>NC_079448.1:48693721-48888721 GCF_903798145.1 Danio aesculapii | reverse complement strand
CCATTGTATATTTAATAATGATGAACTTAATTTAATAATTTTTATTTTTATTATTTAATTACTGTACCTGAATACTGTTCAGGTATAAAGAAATAAAAATAAATAAATAAATAAATAAAAACAAAAAAAATCATAAAACAGTTTATTTGAATATTATTGTATCATGCAGCCCTATATATATATATATATATATATATATATATATATATATATATATATATATATATATATATATATATATATATATATATATGTATGTGTGTGTGTGTAAATATGTAAGTGGTAGCAAATATCAGTATATGTATGAAGTAGTTTTTAATATTTTTTACATTTTTGTTAATTTAAGAGACCACAATTCATTCATTCATTCATATTCCTTTGGCTTAGTCTCTATTCATCAGGTGTCACCACAGTGGAATGAACTGCCAACTTATCCAGCAAATGTTTTACACAGCGAGTGACCTTCTAGCTGCAACCCACTACTGGGAAACATCCATACACACTCATTCCCACTCATACACTATGGCCAATTTAGTTTATTCAAATCACCTATAGCGCACGTGTTTGGACTGTTGAGGAAACCAGAACACCCGGAGGAAAACCACACCAACATGGGGAGACTCCACACAGAAATGCCAACTGACAACTTCTTGTTGTGAGGCGACAGTGCTAACCACTGAGCCACCATGACAACGCTATTATAATGTTTAATCTATTATAAAAAAATTATTCTAATGTTTAATCAAGCTGTAGAATGGCCCAGCCAACCACCTGACTTGAATCATTTACATTTACATTTACATTTAGTCATTTAGCAGACGCTTTTATCCAAAGCGACTTACAAATGAGGACAAGGAAGCAATTTACACAACTATAAGAGCAGCAGTGAACAAGCGCTATAGACAAGTTTCAGGCGTGTAAAAGTCTAAGAAGCAAAACATTAGTGGAAATTTTTTTTTTTTTTTTTTTTTTTTTTTTTTTTTTTTTTTTTTTTTTTTTTTTTTTTTTTTTTTTATAGAGAGAGAGAGAGAGAGAGAAAGAGGGCTCAGTTAGTGGTATTGCCAGAGAGGCAATTGCAGATTAGGAGGAAAAGTGGAGACTAAACAGTTGTGTTTTTAGTCGTTTCTTGAAGACAGCAAGTGACTCGGCTGTTCTGATGTAGTTAGGGAGTTCATTCCACCAACTGGGCAGATTGAATGTGAGAGTTCGGGAAAGTGATTTCTTCCCTCTTTGGGATGGAACAACGAGGCGACGTTCATTCACAGAACGCAAGTTTCTGGAGGGCACATATATCTGCAGAAGTGAGAAGTGAATCCAATAGAGAATACAAAATAAAGATAAGATTTGATAGACGATCAAGATTTTTACTCTCTTTTGAAGTCTTATATAAAGTGCATATTGAACAGTATATAGTGCATTATATATTGAACTTTTATATAGCGTATTAAATACATTTCAGTAGTTTAGTACTTTGTACATCAGTCATTCCTTTGTTATTTCACACAAATGACTCATTTTTCAGATTTTTTGTTTTGTTTTATTTTTATGTTTGTATTGTTTGGGTTTTTTACCAAAACTTGCTTCAACTCCATGTCAATAGATAATTTTTAAAATATTACTCCCAGAAAAAAACATGACATGTTCAATACTTATTTCCCCCACTGTGTAGCTTTATACAGTTGAAGTCAGAATTATTAGCCCCTCTTAATTATTACCCCCCGTTTATTTTTTTCCCTCCAATTTCTGTTTACCAGAGAGATTTTTTCAACACATTTCTAAACATAATAGTTTTAATAGCTATTTTCTAATAACTGATTTATTTTATCTTTGCCATAATATTTGACTAGATATTTTTCAAGACACTTCTATACAGCTTAAAGTGACATTTAAAGGCTTAACTAGGTTAATTAGGTTAACTAGGCAGGATAGGGTAATTAGGCAAGTTATTGTATAACGATGGTTTGTTCTGTTGACTATCGAAAAAAATTATAGCTTAAAGGGGCTAATAATGTTGACCTTAAAATGGTTAGTAAAAAAATTAAAATTGCTTTTATTCTAGCCGAAATAAAACAAATAAGCCTTTAGAATTATTTTTATAAGATTTTTTCTTGAAGAAAAAATATTATCAGACATACTGTGAAAATTTCCTTGCTTTGTTAAACATCATTTAGGAAATATTTAAAAAAGAAAAAAACAATTCAAAGGAGGACTAATAATTCTGACATCAACTGTATATGTACTACTTTTTGATATATATAATTCCAACAGATGCATTTTATAAATAATATACTTTGGCTATAGGGCTGTTTGTTCCATAGGAGGCACTCAATATAAAAACCCAATCAGTTTTGTTTACTCTTGTGGTTTAGTAAGAGTAATTACCTTGATTCTTTGAGTCCAGCCTTCCTTAATTTACTTTTACGTCGGCTACTCAGGCACAAGGTATAATGTATGTACAAAATACACAAATAAATTATGCCATGCGGCTCGCAACTAAACTAAGTCAAGGTAATTGTTTGCCATAAATCACTGGAGGGAAGTCAACAGTTAGACTCTGCATGCGCAAGTGACACAAGTCAGACAAGCCAAGCATGCTAAACTGTGAAATTAGATTTTTTTATTATTATTATTATCACTGTAGGAAATTCAAAAGGTTTCCAGATCTCCAAGTCTGGCTTTAGAAGATCGTCATGAGGGAAAATGAGTATGTGTGAGCGTGAGATACGGCGTTTGCTGACCACCGTGTTTAAGTAAATATTGCTTTCACATCACAAACATGTCACACGCGGCTGAAATGAAGTCTGATATCGAAGACAAACAAATGGAGGCTCACAATTACCACACGGAAAGGTCAAATGTAATGAAGTATGCAGAGGAAATTTCACATGCTTTCAGTGAAGACATCAGAAGGAGGGTTTAATGCGCGTGAAACAGCCCAAATGCGCAAAACCTCTTTAAATTTGATCATTTAGAAATAATATTATCAAAAATGTGCAGAACAACTCTGGATAGAATGAGAATCATTTTTGCTTACAATAAGATATCATAATTTTCACTTGATATAAATAATTCACTGGAGGTTCTGACCATTCTGTCACATTCTGTTTTCAAATATTTCTTAAATGATGTTTAACAGAGCAAGGAAATTTTTACAGTATTTCCTATAATATTTATTCTTCTGGAGGAAGTCTTATTGGTTTTGTTAGAAAATTTAAACAGTTTTAATTTCTTTATAAAACATTCTAAGGTCAATATTCTTAGCCCCTTTAAGAATTTTTTTTTTCCATTGGTGATTCAAAAATCTTAACTTCGTTAAACAGAAATTGGGGAAAAATCTTAAATAGTAAAAATTGAGTAGAAGGGCGAATACTGAATACAACACTGTAAAATATTATATGAACAATTAGTCAAGAAAGCACATGTTTTTAGTTCGTTGTAACTTATTAAACTAAGTTAATCATGCTCTAACTTAATTTTATTTGTTATGCAAGCAGTTTTAAGTCAGTTTAATTTTAAGTTCAATGGATTCATGAGGTTAATTTGATACATTGTAAATACAGTTCAAGTCAGAATTATTAACCCTTTGAATTTAGTATTCTTTTTTAAATATTTCCCAAATTATGTTTAACAGAGCAAGGAAATTTTCACAGTATGTCTGATAATATTTTTTCTTCTGGAGAAAGTCTTATTTGTTGTATTTTCACTTGAATAAAAGTAATTTTGAATTTTTTTTTAAACATTTTAATATTTACTATATATAGCCCTTTTAAGGTATATATTTTTTTTTTTCGATAGGCTAACAAACCATCGTTATACAATACAATAATAGAAATAACTTGCCTAGTTACCCTAACCTGCCTAGATAACCTAATTAACCTAGTTAAGGCTTTAAATGTCACTATAAGCTGTATAGAAGCATCTTGAAAAATATCTAGTCAAATGTTATTTACTGTCATCATGGCAAAGATTTTAGAGGTGAGTTATTAAAACTATTATATTTAGAAATATGTTGAAAAAAATCTTCTCTCTGTTAAACAGAAATTGGGGGAAAAAATAAACAGGGGGACTAATAATTCAGGGGGGCAAATAATTCTGACTTCAACTGGATGTATATATATATATATATTTTTTTTTTTCTGTTTTTATATATGAAAGCTTGATTTTGAATGAATATTTCAGTGGCTCAGTGATAAACACAATGATGAGTTGTACTGAGGTGCGTTATCAGTCACCTTTGATAAAATATTGGAATAACTGTCTTTTTTAATGTATATTGTCTGGTTTGTATTGTTTTGTCTGTCTTTTGTACTATTGGACCTAGTGTCTGGAATAAAGAGAATATAAAGACTTGTTTTATTTATGGATGAATCAGTATTTTTGAACAAGTCTTCTAATTGAATCCATAGTGTTTGTCAGCATCTATTTAATTATGATCATTTAGAAATAATATCAAAAATGTACCGGTGTTGTGCAGAACAACTCTGGATAGACTGAGCTGTTTACAAAAAGATATTATAATTTTCACTTGATATTATAATTTACTAGAGGTTCTGACCATTTTGTTTGTTGCAGTTTCTTTCAAAAATACTTATTGATTAATAAACAATTATTTTAAAAAAATTAAGCTTGGTGTGAATGAACGATTCAATGACTCAGTGATAAAGACTTGTTTCATTACTGAATGAATCAGCATTTTTGAACAAAACTTCTGAATATATGATTCAATCACAAATACAGTTATAGTGTTTGTCAGCATCTATTGGTCATGAAAACAGCCCAAATATGCAAAAACGTCTTTAATTGTGATAAGTTAGAAACAATATTATCAAAAATGTCCCTGTGTTGTGCAGAATAACTCTGGACAGACTGACATTTATCATTTTGTTTACCAACAGACATCATAATTTTAACTTATTTTGAACAAGTCTTCTAAACGAATGATTCAGTGACAAATACAGTTTTAGGGCCCTATAGTATTCACCCGGCACAATAAGGCGCAAGACATGTTTGGCACGATTTATTGCTATTTTCACACCAGCGCACGGCCGGATTAACCAATGGGCCTTATGGGCACAGGCCCAGGGGCCCGTGCGCACTTGGAACCCCTGTGAGGGAAAAAAAAGCCAATTTTGGAGTGTCTGATTGAAAGAGAAAAGACAAGTAAAGAGCTTAACAAACGACAGCGTGAGTGGCGTACCTCGTAAAACCAAACGGCAACACCTTTTGACGCCATTGGTCATCAACCCGGTTCGAATTCACCGTCTGCTGAACTCGTGCTACTTTTTCTCTCCCCATTACATATCAGATTGGAAATATATTTATTTGTAATAGGAAGGAAAAACAATGTTTAAATAATGCAAATGTGATATAAAGTCACAAGTGCCTCCTGGGTTATTTAATAATGTTTAGCCTATTTCATATCTGTATAATATTCTATAAACAGTTAATTTTCCAGTTGGTGTTAAACATTAGCAATATCTTAATGGAATTAATTTGTATCTACAGTGTTAGTCTCCCTTTTCCGAACTCTGTTCGTCATCAATGAGAACGTTATGGTAACGTTAGATGAGTAAGCTAGCATTAACCAGGAGGCTAACGGCAGCGCAGCGCGGACTTGATTTATCGTGTCAGAGACAGACAGAAAAAGGAGAGAGAGAAAGGCCCTGAAGAGGAGAGACAGGAGAGAAGAGGTATAGTGTGTGATTTCAGATACTTTTAGGTTTATAATCAAGTTGATCAATTCTGTTTGCCAACTCCATCACGAGGAGAGTAGAGAAAATAGAGGGAGAGGAGGAGAGTAAATCATTAATAAGTGTGTGTATTATGAAGGACTCTGATTCATTGAACTGTATTGGAGAGACATTGTGTGTTATATGCCATGCCAATAATACGCTTTATAGGTTTGTAGAAGTTATACTTTAAAAATACCCTTAAAAATATATATATATAGTATATTTTATGCTCTCTCTCTCTCTCTCTCTCTCTCTCTCTCTCTCTCTCTCTCTCTCTCTCTCTCTCTCTCTCTCTCTCTCTCTCTCTCTTTCTATGTATGTGTATATATATATATATATGGTACTGTTTCAGTGAACTTGAAAAAGTATACTAAAAAACATTAATTTTCACTAGTTTTATTAGTATTTTAATGCAAAAATTATTATTTACTACATAAATATGAAAGCCACTGCCTCCATGCCTCCTTCATGTTGGGAGGGGGGGCTTCTCCAGTTTATTCATGAAAACTTGCATTTCGTCACCTTAGAATTATAATGTTCTATCTGACATTTTTGTCAAAATTGAGTTATTGACATTCTTATTAAATGACTTATTTACTTATTTACATTATGGGATGTTTTTTTATAAGTTGTTTCAATTTAAGACTTTTTATTTAAAAAACAAACGTTACACACTTACTGTTTGCTATGTAAATTAGAACAGATTTTAGAAATAGTTCTGAAACAAATCTTTGTGCTTAACAAACGAAATAATGTAGCCTAATGGATGTCTTCAGTGGAGTGCGTACAACAATTCAGTTCTAAAATTCAGTTCTAATTTCCAGCAAACAAATAAATGAACAATAATAACGAAGTGTGGTCAAGAAACTGAGTTACATCCAAACACATGTCCTGTTCTTATGTCCCATATGGTCGAAACCGGACGGGTGGACAAATCTAAGCTTGTTTTTAATAAAACAAATATAAATATGCATATAATACATAATACTAATACTAATACTAATAATAACAATAATAATAATAACCTTATACAAAAGCAAGTTGTTGTGAACAAACTGAAAAAAGCCCCTGAGGTGAAGAAGGCATGATGGTAGTGGTTTTTATATTTATGAGGAAAGCAATAATTTTTTTAATCCTTTAATTCTTTTTCATTTGGAAAGATATTTCTGTATTGCTCTACATCCTGCCTGTTTTAAGCAATGTTTAAGCGCACAACTGACACGCTCTGCGCTGGACTTTAGACCTACTTTTTTTAGTTCCTCAAAGTAGCAATGCGCCAATAATGTGGCTTAACACCTCTTTTCTAGACCAAAACACAGCCAGTCCTGAGGCTGAGTCCAGAAAGCAGCGCAAATTAATTTGCTATTTAAACAATGTGGCAGAAAACGGGAAAACTAAGGTTGCGCTGGTCTGAAAATAGCAACAAATCATGGAAATGCGTCGGCCCTTAGACTTTGTGATTAGATCGTTAAAATAGTGTCTCAGCATCTTTTTGTTAGACAGTGTCAGTGATGTAATAAATAAACAAACTACAATTTTTTAAAAAGCATGGTTATTGTACTGTACCATGGTATTAGCACTGTAGTAAAATGCAATTTGCCAAAAAATAGTTACCTCAATGTTGCATTTATTGCTCATGTGATATTGCTTATTATCTCATATAAATGGAGAAAAACTCGATTTTAGCGGCTTAAAATAATGTAAAGTTTTAAACAATATTTAGGAATAAAATCAAATGATCTTTTAACATTTTATCATGCCATTCTCAATGCTCAAATGTCCCTCGGGTGACCCATTTGCTGTCATTCTTAAGCTTAAGATAAATAAGAGACACGCAGGTTACAATTCATTCATTCATTTTCTTTTCAGCTTAGTCCCTTTATTAATCAGGGGTCGCCACAATGGAATGAACCGCCAACTTATCCAGCATATGTTTTACGCAGCGGATGCCCATATCTTTGGACTTGTGGGGAAACCAGAGCACCCGGAGGAAACCCATGCCATGGGGAGAACAGGCCAACTGACCAGCGACCTTCCTGCTGTGAGGCGATTGAGCTACCCACTGTGCCACCGTGCTGCCTCTCAGGTTATAATATTTTTGTTTATTTTATGATTCATAATGAGAGAAAAAAAAGACTAAATATATTTTATCTCTGCAGTGATGGTTGTTTTCTCTGCTAATGCTCAAGTCAACTGTTTGTATCTAACGCAAGCAGGGAAGCATAATTGAAAGGCGTCTTTCAATTAGAATTTATTTAACTTAAATAATGAAATAAAATATGGAGCTTCAAAGTTTTAGCTCTGTTTTTTTCAACCAACTCTTTCTCTCTCTCCTTTATCCGAAGGAAAAAAAATCACTCTTGGCAATATGCAAATAAGGCTGCAAGCTATTACGATGCTAATGAGATTCTCCAGCAAAACTAGCAGTTCCTCCTCGAGCACAGGGGTACATTTCATCCATATTCAGAAAACATTAGAGCGGGCATGTGTGTGTGTTGTGTGTGTGTTGTAGGTCAAAATCACAATGTCCAGAACCTGTGTCCTACAGTCTGTGCATTACTCATCAACAAGTTCACACCATTATTCCTTATTAATTCCACTGAGCTTGTTGGTGTTGAAGGAGAGGCTTTTTTCATAAAGAAGAAACTGTTCTTAAATGCTTGATTATAATGCTGTTTATCATTAACTACCATTATGTGTTATGAGAAATTAATGTAAGATTTGGTTGTTATATGGATTGAAGTTATAAGAGATAAATGAATGACTGCACAAAGAACAATAAAAAACGAACCAATAGACACAGTGCTCAGCGTATATTAGTACACCCCCACAAATCTCTTATTTAAAATAATATTTTCTATAGGATGCATTATTATATTTGTGCATATATATTAGATTATTCAGTACTGAAGCAAAATCTGGAGCTTATCTAACAAAATAATTTACGATAACAGTCCAAAAACTAGTACACCCAAATTTATGTTATAGAAAAATATTAAATACAAATTTAAATAAAAAAGAGGTACAAAACATAATAATAATTAAAAAAAAAAAAAAAAAAAAAAAAAAAAATATATATATATATATATATATATATATATATATATATATATATATATAATATATATATATATATATATATATATATATATATATATATATATATATGTATATATATATATATATGTATATATATGTATATATATATATATATATATATATATATATATATATATATATATTTATTTATTTTTTATATATGTATATATATATATATATATATATATATATATACATATATATATATATATATATATATATATATATATATATATATATATATATATATATATATACATATATATATATATATATATATATATACATATATATATATATATATATATATATGTATATATATATATATATATATATATATATATATATATATATATATATATATATATATATATATATATACATATTGTCACGGATTGGTCAGGCTCTCACGATCCCCACTCACGAAGATCACCATCACCTGACTTCTAATGAGCACACAGCTGCATCACATTCACGAGCACCAGATAAAAGCACAGCACTCCAGTCGCTCATTGTCCGGGCTCGTCTCGACGAAAGCGGACAACTGAGCGACCACTCAGCGTAGTCATCCTCAGCTAAACAAACGATTTACTTACCTGTTCTCTTTGTATTCCTCCCTAGTCTTCCTGGTCCTCCCGTATCGTCCTGTCTTCCAGTCCTTCCAAGTCTGTGTCATCCTCTGTCAGCTGTATCTGGTGTGTGCTGTCCATCCTCGTGTATTCCTGTTACCCAGCCACGGAGGAGAAGACCCCAACATCATTCCTGATCCTCCTGGCTATCCTTCATGTGCTCCTTGTTGTCATTCAATAAACACCCTAACGTTTCCTTACCTCTGTCTCCTGTCCGCTTCATAACAGAAGCCCGGACCTATAACGACGACAACATGAGCACCCCCGATCACTTTCAAGAGCTGGTGGACCAGTTGAAGCGGATTCTACAGCCACCAGCTCCACTTTCCAACGCACCACCAGCACCGAGCACTTCCGCCTCCACAGTTTCTTCTTCGGCCCTTCCTTCCAGTCCCATGGCCCGACCAGCGCCCTACTCAGGCGGAGCGGGGGAGTGCAATGGTTTTCTGTTACAATGTTCCCTCATATTCGAAATGCAACCTTCTCTATATCCCACAGATAAGTCAAAGATCGCCTACATCGTATCTCTACTCTCTGGACCTGCACTTAAATGGGCTGAGACGATCTGGAACCAAGCCGGGCCGGTCATGAATTCCATCACTACCTTCACGGAGTATTTCAAAGAGGTGTTTGGACGTTCTGATGGGGAAGTAGCCGCTGGAGAGCAGCTGTATCATCTAAAGCAAGGTACTCTATCTACACAGGAATATGCTCTCCGGTTTCGCACTCTAGCAGCTGCAAGTGGATGGAATGAGAGATCGTTGTTGACCACGTACCGGCTCGGCTTGGAACCCACTCTCCGAATCCAACTGGCCACATTAGATGATACAATGGGTCTGGAGAGATTCATCCAACATTCTCTCCGATGTTCCGATCGTCTTCGTTCCTATCAACAGGACACCATCACCCCCTCGTCTGCACTCCTCCAATCGCCTGAGTCAACAGCCTCTCCAGAACCAGAACCCATGATAATAGAGTCTGGAAGACTGACATCAGCGGAACGACAGAGGAGGCTGACCCGGGGTCTGTGTCTATACTGCGGTGTCAGTGGACACACCCGTATGGAGTGTCCCCTTCGTCCCATTCGGACTTCAGTGAGTGTATTCAGTACGAATATTGAACAATGTAAACCACTTACTACCACCGTACAAATAACTACTGCCTCTATTTCTCTCCTTGTCACAGCCCTCATCGACTCCGGGTCAGCAGGGAACTTCATCTCCCAATCCCTCTGTCGTCAACTCCACCTCCGTACTGAGGCGTCCTCGCATATATACCAGATACAACCGATAACCCAGTGCACTCGATCTTCGACCCGTATCCATCGACAATGCGAAGACATCCTTCTTCAAGTGGGGGTGTTACATCAAGAGAGGATTCAATTTCTGGTTCTGGAGGGTGCAAATATGGACATCATTCTAGGGCGCCCGTGGCTGGTGAAGCACGATCCCATCATCTCTTGGGGCACAGGAGAGATAAAGAAATGGGGATCTGGATGTACACCTGCCTGTTTTCCAAATCTCCCTCTTCAAGGTCGGAACCCCATTTCTTTGTTTGCAACATCGGTCGAGAGCCCTCCTGAGAAGCAGTCTATCCACATTCCTAAGGAGTACAGCTCCTTTCATGATGTCTTCTGCCCCAAGAGAGCTTCCCAGCTACCGCCGCATCGGCCATGGGACTGCGCGATCGACCTAGTTCCAGATGCCCAGTTGCCAAGAGGTAGGATCTACCCGCTCTCGCTTCCAGAGAATCAGGCAATGGAAGATTACATAAGGGAGGCTCTGAGTCAGGGGTACATACGTCACTCAAAATCACCAGCCGCCTCAAGCTTCTTCTTTGTGGCCAAGAAGGACGGAGGGCTGCGTCCATGCATCGACTACAGGGTCCTAAATAACGGTACAGTAAAATACCGATATCCCCTTCCTCTGGTACCAGCCGCTTTGGAACAGCTCCGAGAAGCTAAAGTCTTCACTAAATTGGACCTCCGCAGCGCGTATAATCTGATAAGAATACGTGAGGGGGACCAATGGAAGACAGCATTCGTGACCCCTACTGGCCACTATGAATATGAGGTCATGCCTTACGGTCTGGTCAACGCCCCCTCCGTATTCCAAAACTTCATTCATGAAGTCCTCCGGGAGTTTCTTCACCACTGTGTAATAGTGTACATAGATGACATCCTCATTTACTCCCGGAGTGAGGCCGAACATCGCCAACACGTAGCGGAGGTCCTACACACATTGAGAGAACATCACCTCTACCTCAAAGCGGAGAAATGCTCATTCCACCAGAAGTCGATTCATTTCCTGGGATACATCATTGACCAAACCGGTATACGTATGGATGGGAAGAAAATTGAGGCTGTTCTATCCTGGTCAGAACCCACTTCCATTAAGGAGCTCCAGAGGTTTCTTGGGTTTGCTAACTTTTATAGACGATTTATCAAGGACTACAGCAGGATTACATCACCTCTCACTAATCTCCTCAAGGGTAAACCCAAAGGACTGGAGTGGACCAAAGAAGCAGCCGCAGCCTTCCGCCTTCTTAAGAAGGAGTTCACAAGGGCCCCACTCCTGACTCATCCTGACCCAAATCTTCCTTTCGTGGTGGAAGTGGACGCATCCACCACCGGCGTCGGGGCAGTATTATCTCAACATCATGATACACCGCCCCGACTGCATCCCTGTGCCTATTTCTCTCGGAAGTTGAGCCCGGCGGAGCAGAATTACAGCATAGGAGACAGGGAGCTTCTAGCAATCAAGCTAGCCTTGGAGGAGTGGCGTCACTGGTTGGAGGGAGCCAAACATCCGTTCCAGGTGATCACAGATCACAAAAACCTCCAGTACATCAAAGAGGCCAAGAGACTATGTCCACGTCAAGCCAGATGGTCACTTTTCTTCTCACGTTTTGATTTCTCCATTTCCTATCGTCCAGGACCCAAGAATCTAAGAGCAGACGCTCTCTCTCGTTTACACGAGCATCACGATCATGAAGAACTCCCAACGAAGATTCTTCCCGAACACATCTCCATTTGTCCGATCACCTGGAACGCTCCTCCAGTCGTTGCCACTCCGGAAGCTCCTGCTCCGCCGGGATGCCCTCCTCATCGGCAGTTCATACCACCTGAACACCGGGTAGATCTGATCCACTCCTTACATACCTCGCTAGGCACTGGACATCCAGGGATCAACAATACTCTCTCGCTAGTATCCCAACGATTCTGGTGGCCAAACATGGCAAGGGATGTGAGGCAATATGTTCAGGGCTGTAAGGACTGTGCCCAATCCAAGAGCCCACGTCATCTACCCGCTGGAAAGCTCCATCCCTTGCCGATTCCGAACCGTCCCTGGTCACACCTAGGAGTGGACTTTATCACTGACCTCCCTTCGTCAGAAGGTAATACCTGTATTCTAGTCATAGTAGATAGATTCTCAAAGTTTGTCAAACTAATCCCTCTGAAAGGTCTTCCCACAGCCTTTGAAACTGCCGACAATATCTTTAATCAAGTCTTCAGGTCATTTGGTATTCCAGAAGATATTGTGTCGGACAGAGGTCCACAGTTCATCTCACGTCTATGGAAAGCCTTCTTCAAGCTCCTAGGTGTGGCCGTCAGCCTCTCTTCTGGATATCATCCCCAAACCAACGGGCAGACAGAGAGGAAGATTCAGGAGGTGGGACGGTTCCTGAGGACCTTCTGCAGTGGTCACCAGAACTCCTGGAGCCAGTATTTGGGCTGGGCAGAATATGCCCAAAATTCACTGCGGCAACCCTCCACCGGACTCACGCCATTCCAGTGCGTCCTGGGCTTCCAACCACCGCTCTTTCCCTGGGATGGCGAACCATCTGATGTCCCCGCAGTGGATCACTGGTTCCGGGAGAGCGAGAGAGTCTGGGACGAGGCTCATCAACATCTGCAGAGGGCAGTCCGTCGAAGCAAGGTAACCGCCGATAGGAGAAGGTCTGAAGAACCCAGATACACACCCGGACAAAAGGTGTGGCTATCCACCCGGGACATACGCATGCGACTGCCCTCTCGCAAGTTAAGTCCCCGATTTGTTGGTCCCTTCACCATCGTGGAACAGGTTAACCCCGTCACCTACAAACTACAATTACCCTCTCACTACCGTATTCACCCTACATTCCACGTATCACTCCTGAAACCCTATCACGATCCTGTTCTTCCCTCCACAGAGCCTGACCACGAAGAGGAACCCCCTCCTCCACTGCTCCTAGAAGAAGGAGCCGTCTACGCAGTGAAGGAGATCTTGCGTTCCCGACGTCGTGGTGGCCAGTTGGAGTACCTGGTGGACTGGGAAGGGTACGGCCCCGAAGAAAGGACATGGGTTCCCAGAGCTGATATTCTCGATCCTAGTCTCATGGTGGAGTTTCATGAGAGCCACCCTGAGTTCCCAGCGCCTAGAGGCAGAGGGAGACCACCACGGCGTCGGAGGTGTCGGCCCTCAGGAGCGGGCCCTGGGGAGGGGGGTACTGTCACGGATTGGTCAGGCTCTCACGATCCCCACTCACGAAGATCACCATCACCTGACTTCTAATGAGCACACAGCTGCATCACATTCACGAGCACCAGATAAAAGCACAGCACTCCAGTCGCTCATTGTCCGGGCTCGTCTCGACGAAAGCGGACAACTGAGCGACCACTCAGCGTAGTCATCCTCAGCTAAACAAACGATTTACTTACCTGTTCTCTTTGTATTCCTCCCTAGTCTTCCTGGTCCTCCCGTATCGTCCTGTCTTCCAGTCCTTCCAAGTCTGTGTCATCCTCTGTCAGCTGTATCTGGTGTGTGCTGTCCATCCTCGTGTATTCCTGTTACCCAGCCACGGAGGAGAAGACCCCAACATCATTCCTGATCCTCCTGGCTATCCTTCATGTGCTCCTTGTTGTCATTCAATAAACACCCTAACGTTTCCTTACCTCTGTCTCCTGTCCGCTTCATAACACATATATGTATACATACATGTATATGTATGCATATATATATATACATATATATATATATATATATATATATATATATATATATATATATATATATACATATATATGTATGTATATATATATATATATATATATGTATATATATATATATATATATATATATATATATATATATATATATATATATAAATATGTGTGTGTATATATATATGTATATATATATATATATATATATATATATATATATATATATATAGTTTTTTTTTTTGCATTATTTTGTATGAATTTAAATGTATTTTTTTATTTCTAATAATTTTTGGTGATTAAATGTTATTTTAATAAATAAATCTGTTTTATAAAAAAAAAATGTTATATATTTAATTTTTTTATAATATTAAAAAGCATATAATGGTCTCTTTGTAACATTTTAATTACAATTCATTTACTAGTTAACTTGTATTAAATGATCTTGCAGTCAGACATAAATGTTCCTAAATTAGTAAATATCATATCATATGTTATTGTTTAAAGTTCTATGTTCATATTTTATATTATATATAAAATGTTTTTTTTTTTTATCTGGTCTCTTTATAACATTGTAATAAAATTTTGTTTGCTAGTTTGTAAAAAAAAATAGGAAGCATATTTATTTTGCACTGGGAAAAATTAAAATACTCTAATCTTCTAAAAAAGAGTTTATGTAAATAATACAAACACAAAAATATATATTTTTTGTCTTAGTTTTCACTCAGACACTCGCATCAGATTAAATGCATCAAATTAAACAAGAAATGGTGAAGTAGGAAGACTGAAATACTCTGATAATCTTTTTTTTTCCGTAAATAAACCAAACCTCTAATAATAGACAAACATACATTTCCAAAACAACAGATGCAGTGAAGAGATTTCAGCAGGTAAAAGCCATGTTTGTATATATATATATGTGTGTGTGTGTGTGTGTGTGTGTGTGTGTGTGTGTGTGTGTGTGTGTGTGTGTGTGTGTGTGTTTGGGTTCAAACCAGCGGAGAAGGCGGCATCCGCCACGCACCATGGTACGTTACCATAGTAACAGTAGGGAGCCTGGCGAAGGATTGTCTATATGTGTCCTGACCCATTTCGATTTCCCCCAGAAGTGCTCATCCTCCTTCACCTCAACACACACATCTCCCTCAACAGCACTAACGCCACGCTCGGGCTCTGCTGCTAATTAAAAACACACACACTTACACACTTACACTCACAATTAAAAGTAGATTGCAACCAAAGAAGAGGCTCAAGTTGTGTGTTTTTTTTTTTTTGGTCGCCTTTGGTCACACTCTGCAGAAAAGTGCCAGTGGGCAAATAAATCCTTTTTCTTCTGAAATGTTGAATGGAAACTTTTTGAGATATTAAATAATGTAATTTTTAATTAAGAGTTTTATTAATAGATTTTTTTTTCACCCCAACTTTTTTTGTAATTACCTATCTCTGTGCCTGGAGTGTTTAGAGCTGAACTTTCATTTTGTCTGAGACGGCTGAGTCTCAAACACTTTGACAGAACACACACACACACACACACACACACACATCATTGGAATAAAAAGTCTTATTGTTGTTAATTAGCATAAAGCAGGGAAATGAGAGCGTTTTTATTTTAGGCTTGACAACATGTAGTGAGAAAAAAGGTATCTATCGCTTTCAGCATTACATTAATAAATTAGCACAGAATTCATTAAAAACATCATTCAATCTTCGATAATTAAAAAATTAGGACTGCGCGATACTGGAAAATATGCGATGTTGTTGTTGAGTATTTTGATAACCTTGTTTCATATGATATAACATTTCTCTAGAATTTTTTTACAATTTTTATTAGCTATATTTTTAAATGATTTATTTATGTAATGATATTAAAATAAATAGGTAAAAGATCATTTTCAGATCTAATTAATTCCAATTCAGACTAAAAAAGGGCGTCAAACTGCAAACGTTTAGTTTTTAAAACAATATGAATGAGCGAAAAGCTCAGCAGATATTCTGACTCTGATTGTCATTTTTCTTGTCTCTTACCATTAGGGCCCTATCATACACTCTGCGCAATAAGGCGAAAGATGTGTTTGGTGCGATTTGTTGCTATTTTCAGACCAGCGCAACCCTAATTTCCACGTTTTGCTCCATGTTGTTTAAATAGCAAATCTATTTGCACCGCTTTGTGTACTCATGGGTGTGCCGGTCTGGAAAGGAGGTGTGTTAAGGTGCATTGTTGGTGCGTTACTATTTTGAGGAACTAAAATAAACCGCGCCATTGAACATAAGTCCAGCGCAGAGCGCATAAGTTGTGTGCTTTCAACGTGTAAATGTTGCTTAATACACACAGGATGTGCAGAAATACACAAATATCTTTACAAATGAAAAAGAATTAAAGGATGAAAATATTACAAAAATCTATATTTTCTGCGTACATATAAAAACCACTGCCTCAATGCCTTCTTCATCTCAGGGGGCTTTTTTCAGTTTATTCATGACAACTTGCTTCTGTAATGTTTATTATCATGTGCCATGGCGCAAAGCAACTGACTCTTAAAGGGAATGGTAGATAAGACTCTGATTGGTTTAATACATGTAATGCTCAAAACACACCCAGAACTCATTAAGAGAATAAGCACACTCCTAAGTGGCTTATATGAAAGGCAAAGGCCTCTAGATTACGCTTATTTTACCAAAATAAAATATGATCATGCTTTGATTTTTAATTATTTCTTTAAGACAGTAAAGCTCTGACTTTGCTTAGACAAAAGTCTTGTCACTTAACAGAAATAATGTTCAGTATAGAATGTAAAGTCATGCTGCAGTGGGAAAAGAACAAATATTGTGTATGACTCCCATGAGCTTGGAGGACTGCATCCATACATCTCTGCAATGACTCAAATCACTTATTATTAAAGTCATCTGGAATGGCAAAGAAAGCATTCTTGCAGGACTCCCAGAGTTCATCAAGAGTCTTTGGATTCATTTTCAATGCCTCCTCCTCCATCACACCCAGACTTGCTCAATAATGTTTATGTCTGGTAACTGGGCTGGCCAATCCTGGAGCACCTCGACCTTTCTTTGCTTTCAGGAACTTTAATGTGGAGGCTGAAATATGTGAAAGAGCGCCATCCTACTGAGGAGTTTGCCCTCTCCTGTGGTTTGTAATGTAATGGGCAGCACAAATGTCTTGATACCTCAGGCTGTTGATGTTGCCATCCACTCTGCAGATCTCTCGCTCTCCCCATACTGAATGTAACCCAAACCATAATTTTTTCTTCACCAAACTTGACTGATTTCTGTGAGAATCTTTGGCCCATGTGGGTTCCAGTAGGTCTTCTTCAGTATTTGTGATGATCGGGATGCAGTTCAACAGATGATTTATCAGAAATATCTACCTTCTGCCACTTTTCCAAGTGATCAACTAGAAGTCAAGTTATTATTTGTTGCTCTTACAACTGGAATACACGACAAGACTTTTGTCAGGTAGTGTATTTTGACACATTAAGTAAGGATCGCCTTACAACTCCATAATTAGTAAATAGACATAATTCATAAATAGACCTACCATAATTGCGGTAAAGTGCCCCAAAAAAAAAGCTGCAGCTGACTACAGCCAAAAAATTAAGTATATTTTCCATTTGGGTCGGTTCACATTCTCACCACAAACAAACTGCTCCAGGGTTTAAAAGCATATTGAGACCACCTCTTGGAGCATTTCTCGGTACGCTTATTTGATCCGCTTCTGGTGCGCAAACGAGAACAATTGCAGATTTCACACCTGCCTGAAACAGCAAACAAACTCTGGTATGTTTTAACCAAACTAAATGAGGCATTTATAGTTTATGGACATTTATAGTTTGACTAAACTACATTTATAGTTTGATGCATTTTTTATGTGCCCAAAATTCAGTTGTCATAAACAAACATGTACATTTAAAAAGTGTTTTGTTTTTAGAGATAAATGGTGTCTTATAAATGCCTCCTGGGTTTTTGAGCACATGTGTTCTGCGCTGTATCTATTTACAACTAATGCAGCTTAAAGCAGAGATGCCTCAGGTGTGGCCATTATTCTGATATATGGAGGTACACTATGGTGCTATAAAATTGCTATATTGTTTTAGTTTGAAATTATAGAGGCTATTTTTAGAGCTGTACTGTGTCATATTAACAGAAGGGCACGCTCATGTGTACAGATGAAACATATATAAGCCATGTAAAGCTTTACAATGTGGGATTAATAGTGCTTCATATGTAGTGCATGTCAGTCTTATTCAATATTCAAGGTAGGCTGAAATGCATTTATATCTGCAATGCTGTTTAGATTTATTTCAGGATCTTTCTATATCCTCAGTTTGCATTAAGATTATGTGAGATGAACTTTAATAATAGTAAATAATGATATAAAACATAATTAAAAATGTGCTTAGTTTATTGTATTGTAGTGTGGGTTATGTTTTATTTGGACCTAGATGTTAAGATTTGTTTTATGTTATGTATAATGAATACAATTTTTTATTTAAGTTGCATTTCAGCTCAAAGCCTACATTAATTTCTGACGGTGCCATTGACTAAATCCAGAATTATTACCTAGAAAAAATAACATACAGTTCACACACTATACACATACACTATAGGAGTTCTTTCAAGAGTTCACACTTAGCTGATGATTGATCATAAAACGTGTTTGGCATGCTGTCCCAGGAGATGGCCCTGAGCTCATAAGATCCTCGAGCCTGGGGCTCCCTCCCGTTTGCAAGGTGAGAGGGGAGTTTGAGCTCAGGTAGATCTTGAGAACTCCCCTGCTGTAGTAGCTAATGAACATATAGTGATTGCTCTTAAGAGATAACTACTTACTAGGAGCAAGTCTATGGTGCCGATTTTGATTAGTCAATTAACTTAAGTTGCATGTTTCTGGAGGATGGGGGGGAACCTGGGGGAAACCCTCGTGAGCACGGGGAGAATGTGTAAACTCACACAGAAACGTCGACTGGCTTGGTAAGGACTAGAACCAGTGACGTTCTTGCTGTGAGGCAACAGTGCTAACTACTGGGCCACTGTGCCACCCATCTGGGAAAGGAGGAGGAGTAGGGGTGGAAGGGGGGATTCTTCAAAACGAACATGGCTGTGATATGGAACTTAAGGGTATTTATAGTGGCTTAGGAATCGTCTGATTGGTGAATCATGAATTGGATAATGCGAGACCGGCTGCAAGGAATCAAAAGCAAGTGATCCTCTCGAAATTAGTTTATAAATAAACTTCACTTTTTAGTATCTATGGATCTGTAAAGAAATTTTAACAACAATGGAAAATGTTTACATTTAACAGCAAGTTTTCTTACATCTAAAATGTCCTCAGACTGGAATGAACTGTTCTCTGAAAGGTTTGTAGGAGATCAAAATATATATACCCTTTATTTGTTTGTGAGTTCATGGGGCATGTTGTCACGGCACATGGTTTGAGTTGTCACAGCGGGGCAGAGATGCTCTTCTGCATACCTCGGTTGTAACGAGTGCTTATTTGAGTTGCTGTTGCCTTTCAGAACCAGTCTGGCCATTATCCTCTGGCATCAACAAGGCATTTGCTCCCACAGAACTGCCGCTCACTGGATGTTTTCTCTTTTTCGGATCATTCTCTGTAAACCCTAGAGATGGTTGTGCGTGTAAATCCCAGTAGATCAACAGTTTCTGAAATACTTAGACCAGCCTGTCTGGCACCAACAACCATGCTACTTTCACTTTTAGTGTCACTTAAATCACCTTTCTTCTTGACCATGTCTAATGCCTAAATGCATTGAGTTGCTGCCATGTAATTGGCTGATTAGTAATTTGCATTAACGAGCAGTTGGACAGGTGTACCTAATAAAGTGGCCGGTGAGTATATATATGTTTAATAAAAATATGCAGAAACATTTCAACAGTGTTTTAAATATATTTCTTAGAATGTAAATTTTTGACAGTTTGGTTTTTTCCACTTTCAAAAACTGTAAATACAGTAATTTACTGTAAAGCAGCTTTAACTGATTAACTGTATAGATCACAGTTAGTTTACAGTTATGTACACTACCTGTCAAAAGTTTGGGGTCAGTAGAATTTTTAAATGTTTTAAAATAAGCTTATCTTATTGATCAAAGCTGCATTTATTTAATCAAAAATACAGTACAAATTGTAAAATTGTGACATGTTATTGCACCATAAAATAACTGTTCAAAAGTAGTTTATAATTTAATTTAATCATTTATTCCAGTGATTTTAATGATGATCCTTCAGAAATCACTCTATTAATTATTATTATTGTTATTATTATTAATAATTGTAATAGTAATAAAAGCAATACTGACTGGACTAATAATAATAATTGAAACTGTAACAATAAGAAAGCAGTTATTTAAAATGTTAATAAATATTTAACAATTAATTTTTTTTTTTACATTTAATAAATGTCACCTTGATGAACAGAATAATTCTCTTAAAAAAAAACATGAAAAAACAAACTGACCCCAAACTTTTGACCGGTAGTGAAAAACATTTTGTCTTCAGAATTGTTGCAAACAATTTAAATGTATTGAATTTATACAAACAAATTAAATTCAGTAATGTTCAGCTTAATTTGTTTGTTTAAATTTAGCCCAAATAAATTGTTTACAACCGCTTAACTTGAAAAAATAATTAGTAAATCCAAGGATTCATCTTTGAATTATTTTTTCAGTGTATATGCTTGCGGAAACTCATTCATCATCATCAGCAATTGCCAGGTTTTATTTATAGCATTTGTACTGTTTTACCTTTAGGCTACTTCACTATTTGACGAACATCTCCTCATTTAATTAACATAAGGCAAATTTGACCAATTATGTACAAAATATATTATGGCTTTGAACTAAACTTTTCTGACTTGTGGCTGAACATATTTTGAACATATACATTTTGAATATACATATTTTGAACATAAATATTCATAGCTGAACATATTTTGAACATATACATTTTGAATATACATATTTTGAACATATATATATTCATAGCTGAACATATTTTGAACATATACATCTTGAATATACATATTTTGAACATATATATTCATAGCTGAACATATTTTGAACATATACATTTTGAATATACATATTTTGAACATATATATTCATAGCTGAACATATTTTGAACATATACATTTTGAATATACATATTTTGAACATATATATTCATAGCTGAACATATTTTGAACATACACATCTTGAATATACATATTTTGAACATATATATTCATAGCTGAACATATTTTGAACATATACATTTTGAATAAACATTTTGAACATATATATTCATAGCTGCACATATTTTGAACATATATATTCATAGCTGAACATATCTTTTGAACATATACATTTTGAATATACATATTTTGAACATATATATTCATAGCTGAACATATTTTGAACATATACATTTTGAATATACATATTTTGAACATATACATTCATAGCTGAACATATCTTTTGAACATATACATTTTGAATATACATATTTTGAACATATATATTCATAGCTGAACATATTTTGAACATATACATTTTGAATATACATATTTTGAACATATATATTCATAGCTGGACATATTTTGAACATATACATTTTGAATATACATATTTTGAACATATATATTCATAGCTGAACATATTTTGAACATATACATTTTGAATATACATATTTGATCATATATATTCATAGCTGAACATATTTTGAACATATACATTTTGAATATACATATTTTGAACATATATATTCATAGCTGAACATATTTTGAACATATACATCTTGAATATACATATTTTGAACATATCTATTCATAGCTGAACATATTTTGAACATACACATTTTGAATATACATATTTTGAACATAAATATTCATAGCTGAACATATTTTGAACATATACATTTTGAATATACATATTTTGAACATATATATTCATAGCTGAACATATTTTGAACATACACATTTTGAATATACATATTTTGAACATATATATTCATAGCTGAACATATCTTTTAAACATATACATTTTGAATATACATATTTTGAACATATATATTCATAGCTGAACATATTTTGAACATTGTAGCCAGCAGTTGTTCCACGTGTGACAAATACACAAAAAAAAAAATTTTTTACAACATAGCAGCACAGTGGGTAGCACAATCGATCCTCGGCTTGGTTCGTTGGCATTTCTGTGTGTTTGCATGTTCTCCCCGTGATATAGGGTAAGTTAAATTGTCCGTATTGTGTGTTAATGAGTGTGTATGGATGTTTCCCAGTGATGGGTTACAGCTGGATGGGCATCCGCTTCGTAAAACATATTCTGGATAAATTGGTGGTTCATTCCGCTGTATGTAATTTTCCAGATTAATAAAGGAACTAAGCTGAAAAGATAATGAATGAATGAATTTTTTACAAAATGTTTTTTTAAGGTAAGTGGTTGCAAACAATTTATAGGCTACTGAATTAAAAAAATTAAGTTGAATTGCTAAGTTTAATTTGTTTGTTTAAATTCAGCTTATTAATTGTTTAAATTGTTTGCAACCATTTACCTTTAAAAAATTGTAAATCCAATCAATATTTGTTTCACTGTAGCCAACGTCAACATGAAGACCAGTCTCAGTTTTCTATGGGATGGTAGGAGTTGCTTGGCTCCCCCTCGCCAGTGTTCCAGTGCAGCCCGCGGCCATCCAATGAGAAGCAGCCCGCCTCCCTGCGCTGCTCCCCCGCCTCCTGCGCTCCGCTCCGCGTGCGGCCACTGACTGCTGCGGTCTCGCGGCGTTTGGAGATCCTGCACGCGCGCTGTACGGATGCTGAAGCTTCGGCGCTGCTGCAAACGGCACACGGAATCAACATGTCCAACCCTCCGCACGACCCCTTCTACTCGTCCCCTTTCGGACCTTTTTACCGGAGACATTCACCGTACATGGTGCAGCCCGAGTACAGAATCTACGAGATGAACAAGCGACTCCAGTCCCGGACAGAGGTGAGTTTGGCATCGCTCCACATGCAGCGGTGACAGCTGTAGTTTGGGGGAAAAGTTACGCCGCTTAGTGCGCTTGCGAAATCGTGGATATTCTTTAATAATTGAATATAACTAAGAGTGTGATGGTTTTAGTTTGCATAACTGCGTGACTTTCTAAAGTTGAATGCAAGTGATGTGCATTGTGATGGTGAGGATGAGTGCTCAAAATTCCAATGCAATCCTGTGGAATTATTTCCAGCTTATTTAGGAGAAACGTGCATTTTATTTTAACATGATCCAGTGCGCTTTTCTGAATAAAGGTGTAGAGATGGCATCCTATCTGATCACTAATTAAAATCCACGTGGAGGCAGTGGGTAAAATTGAGGTAAAGTTGGTTTTGTATTTGCACATTCGTTCAGCGCTCTCTATATTGTTTATCATGGTACTTTGAATAAAGGAATTAAGGAAAAAGTCTGAATGTATGAAAATAAAAACAACTTTATACCCCAATGTGAGTAAACCGAGTGATGCTCCTCTCAGAGAAAGATTTCAAATTAAATTCAGCAGCAATACTAGTATTCTTAATAATAATAATCTGATTGATTATTTAGACGATTAAGTAATTGTTTAAATGTCTGAAGATGCTAATAGATCGATTTGCTTTCCTTAAAAATTAATAGCAAAAATGACATCAAGCACGACTTCATCTCAGTATTTTAAATACATCCATAACTTTAACATCTGCATGTTGTCGTGCGCATCAGATTTTAGAATTTGTTTTTGGTAATCAAAATATAGCTGAAGCTTGCTACAGTGTGCTTTGTGTTGTTCACTCAATTTTAAGGGAGGCTCAGCAAGAAGGTTGCTGGTCCGAGCCTCAGCTGGGCCAGTTGGCATTTCTGTGTAGGAGTTTGCATGTTCTCCTCGTGTTGGTGTGGGTTTCCGGGTACTTCAATTTCTCCCCACAGCCCAAAGACATGTGGGTGTAGGTGAACTGAGTAAACAAAATTGGCCGTAGTGAGTGTGTATGAGTGTTTCCTTGTACTGGGTGGTGGCTGGAAGGGCATCCGCTCTTAAAACATATGCTGGAATAGTTGGTGGTTCATTCTGCTGTGGTGACACCTGATAAATAAGGGACTAAGCCTAAGGAAAATTAATTAATGAATGACTCAATTTTAAAAGTGTCACATTCAGATGAAAGTATCATTTGTTATAATCATTGTATAGTTATAAATGTTTCTATAACACTTAAAGTCAGAAGAATTTTGCAATCTTTGACTCAACAAAAATAGAACGTATGTGTGTGTGTGTGTGTGTGTGTGTGTGTGTGTGTGTGTGTGTGTGTGTGTGTGTGTGTGTGTATGTATGTGTGTGTGTGTGTATGTGTGTGTGTGTGTGTGTGTGTGTGTGTGTGTGTGTGTGTGTGTGTGTGTGTGTATATTGTGTGGAACCCTGCATTTTTTTTACAGTTTTTTTTTTACATTCTTAACATTTGTAGTGGATCGAAAATATTGATATTGTGTACTGTATATATAAATACCAAATTAACAATTTATGAAATGTATAATAAATTACTAAATACTGATAGTATTACTGTGCATGTTATTGTAAAAATATTGATATTGTTCAATACACATTTTGGTTTTAGGACAATTTTAATGAAAGGTTTTGATCCTCAAATGTTGATATAGAGTAGATACACTATTTATTTATTAAGCACTGTATAATGGGACCTTTTATGTAATATTCAGTATTAAATTAATACTCTCTGTCCTATAAAAAAAATTGAATTTAGCCTTTTGTATTTACTAACAGTCTTATAATAGCACCTATATACTGATACTGTCTGAGGATTTGAAGGGCTTCTTTTATCCTCACTTGCAAGTCCCTTTGCATTAAAAAAATCTGCTAAATGAGTAAATATAAATTACTACAACTCTGTTAGGAGGGAATAGAGTTAGGTTTAACCTTGTTTCATCTAAATTCAGTCATTTCCTAGTATCTGTGAGTCAGAAACCCCATATGCTGGATGGAATGTAATTGCTTTTTTATATGGTGAAATCAGTTTAATCAAAACAAAACTACATTCACTTAAAACACTGCCAACATTTTTGTGTCCCCTTTTTTTGTATCCTTAAAATAATACAGTAATAACAGCTGTAAATAGTTGTGCTGTGATATAGGAACAATGTCTGTAATACCAGTGGGAAATATCATGTTTTCCTCAAAGATTCAGTCAGTCCAATACAAATTCCCCTTGGGTCTCCTCTTGCGACCTCTACCTCCTCAAACCATCTCTGTTTCCCACTCACCTGTCAAAAAACAGTATATCAGTTACAGCATTTATCACCGTATCAATCATTTGTGATGACAGAACTTTCAAAAATTCCCCTGCATAAAGATGAAGTTAAAATTATTAGCCCTGCTGTGAATTTTCATTACTTTTTCAAATATTTCCCAAATGATGTTTAACAGCGCAAGGAATTTTTCACATTATTTCCTGTAATATTTTTTCTTCTGGAGAAAGTCTTATTTGTTTTATTTTGGCTAGAATAAAATCAGTTTTATATTTTTTAAAGAACATTTAAGGTCAATATTAGGGCTGCACGATGTTGGGAAAAAAACGACATTGCGATATTGAGTTTTTCTGCTAAATATATTGCGAATATAAATATATTTAAATATAATTTCACAATATGACTTAAGTAATTGTTTGCAAATAATCTATTGTTTGACATTAGTTGTGAGTATTTTGTAAGGAAGCACAAAATCTGCATAAAATATACTAAATGATCCAAAAATAATCTAACTACAATACACAAATTAAAGCACAGATGAAAAATAAAAGAAATATACAGCACTTTATGTTTATCTGTGGAGTCTAACAGTATTGATGTGCATAAATTCAGTAATCAAATGTAAAATAACACGTTTTGAACTGTGGTTTGGGTATTTCTAATAATTATAATCCTGAAACGATATATTGTGTAGCCCTAGTCATCATTGTATAAATAATTAATAAAAATATCATTGAATAATATCTTTGTGTTTTAATAAATAGTCTGATCCTGCGATGTGACTATTGTGGATGCACAAATTGTGATATCGATGCTCAAACAATATATTGTTTAGCCCTCTTAGGCAATATGTATTTTTGAGAGTCTACAGCAGTGTTTCCCAACTCTGTTCCTGAAGGCACACCAACAGTACACATTTTCCACCTCTCCCTAATCAAACACACCTGAATCAACTTATCACTACATCAGAAGAGACTCCAACACCTGAAGTTAATGGGTCAAAAAAGGGAGACATCCAAAATATGTACTGTTGGTGTGCCTCCTGGAACAGGGTTGGGAAACACTGGTCTACAGAACAAACCGTCATTATACAATAATTTGCCTAATTAAACTAGTTAAGCCTTTAAATGTCCCTTTAAGCTGAATACTAGTGTCTTGAAAAATATTCAGTAAAATATTATGTACTGTCATCATGGCAAAGAATGAGTTATTAAAGAAAGAAATGAGTTATTAAAACTATTATCTTTAGAAATGTGTTGAAAAAAAATCATCTTTCCGTTAAACAGAAATTGGGGAATTAAATATACAGGGGGGCTTATAATTCTGACTTCAACTGTATATTCATTTAACAGACGCTTTTTTATTTGTCTGGTTCAGAAATTGCTTTAAATAAGCTAACGAAGTGCACCGTATCCTCTCGCTGTGGCGTGTAATCCTCTCCCCGCTCATGTGTTTGATGGAGGTGTTGTAACTTTAAGGAGACCTGGGCTGTATTGCAGAGATTCAATGGAACAACATCATGAATAATGCATAAGCAGCGGCCCAAACCCCGAAGACTTCCACTCCTGAAACGGCACTTACCAAACAGCCTATAATAAACATGTGCCAATAGATCATTTTAATCTTCACAACCTCACTTTGGCATAAAAGGGCATTTGCTAAGATTAAATCTTTGCATGTGTGATCGATCTTGATGAAGGGTTTGATTGTGAGGGGAAACAACGAGTCGACAAATGCAATCTGATTCAGGACATTGTTGCAATGAAGGAAACTCTTAAAGAATCAAATGAAGAAAATCAAACCTATAAAAAGAAAACGTGTTTAAATAAAGTCAAAGGGTTCATTTTGGACTACAATTTTATTAAATACAGTTATTTACGGTGAAAAAAAATTATCCCTACTTAAACATTTTTAGTTGAGTGAACATTTCTAGTCATCTCAATTTAAATCTGCTGAAGCCATTTGTGATATTTATATTATTCATTCATTCATTCATTCATTCATTTTCATCCGGTTTTCTGGGGCCGGGTCGCGTGGGTAGCAGTCTCAGGAGAGAACCCCAGACTTCCCTCTCCCCAGACACTTCCTCAAGCTCCTCCGGGGGGATCCTGAGGCATTCCCAGGCCAGCCGAGAGACGTAGTCTCTCCAGTGTGTCCTGAGTCTTCCCCGAGTCCTCCTCCCGGTGGGACATGCCTGGAACACCTCCCTAGAAACAGATGCCCGAGCCACCTCAGCTGACTTCTCTTGATGTGGAGGAGCAGCGGCTCTACTCCGAGCTTCTCCCAGGTGACAGAGCTCCTCACCCTATCTATAATGGTGCGGCCTGCCACCCTCCGGAAGAAACTCATTTCGGCTGCTTGTATCCGAGATCTTGTCCTTTTGGTCATGACCCAAAGCTCCTGACCATAGGTTAGATTGGAAATGTAGATTGACCGGTAAAGCTTTGTCTTTCAGCTCAGCTCCTTCTTTACCACAACAGACTGGTACATCGACCGCATTACTGCTGCCGCTGCACCGATCCGCCTGTCAATCTCACCTTCCATCCTTCTTTCATTAGTGAACAAAACCCCAAGATACTTGAACTCCTCCACCTGGGGTAAGGACTCTCCTCCAAGCTGGAGAGGGCAAACCACCCTTTTCCGGTGGAGCACCATAGCCTCAAACTTGGAGGTGCTGATTCTTATTCCAGCCACCTCACACTTGGCAGCAAACTACCCCAGTGCAAGCTGAAGGTCCATGTTTGATGAAGACAAAAAGGTTTAGGTGACAGGTCAGACTACAATCCATAATAATAACTTTTGTATAGCAGTCCCAAAACATTCTGTCACTCGATGACACTCAAATATCCTGTCAGAAAAGTCTAGTGGGTACAAAAATAGAATTGGCATTGGGCCTAAGTGCGGTTCAAAAGCCCCTTATGAGTGCAAAAACAACAAGGACTGTGATGTTGCCTGGTATGTTGCAACCGAGGCCCCACCTTGGAGACAGGCAAGGGGTTGGGGCTTGGGTACAAGTGCCTGGTGGCCGGGTTTTATGCCACCGAACCCGGTCGGGCTCAGCTCGAAGGAGCGAGGTGGGACCAGTAAGGGGCCGGTGCATTGTTGAACGGGTGGTGGTCAAAGGTTAGGACCAAGACAACCCGATCGTCATCCACAGAAACTGGCTCTTGGGCCATAGATTATTTACATAATTTTATACTTTATTTGTTGTATGACTATTGTGAGTAATTAAGATTAATAATATTGTGCTGTTATTATTCTGTGTCATGGATTGAGTGGTTTGGTGATATGGATTAACTCCACCTACATTTCAGGTCATTTTACCTTCTGGCACAGAGGTGATGGAGATCAGCTGGCAGGAGTAGCAGTTTTTTGACCGTGGCGATGTGGAAGACAGCATAAATGAATTTTCTGTTATAAATGCTTGGACGCATTAAACATTACAACCGATGTTGGAGATCATAATAGAAGTCAAAAAACTGTAACTCTAAAAATATTACGTTAAAATTTGTAATGCTAAAAGGTTTTTATTAAAGTTCATGTAACATAAAAGCATTTGTTGTCATGACTTTTTGTCATATTCAGTGAATTTAAGACTTATTAAGGCCTAAAATTTAGTTAAATTTAGTAATTTAAGACCCCGCAGACACCCTGTAATGATTTTGGAATGAAAGAAAAGTTTATAATTTTGACCCATGTGATGTATTTTTGCCTGAATAGCACTTGAACTTGCTTTATAAAGAACAATGCACCAAGTCAGTGATGATACAGTCTTGCCACAGTTACTTTAGAGCCCAATTTGGGGTCCCTCATTTTTGAAGTTTGGATACAACACCAGAAAGTATTTCAACGCAAAGAAATGACAGATTTCACCTTTAATTCATATATGGGCCATTTATCTGATGTTCCAAGACTTTAAAACGCCACCCTACACAACTGCTCTGCTCTGAAGTTAGTTTGCTGCCAGCAAATGGGCTGAACAGTTTTAGCCTCTGGACAATAAAACCCATCAATCAGCAGCTTCTGTACTGAGAACTCTCCAGTCAAGAGTCGGGACTCTTGAGCCCTCTTGTCTAGCTTTCCTGAGCTCCTTCCTGCTTTTGTCCAATTCTACTTTCACTCCAGTCATGTGATGTGCACCGCAAATCCCATGTTTTTTTTAAAGCGCTAATAATACATCGATTAGTTAGTGTTATTGGACAGTCATTAAATGACTGATGCAGAGAAATAGAGGGTCAAGTGGTTATTAAACACCTTTGTTTGACAGTGGCTTCTTTAGTGCTGCGCTCCCCCTGTTGTTTTAGCGTGCGCTTGGAGCTTTTAAACTAAGAAAGTCTGCATGTCTACATGATGGATGGCTGTGGGGGGAACTCTCCCTTGTAAAAATCTGTGCTAAATTACCACTGGCTTCGAATGCACATCAGCGTGCTTGGCTAATAAACATTGCGCTCACTGTTTGCAAAGATATTAACGGTAGAGTTGCGTTTTTATGCCGCCTTAGACCGTAGTATGCAAGAAGGATACAAGATATCAGATCTTATACAAATATTTCTACCATCTGCCAGATGGATGTGTGTGCACAGAGATGTGTTTGTTCATTTGAGCCTTTCATCCTAAGCCAAACTAAATATACCTAATGTTGCAGGTATAAAAACAGCAATTGAGAATTTGTCAAAAACAAAGCAATAAACTAACACAGAAATTGAGAAATTTTAGAAATATTTAGCAACGAAGCTGCAATGAATGATGCTTAGTATTTTCTTGTGGAAAAATAACTCCAATTATCTTCTGAAAAATCACTTGTTTGGGTCAATTATTGAATTCAACACTGTAAAAAAATGCACTCAAAAAAAGATGTTTGCTGTTTGTTCAAACTACTTAAAGGTGCAGTAGGTGATTGTCTTCAGAAACATTTTTTGTTGTGCTGGTTAAAAGGCTTTTCACATTCCACTAGTGATGATTAAAATAAATGATCTAAATGAATTTATTTGTATTTTTATATTATTATTATTATATTTATATTACTGGGTATAACATAAGACTAAAAAATGTAAATATTGTCGAAATGACAAACAACTCAATTACGAGTATCTCAAACTGTCTGTCAACAAATTTAAATTAGAATTTCTGCGCAGCCTCTTAAAGCAGAAAGATACGTCACTCGCGTGTACATGTGAAGCACAGATCTACCGCTGACAGAAAGACCAACGTGGCCTTGCATGCATGAAAAGAAAAATTGTTTCTGAAAGGGCTTCTGTCAAAAATGCAGAATCAAAACTTTTCTAAACTCTGAATCAATATCGGAATTCCTTTTGCACGGTGGAGGGAACGTTACGCAGTTTAAAACAACGATCAGAAGGGTGACACCTCGGCTGAAGTATTTCTTTTAGGGAGGTATGTTTTAAAACTATTTTAGCCACGCAAAGCTGATGTAGATTGTGTTCTAGTTTATGAATGGGTTTATATGCACAGAAGTGTTGTTCAGCCACTGAAAACATCGGGCAAAAGAACGTAAACATAAGTGTAATGTAAAAAGTTGACAGGATATTTCTGTTTTTAGCACTTCTTTTTTTCTGATCTACTTTTTATTTAGTTTAATAACAAAACATAAGTAAATGTGCCCATCCACCTAACCAGCTTTACTGAGGTGAAGTTTGATTCGTGTTCACACATTTGTTCATTTTTGAACAGTGACAGCCTGTGACAGTTTTGGGGAAATATAATTTGCTGACCTGTTAACAACAATGCTTGATAAAGTGCACGTCTCCATAGAATTTTCTAACTAGTGAATGACATGATCTTGTGTTATATCGAATCGGTGCACGTTCACGTGTTCATAACTTAAGGAGGCATGGCTTTGGACGGCAGGGGAGGGTCGTAAAATTTCTATTTTGCTAATGCTAGGATTCTGGCAGATCACCTACTGCACCTTTAAAATGAGCTGAAACAACACAAGTCTTGAGTTTGTTTGGGACCAATTTAATTGTTTTATGTTCAATCCACTTAAATTTGTAAAAACAAAACTGCTAGTTTTGCATGTAAACACTGAAATTTCCATAGGTAAATTGGTATGTGTAATTGAGTGAGTTATTTTAACACTAAACATTTCAACATTCAACACTGGACTTTGGACTTCAAAATTAGACAAACAGTACAGTACTGTTTCTTAATGCCAACCACTGCCAATAACAAACATCATAACTTGAAAAATATTACCATCATGCCTCTCGTTTAGCATTGAAGTCCCACTGTAGTGCCGGTCTCACTGTCCAGCCATAACCCAGTACTGTAAAACATCCATACACACTCATACACTGTAAAAAATGCTGGGTTTCACACAATCGATTTGTGCTGGGACAACATGATGGAATTAAGTTAATTTCTTAGTTTTTACAAATGTAAGCAGATTGAACATAAAACAATCAAGTTGTGCTCCCAAAAATCTTAAGAATTGTGTTGTTTCAGCTCATTTTAAATAAGTAGTTTCAACAAACAGCAAACCTTATGTTTTGAGTGTACACTGTAAAAAATGCAGTTTCACACAATTCATTTATGTTGCCCCAACACAAATCCATTAAGTTAATTTAATACTTTTAACAAATTATGTGGATTGAAAATAAAAAAATTAAGTTGTCCAAATGAAATCTCAAGAATTGAGTTTTTTCAGCTCATTTTACAGTTTTTCTCAGTGGCTTTTCTGCATTTCTCACATTTACATTTGCACAACAGTTAATGCATTTCTCAAAACAATTAGTACAAACTGCAAACCCTAGTTGATAACCTGCTAAAGCATGTCACTTGCTCAAAATGGAAAGCTCATTCCTCAAAACCAAGTATTCATATCAATGAAAGTGTCAGTGTCATCAAGATGAAAAGTCTTGACACCATTGTTTATGAACAGGACAGTCATACGGCTTTGTCATGTTTTCATCATGACAGTTTACTCTGTACATTTTTTCCAATGCAATTAAGTCAGATTATGGTGACTCTTCCTGAAAATGCTCAAAACTGCGCTTGATACTATTTGCACAGCCATTTGAAAACTACAGTAAAGTTAGACATCACTGTGTTTAGCGGGGTATCTGAGTACAAGACACTGAATATGTATGTTTAACATGTTTACAGCAGATGCTCTTTGCAATTCTAATTTATTCACAGCATTGTGCAAAAGAATAAATACACTCTTATTTACAACAAACATAAACTTCCTTTGGGTAGAGCTGTGCACAACTGTAAACAATAGTGCAGGACATATTGGAACTGAACCTACAACATACACACTGTAGGTCTGTAAATCATTCATGAAATTGTTCAATTTAGAAGACATTTCAGGAAAAAAAAAAGATTTAAAGATTTTAATAAAATCAGCTTGACAGATTTTGACAGCTAGTTCAACATTTTTGTATGTAATGACTCAAGTAATGAAATGAGGACTATTAGTTTTATATGGAATGACTATTCAGCATTCACAAGTTTAGTTGTCAAGTTTAGTCATGACTGACATGACATAAGCAAATGATAATGTTATAAAACAGCAGAGAGTTGTATGAAAGGGATTGATGCATGTCTAAAAGTATTTGTAATTCGTTGGAAGGAATGAGAAACTGCTACTATGATGTGCACAAATGACTAGTTTTGAGAAATGCATTAACTGTTGTGCAAATGTAAATGGCGTGAGAAATGCACCAAAGCCACTGAGAAAAACTGTAAATAAGTAGTTTGAACAAGTAAATATATATATATATATATATATATATATATATATATATATATATATATATATATATATATAATATATATATTATTTTTTTATTATTATTATTATTATTTAAAAAAAAAAAAAAAAATTTTTTTGAGTGTATGCTGTTCTGAAAGCTTACCCTAGCATAATAAATGAACCATTGTTAGCTGTGAATACAACAATTATACAATAGCATGCTTTTACATTATATTTCATCCACATCGTGATCTCCAGGTTGACTGTATAAACACAAAAAATAACCTTTAATAGAAGCCATATTGAGCTTTGTACTCTTTCAAAACATGTTCGCCTTCAGGCATGCATGCTGAAAGAGCAGCACAGACATTTAAAAGATAACATGCCGCATAAGCATATGCAAATAAGCTTGCTGGTTCACATTCAGGGGAGGAGTTTTGGCGACCTTAGCTTGTATAAGCTCATTAGCATAACACTACTTAATATTCAGCGGCATCTTGGAGAGTGAGAAAAAAAGAGGGAGAGGTCACTGGGATGACAACAAACGAAAGGCTAGCTTTATTAATCTGTCTAATGGTTTTGGAATGGGATGCGTTTATGCAAAGGAGCAGTGCGAGTTCGCAGCGGCGTTTGGTTTTTTGATCTGAGGGCGATCGATAATGCATTTGACTGTGGAGAAACTCAGTCTCAAAGTCCTGGAGGTAAACCAATCATCGCAGCTCCTCCACACTCCCATAAGAGCTTAAAATGGCACCGAATGGCAAATCAGTCTAACCACGTCCATCATCATTTATATTACATGCTGCTTAATTGATTTTTTTTGTTGGAAGCAGGTGATGGACAATGATTGTGTTTAAGAGGACCTGAAAAAAGTCTAGCATGAATTGATGTGTTCAAATTGACGAGTTTTGTTAAGCATTCAGGCTTATTGGGCTGGGATGTACTGTACAGATTCGGGATTATTTATTACGTTTTGAGTTGAAGAGCGTTTTTTTAAGCATATTTCTTGAGTTAAAGGTGCATGCTGATGAGTTGATTGTCTTCAGAAACATTTTTTTTTGCTGTGCTGGTTGAAAGTCTCTTCACATTCCACTAGTAATGATTAAAATAAATGATCTAAATGTTTTGAATGTATTTTTATATTCTGGGTAAGGCATAAGACTAAAAAATTATCATCGAATTATATTGTTGGGCCGACATTTACCATTATTCTGATAAGTAGCCCAAAGTGTCTGTCAACAAACAGATTTGAACAACTGCACACTTGTTTGCACAGATTTGTCGATGCACGTTCATCGCATCAAATCCATCGTAAAAACAAATGCTGAATCAAAACTTTTAAAAATCCTAATCAATATTGGAGTAACTTTTGCACACTGGAGGAAGAACGACACCATGGCTGAAGTATTTCTGTTACAAGGGTAATGTTTTGTTTTAAAACTATGTTAGTCATGCAGAGCTGATGTAGATTCTGTTGTTATGAATGGGTTATATACACAGAAGTGTTGTTCTGCCACTGAAATCTTCTGATTGAAAGATTGATGTGACTATTTTCAGTTTCATAAGGGACCTTTTACAGCATCAATAATGTAGATTTTTATTTAGTTGAACAACAAAACATCAGTAAATAGCGCTATATTCTACCTAGCCTGCTTTACTGAGCTGATGTTGGTTTTGTATTCACTTTGGTTCATTTTTGAACAATGACTAAGGTTGGGTATCGTTTGGGGTTATTTCGATACCGATACTACCGATAAATCAATACTTTTAAAATGGTACCAGTGCCTGAACTGATACTTTTTAGCCACAAAATTATTTGACAAAAATATATATATATTTATCATTATAATTGAACAATATAAATATATATTTATAATAAGTTAAAAGTAAACATCAATTCATATTTTATATATTTGATTTGCATTAATATATTTCTTTTGATCATTTGTTAGCATGAATTTAAGATTTGCATTATGCTATTTGATGACAGTAAATAATATTTTACTAGATATTTTTCAAGATGCTAGTATTCAGCTTAAAGTGACATTTAAAGGCTTATCTAGGTTGATTGGTTACGTTAGTGTAATTAGGCAGGTTATTGTATAACAATGGTTTGTTCTGTTGACTATTGAAAAAATATATTACCTAAGGGTCTAATAATATTGACCTTAAAATGCTTTTAAAAAAAATTTAAACTGCTTTTATTCTAGCTGAAATAAAACAAGTAAGACTTTCTCCAAAAGAAAAAATATTATAGGAAATGCTGTGAAAAATTCCTTGCTTTGTTAAACATCATATGCGAAATATTTGAAACAAGAATTTACAGGAGGGCTGCTAATTTTGTCTGTACAGTATATATACTCTGAAGCTCTGTATAAAAAAACTTAAATGATGATATTTTAATGAGAACAATGATAAAAAAAACACATTAACCCTTTAACTACCTCACAAAAAAGTTTGGATTGCATTTCATAACTCCTAATGTTGCTAGTTAACACACTCAATGCATTTTTTTCAACACATCCCATAATATCTAAAATATCAACCTCTACCAAATGGTTGATGTGTCGGTTTATGGTAAAAGTACCGGAATTAATACATATACTATGAAAAATCGGAAAATATGAAGTGTAAGACCAATTTATTTAAAAAATATTCAAAACAAAACATTTTTGAATAATAAATCTTCTTTATTTTTAAAGTATGCCATAAAATATTTCAGATTCTCATTTAACATATATATTTTTTTCTATCTTTCTTTTGTAAACCAACAATGCTGTTTGTGTAAACCATTGTTTAAAACAGTCATTCTGTAAATTACTTTAATAGTCATTATTTAAAACAGTCAAAACATGGTCAACCGTTTGGTAGAGCGGGCAGTCAAAGGGTTAAGATACATCCAAGTTATTTGTGGTAAAGAAACACTCCACTTTATTTGACAATTGAGCAATTTCCCTAAAATTTAAAGGGAAAATTTAAAGAGTTAAACAGTTAAGTTTTACCACTTTTTAATCGATTCAGCCGATCTTCAAGTCTGGCGAAAGCACTTTTAGCTTAGCTTAGCATAGATCATTGAATCAGATTAGACCATTAGCATTTCACTCAAAAATGATCAAAGAGTTTCAATAATTTTCCTATTTAAAGCTTGACTCTTCTGTAGTTACATTCTGTACTAAGACACAGTTTAATATCATTGTGCCTGCTGCAGCCGTGGTGCGGCAACAAAGTTCTTTGATTATTATGCTGGAATATAGTTCCTTGATATATCGGCCTTAAATATACCAACTTTTTATTTTCCTCAGTCTTTAGTACACAGTGTAAGTACAAAAGAGTCAAGCTTTAAATAGGAAAATGATTGAAACTGTTTAGTCATGTTTGAGCCAGATGCTAATGGTCTAATCTGATTCAATGATCTATGCTAAGCTATGCTAAAAGTGCTTTTGCCAGTCTCTGAGATCCGCTAAATAGATTTAAAAATGGTAAAACTCAACTGTTAAGGTCTAAGCGTTATTAAAATGAGTCATTTTAAATAAAAATGAAGTTCGTTTAATCTGAACCTGGTGGTAATTTCTTTTATTATCTGATAAACTGGCAGCTGAAGTTTAAAGTTTTTAATGACTTTGCAAGATAAACAGCCTTTCTAAAGTGGACAAACACTTCCAGCATGGTAAAACCACAATGAGTTGAAAATTGCCATATTTCTGAAAATAATTAATTAAGTTTAATAATTAGGTTTTTCTCTGTACTCGTACATATCATTAACATTTTTACGAAAGTGGACTTGGTCTTGTCAAACTTTATTTAACACAAAGATAACAGAACCCTCTTATCAATTGGCTGCATTATGCAAAAACAGGTTATGAGGTCCCGACTGATATGTGACATATTACATTGAAAACAAAACAGAAGTTAAAAAAAAAGGATTCTCTGGAACAATAAGGTGGCGTTCAAACTGGCAGGATACTGGGACAATAGTCCCACCTTTTTCCTGCGGCTTTCCCAAAGTTCCTTCCAGGCTACACTGTTGCGCTGATAACAGATAAAGAGGAATCGCCCATTTTTACCAACTTCCTGTTTTCAGACGATTTTCTGTACAGATCATATTTTTGATTCCTTTTGTCCAGTCCTGAGCAATGCTGTTTTTTGCGAAGCCTCAAATGTGTTATCATTGATAAAACATTAAGCTCTCTGCTTTCATTCGCTTTCTGATTGCACTTCAATATTTGGATGCGATGTGAAGCAGCAAGCATGTTTAGCTAAACCTGTTATCACCAAATTATGTGAAGTGAAAATGCAGTAATAGTGTAGTAAAGCATGCATATGGAATTGTGTACACTACAGGGTCAAAACATTTGTTGATGTTTTCCTAGGCTTATACATGTAAACATAAGGATATTGTGAAATATTGTTAATTTTAAATAATAACAATAGTTATTGTAGAGATGGAAAAGCTGAATTTTTCAGCAGTCACCAGGACTGCATTTATTTATACACTACATAACAAAAGTCTTGTCGTCTATCCAAGTTTTAGGAAAAACAAATAATATCTTGACTTCTAGTTGATCATTTGGTATCAGAAGTGGCTTGAATGAAAGTCAAAGGCCTTTATTTAGGACAGTAAGGTCTGACTTTGCTTAGACAAAAGTCTTGTCACTGAACAGAAATTATGTACAGTATAGAATATAAAGTCATGCTGCCATGGAAAAAGAATGAATATTGTGTGTGACTCCTATGAGCCTGGAGGACTGCATCAATACATCTCTGCAAAGATTCAAAAAACGTATTAATAAAGTCATCTGGAATAACAAAGAAAGCGTTCTTGCAGGACTCCCAGAGTTCATCAAGATTCTTTGGATTCATCTTCAATGCCTCCAACACCTACTCCTAGATGCTCAATAATGTTCATCTCTGGTGACTGGGCTGGCCAATCCTGGAGCACCTTGATCTTCTTTGCTTTCAGGAGCTATCCTAAAAGTGCTATCCTGCTGAAGAGTTTGCCCTCTGCTGTGGTTTGTAATGAAATGGGCAGCACAAATATCTTGATTTCTCAGGCTGTTGATGTTGCCATCCACTCTGCAGATCTCTCGCACACCCCCATACTCAATGTAACCCCAAACCATGATTTTTCCTTCACCAAACTTAACTGATTTCTGAGAGAATTTTGGGTCCATTTGGGTTCCAGTAGGTCTTCTGCAGTATTTGTGATGATTGGGATGCAGTTCAACAGATGATTCATCTGAAATATCGACCTTCTGCCACTTTTCCCAATAATCAACTCATTGGGAGAAGTCAAGTTATTATTTGTTGCTCTTACAACTGGAATCGACGACAAGACTTTTGTCAGGTAGTGTACACATACAGAAATGACAGAACTATTTTTACATTGTTGTTGTTCTATATTTTCTGCATTCGTTGATAATAATTACCAATTTGTTGTTCAAGAATTTTCAGATTTATTATTATTACAGTTGAAAATGTATGCTGCTCAATTTTTGTAGAAGCTGGGATTCTTTAATAAATATAAACTTCAAAAGAACAGCATTAATATGAATTTAGATTTTATTTCTTTCAATTCATTGCATAGTTGATACTTTTATGGTTTATTGCTGAAATTACGTTTGTTGTTTGCTCAAACTACTTATTTAAAATGAGCTGAAACAACATAATTCTGGAGTTTTTTTGAGGACAACTTAATTGTTTTATATTCAGTCCACCTAAATTTGCTAAAATCAACAAGGCAAGGCAAGTTTATATATATAGCACATTTTATACACTGTGGAAATTCAAAGTGCTTTACAAGAGACAAGTATAAGAAAATAAAAACAAATATTAAAAATGATTAAAAACAGAATAAAATGTGTTAAAACAGGTTATAAAAGAATGAAAAAGAAAAGAAAGACACAGTGTGATCTGTCGGATGTAGCACAGTGCTCATTCAGTAAAGGTACAGCTAAACAGATGTGTTTTCAGTCTTGATTTGAATGTGCCTAATGTTGGAGCACATCTGATCATTTCTGGAAGCTGATTCCAGCAGCGGGGAGCACTGTTAGTAGCTGAAAGTAGATTCACCCTGCTTTGACTGAACTCCTGGAATTTCTAGTTTATATGATCCTAATGATCTGAGTGATCTGTTAGGTTTGTATTCAGTGAGCAAATTTGTAATGTATTGAGCTCCTAGGCCATTTAGTGATTTATATATGAGTAATAATACTTTAAAATCTATTCTGAATGTAACTGGGAGCCAGTGTAAAAACCTGAGGACAGGTGTGATGTGCTCTAATTTTCTGGCTCTGGTCAGAATCCTGGCCGCAGCGTTCTGGATGAGCTGCAACTGCCTGACTGTCTTTTTGGAAAGGCCGGTGAGGAGGCCGTTACAGTAATTCACCCTGCTGCTGATAAAAGAATGAACAAGTTTCTCTAAGTCTTCACTGGAAACAAAGCATCTAATTTTTGCAATGTTTTTGAGATGATATTGTACTGATTTACTGACTGCTTTGACAAGACTACTGAAACTCGTATATGACTCCAGAGTCACACCAAGATTCTTGACCTTTTTTTTGTAGTTTGACCCTTAGGGCCAAGGTACTCATTCATCTTGATAACCTAATTCCTGTTCCCAAACGCAATGACTTCAGTTTTCTCTTTGTTTAACTGAAGAAAGTTTTGGCACATCTAACTGTTAATTCTATCAATGCATTGACAGAGGGTGTCAATGGGGCTGTAGTCATTAGGCAGTAAGGCTAAGTAGATCTGAGTGTCATCAGCATAGCTGTGGTAGGAGATTTGGTTCTTTCTCATTATTTGACTCAGAAGGAGCATATAAAGGTTGAACAGGAGAGGTGCCAGAATTGAGCCTTGTGAGACTCCACATGTCATGGGTGTCCACCTCGACCTATAGTCACCTATACTGACATGGTAACCTCTCCCTTCGAGGTAAGATCTGAACCATTTGAGGACCGTCCCAGACAGCCCAACCCAGTTTTCCAGCCAATCCAGAAGTATGCTGTGATCGACAGTGTCAAATGCAGCACTGAGATCAAGCAATACCAGCACTGTTTGTTTGCCTGAATCTGTATTTAGGCGTATATCATTGATTATCTTTATAAGAGCGCTCTCTGTACTGTGATGTGGTCTGAAACCAGATTGAAAATTGTCTAAACACCCCTTGAAGCTTAATAACTTGTTAACCTGGTTGAATACAACTTTTTCAATGATTTTGCCAATGAAAGGGAGATTTGAGATTGGCCTGTAATTGCTCAGTAGGGTGTTATCTAGGTTGCTCTTTTTGAAGAGGGGTTTAACCGGCAGTTTTAAGTGAGTTAGGAAAAATCCCTGAGAGAAGTGAAGCATTTACCACTTTTAGAAGATCCATTTCTAAACAGGTAAACACAGTTTTGAATGATGAGCGGAGCGTGTCAAGACTGCAGGTTGATGTTTTCATAAATTGCACAATATTTTCTAAGATTTTACCAATTATTGCCATGAAATCATACATAATGTCTGATTTCTTAAGTTGTGGTTGAGCTTGTCTGACATCGACACAACTTGGCTGATTGGATGAGCTGATTGGCTTTTTGATAATATTGATCTTATCAGTAAAGAAATGAACAAACTCATTACATTTGTTTACTTATTTCAGCATGTTTACTCATTTCCTTCATGTTGACATTGAAAAAAATTCTCAAATTTCTAAAGCTGCTGACAACAAATACAGAATACAGGGGTTTATTGTTATTTTACAGTGTTCTATGAAAATAAAACACTTATTCTATATTTGTTGTCAGCAGTTTTACAAATTCGCAAAAACAAATTAACTTGGAAAGCTGTGCATGAATCTAAACATCCTTTTTTCAAAATAAACTAGTAAACATTCAGTGACATTAAATCAAATACAGATTTTATATAGCTATTTTCAGTTCATTTCAATTCGGTGTGTCATATATGATTTTTGAAGGGCATCAGTTCTCGTCTCCCACATGCATTTGCATAATTCAGATCTTAACATTACAACAAACCTAAACATCACCAACGTTCAGTTCGTAAACAACAGCAGAACAAGGACGAGCAGACGAGACCAGCTTGCTAAAAAAACACCCGTAGATGTTGTTTATGCTTTTGCCGTTTACTAAAATAAGGTATCATGAATTGATGCATGAACTGTTTACATGTTGACTGCCATTTCTACCGCGCTTTCAGCTTGTTTACTTCGTTAGTATTCCCTGAGATCTGTCGGCGGCTGTCACTGATATGTAGGTGGAAGGAGTTCAACAGCAGTTGTACAAACCCTGCGCTTGATTGCCCACACACAGCTCATCAAAGACCTTGTGTACATTTCATGAGTCCTGAAAGGTGAGTCTAAATGGAGTCTGCCTGGCTGAGGACTTTTTAAATGTCAGTTCGCAGATGTGTGGATATATAAGGACAATTTACGCCAATTCCCTGCTGCATGAACGATTAGGTTGCCTTCAGCGCAATACCATTCAAAACAGAGATGCCGATAGCTTTCGTAGTACTATTAAATCTGACACACACTGAATCCGAATAAAATAATCAAGCTATTCTGAAACTGACTGTTGAGTGTAACCCAAAAGCCACTGAAAGCTGATGTTTGTTGAGCATTAGATGATAGGGTTGTTCACTTGACGAGAGCTATAGACCGCCATTCATTTTTACCAGGATTTTAACAAGCAGTAATATCCTAAGGCTTTTATATTAAATGACCACAATTGGTACATGTCTTGTTGATAATGTAATCTACACTCACCGGCCATTTTATTAGGTACACCTGTCCAACTGCTTGTTAACGCAAATTTCTCATCAGCCAATCACATGGCAGCAACTCAATGCATTTAGGCATGTAGACATGGTCAAGACGATCTGCTGCGGTTCAAACCGAGCATCAGAATAGGGAAGACAGGTGATTTAAGTGACTTTGGGCGTGGCATGGTTGTTGGTGCCAGAATGGCTGGTCTGAGTATTTCAGAAACTGTTGATCTACTGGGATTTTCACGCACAACCATCTCTAGGGTTTACAGAGAATGGTTTGAAAAAGAGAAAATATCCAGTGAGCGGCAGTTCTGTGGGTGCAAATGCCTTGTTGATGTCAGAGGAGAATGGCCAGACTGGTTCCACCTGATAGAAAGGCAACAGTAACTCAAATAACCACTCGTTACAACCGAGGTCTGCAGAAGAGCATCTCTGAACACACAACACGTCCAACCTTGAGGCGAATGGGCTACAGGAGCAGAAGACCACACCGGGTGCCACTCCTGTCAGCTAAGAACAGGAAACTGAAGCTACAACTCACACTGGCTCACCAAAATTGGACAATAGAAGATTGAAAAAACGTTGCCTGCTCGATATGGTAGGGTCAGATATTGGCGTCAACAACATGAAAGCATGGATCCATCCTGCCTTGTATCGATGGTTCAGGCTGGTGGTGGTGTAATGGTGTAGGTGATATTTTCTTGGCACACTTTGGGCTCATTAGTACCAATTGAGCATCGTGTCAATGCCACAGCCTACCTGAGTATTGTTGCTGACCATGTCCATCCCTTTATGACCACAGTGTACCCATCATTTGATGGCTACTTCCAGCAGGAATACACACCATGTCATAAAGCGCGAATCATCTCAGACTGGTTTCTTGAACGTGATAATGAGTTCACTGTACTCAAATGACCTCCACAGTCACCAGATCTCAATCCAATTGAACACCTTTGGGATGTGGTGGAATGGGAGATTCGCATCATGGATGTGCAGCCGACAAATCTGCAGCAACTGCATGATGCTATCTAATATTTCCAGTAACTTGTTGAATCTATGCCACGAAAGATTAAGGCAGTAATGTGTACCTTATAAACTGGCCGGTGAGTGAATGTACAACAGATTCATCAAAAATATCAAGTCAATGTACAAAAGTACTTGAAATTTTTTATTTATTTAAGTAATAAAAGTAAAAGTGGGCATCACGGTGGGTAGCACCATTGCCTTACAGTAAGAAGGTCGCTGATCCGAGCCCCGGCTGAGTCAGTTAGCATTTCTGTGTGGGGTTTGCATGTTCTCCCCATGTTCACGTAGGTTTCCTCCGGGTGCTCCAGTTTCCCTCACAGTCCAAAGACATGTGGTATAGGTGAATTGAATAAGCTAAATTGTCCGTAGTGTATGAGTGTGAATGCAAGAATGTATGGGTGTTTCCCAGTGATTGGTTGCGGCTGAAAAGCCGTCCGCTACGTAAAACATATGCTGGATAAGTTGGCGGTTCATTCCACTGTGGCGACCCCAGATTAATAATGGGACTAAGCTGAAAAGAAAATGAAAGAATGAACAAAAGTAAAAGTACTGATTAGATTAACAAATCCCCATCCCATCCATCTTACTCTGATAAAATAATTTGTAAAATCAGTGAATCATTTGCTAGAGACTCTCTCTGAATGAAATATTTGAATGAGTGAATCATTTAGTGGAGACTTCCATAGAACATTTAAATCATTGAATCAGTGAATCATCAGAAGAAAAAATATTATAGGAAATACTGTCAAAAATTCCTTGCTCTGTTACACATCATTCGGGAATTATTTAAAAAGAAAAAATCACAGGAGGGCAAAAATAATTTTGATTTCAACTAGGACGTAGTATAAGTAGGTGAATTGAGATGCAACGTGTGGAAATTACTTAAATACTAAGAATCAGCATTTCATCATTTACTTGCTCTGTGTACAGCATGTGTTGTAAAAAAAAAAGCAGCCGCTACTGTTATTTACCGAGGATATGAGACGTTGTTGTCTCTCTAAGCTCCGGGATCTGCCATAAATCCGAGCTGCTTGGCCCCTGCGGAGCGGTGACTGGGTCGAGAGCCACCATTGGCACATTGATGAATCCCTTTAGACGCTCCAATCAATACGGCTTTATCTTGAGGCAACCCGTGCAGACGCCCATGTTAGTTCACCTGAGGTCCTGAAGGAATGATCGGCACGCTGTACATCAAAGCTCACTATCAGCCGTAACGTGCTAGACAGCTACAATCAGCACTGAAGGCAGAAACCTCTCATTTTCTATGTCAGCTACAGATTACTGATCTATAGCCCACACTTTCTCTCTCTCCCGTGGCTGCGGTGTTATATGTCATCTTTATCAAACATGATCTATGTCTTTGAATCCCAACAGCTTTGCTTTATTCCATCAATCAGTCAAGAGTGAAATAAAAAAATGTATAATAACGTCACAACAGGGGTGCACGGATACATCACTATAAATGCAAATCACATGGTTAGGGAACTATTGGACAGTATATTTAATATAAATACAGTGCTCAGGGGGCGACGTGGTGGCGCAATAGGTAGTGCTGTCGCCTCACAGCAAGAAGGTTGCTAGTTCGAGCCTCGGCTGGGTCAGTTGGCGTTTGTGTGTGGAGTTTACATGTTCTCCTCATGTTCGTGTGGGTTTCCCCTACAGTCCAAAGACATGTGGTACAGGTGAATTGGGTAAGCTAAATTGTCCATAGTGTATGTGTGTAAATGAGTGTTTCCTAGTGATGGGTTGCAGCTGGAAGGGCATCAGCTGCGTAGAACATGTGCTGGATAAGTTGGCGGTTCATTCCGCTGTGGCGACCCCAGATTAATAAAGTTGAAAAACTTTATTAATCTGTACTAAGCTGAAGGGAAAATGAATGAATGAATGACAGTGCTCAGGGTTTATAAGTAGCCCTCAATAATCTCTCTTTTAAATTACTGGAGCAAATCTAAGAAAATAATTTATGACAACAGCCAAAAATTTGTAGAAAAAAAAATTACATGCTAGGGAAAAAATAGGAAAAAAATAGAAAAAAAAATAGGAAAAATCAAGAGAAACCAAAAATATTTAGAATTTTAGCACATTTGGGATTTTTTTCTGTGTTTCACATGAATTTAAATGTATTATCTTTTTATTTCCAAAGATGTTCTGTAACTAAATTATTATTTTAAGAAATATATCTTTTTTTTAATACCCAATTTTGCTCAAATGCACCAAAATTTATTACATATATTCACTGAGAAGTTGATAAAAACTGTATGTATATATATATATATATATATATATATATATATATATATATATATATATATATATATATATATATATATAAAGTTGGAATATATATAAAGTCAGAATTATTAGCCCCCTGTTTATTTTTTTCTCCAATTTTTGTTTAATGAAGAGAAGATTTTATCAACACATTTCTAAACATAATAGTTTTAATAACTCATTTCTAATTACTGATTTATTTTATCTTTGCCATGATGACAGTAAATAATATTTGACTAGATGTATTTTTAACAAGAAGAGATCACTTAGTTTTAGGATTTATATTTTCATATTGGCTTCACGGTAGCGCAGTGGGTAGCACAATCGCCTCACAGCAGGAAGGTCACTGGTTTGAGCCCTGGCAGGCTCGGCATTTCTGAGTGGAGTTTGCATGTTCTCTCCATGTTGGTGTGTGTTTCCTCCGGGTGCTCCGGTTTCCCCCACAGTCCAAAGACAATCGGTATAGGTAAATTGGGTAAGCTAAATTGTTCGTAGTGTATGAGTGTGTGTGGATGTTTCCCAGTTATGGGTTGCAGCTGGAAGGGCATCCGCTGTGTAAAACGTATGCTGGAGAAGTTGGCGGTTCATTCCACTGTGGCGACCCCAGATTAATAAAGGGACTAAGCCGAAAAGAAAATGAATGAATGAATGAATGAATGAATGTATTTTAAAGTGGAAAAAAGAAATCGTCCTCTGCATATATATATATATATATATATATATATATATATATATATATATATATATATATATATATATATATATATATTATATGGTGCATTTGAGCAAAATTGGGTATTAAAAAAGATATATTTATTAAAATAATAATTTAGTTATAGAACATCTTTGGAAATAAAAAGATAATACATTTAAATTGATGTGAAACACAGAAAAAAATCCCAAATGTGCTAAAATTCTAAATATTTTTGGTTTTGGTTCCTATTTTTTTTTCTATTTTTTCTATTTTTTCCCTAGCATGTACATTTTTTTTCTACAAATTTTTGGCTGTTGTCATAAATTATTTTCTTAGATTTGCTCCAGTAATTTAAAAGAAAGATTACTGAGGGCTACTTATAAACCCTGAGCACTGTCATTCATTCATTCATTTTCTTTTCAGCTTAGTACAGATTAATAAAGCTTTTCACCTTTATTAATCTGGGGTCGCCACAGCGGAATGAACCGCCAACTTATCCAGCACATATTCTACCCATGTGGCGACCCCAGATTAATAAAGGGACTAAGCCAAAAAGAAAATGAATGAATGAATGAATGTATTTTAAAGTGGAAAAAAGAAATCGTCCTCTGCATATATATATATGTATATGTATGTGTAGAGAGAGAGAGAGAGAGAGAGAGAGAGAGAGAGATTATTAATTGATGAAATTTAATTGATGAAATGGTAGCATATTGTGATATATACTGTATCATTAACAGTATATTTGATACTTATATCGTTGTATGAGATTTTTTTTTGTCATGTTGCCCAATCCTAATCGATTAAAAACATATTCATTACAAAAAATAGTGATTTCCAACTTCTGCACATCACAAACCTCTACAAACAATTTTTCCAGAGAGTGTTTGCAAGAGCTGCTGAGCCATTAAATAGGGTTAATTAGTGCAAATGGGCGATCAGATTTGGTATTGATTGTGACAGTGCAGATTGCCTTGCAGATAAATGAAATCCTATAACTCTGAGTCCTGCTGGAGATACTGATAATGCTGTGAGCGGCCATTAATGCTCCTTCGTAATTAGCTTATATCAAAGTAATTAAAACAATGACAGTGTAAAGTAATTACGCTGCATGCTAACTCGATATTTTGTCTGTGTTATCTCAAGCTATATGCTCGATATCTTGTTTTCAGAGCATAATGGAAAGACCTTTCGACATTGTCTTTATTATGTGGACTGAAGGGATTTCATCGAATGGTTTTGGTTGATTGAGATTTCTAAGATAGGACGCATATAAGGATAAGATTATGTAGTTGTGAATTTTTGTTATGAAAACACATAATAACATACAGAGTTTGTAATCATGTGTTGATCACATGTTGTGGTTTTGGATATTCTGACACAAAAATGCTGCAATATAAAATAAAACAAATAACATTTATTAATTTTAATTATTATTACAATAATGATGATGATAATAATAATAATAATAATAATAATAATAATAATAATAATAATAATAATAATGATAATGATAATAATAATAATAATATTGAATAAATAAAATTCTTTATTTGTTTATTTATTTGTTTGTTTGTTTATTATTATTAACAGGAACATTGTGAATCAATTTAAAATGTATTAACATGTGTACACGTATGCAATTTGGCACGATTTTTTAAATGTTTTTCATGTTTAAATGTAGGAATACATTTAAGACTAATAATACTACAATTTAAAATAACTATTTTTTTTTTACTTTAAATTATAAAATAATAACAATAATAGCAATAATAATAATAATAACAACAACAGTAATAATAATAACAACAACAACACGTATATAAATTATTATTATTATTATTATTTATTAATTATTATTTATTGATATAAAAAAGAACAATCATACAAAAATTTTAAATAACTTATTCACTTTACTATACTTAAAATTATATAATAACAATACATAAATAAAGTATTATTTTTAATTCATTGTTATTAATATTAATTATTAATAACTGTTTTTTCATTTTAATGTAAGAATGGAGTAAAAAAGAATAATAATACTGCAATTGAAAATAACATATTTTATTTTGCTATATTTTAAATTATATAATAATAATAACTACTTAAAATATTATTATTTATTCATTGTTATTAATATTAATTATTAATAATTGTTCTTCGTTTTTTTTATATAAAAATAGAGTAAAAAATAATACACTTTAAAATAACTTTTATTTTACTATACTTTATATAATAATAATAATATTAATAATACATAAATACATTATTATTATTAATATTATTATTATTATTATTCTTTGTTAGTAATATTAATTAATAATAAATGTTTTCATTTTTAATGTAGGAATGCAGTGAAAAAGAATAATAATATTAAAATTTAAAATAACTTTTTTTATTTTGCTATACTTTAAATGATATAATCATTAAAGCAATAATAATTATTTATGTATCCTTATTAGTAATAATTATTAATAAAAAAAAAATCATTTTTAAATGTAAGAATACAGTAAAAAAGAAGAATACTACAATTTAGATTACCTTATTTGAATATCCTTTAATTGTATTTTATTCCTTTAATTAAAAAGCTGAAATTTCAACACTGTTACTTCTTAATCCTTTAAAATTTCTGCTTAATAAACATTTACTCCTATTAATTTAATATTTCTGATTTACTCTTATTATCAACATTGAAAAACGTTATGCTGCTCAATATTTCTGAAAACTAAAAAGAGCATTTATTTGAATTCGAAAGCCTTTATAACCATTTCGTTTTTTCTAATGTCACTTCCGATCAATTAAATGCATCCTATTAAATTAGTTTTTCATAAATATAATCACGACTGCACATGTAGTGATCATGACCATAACAAGTATTCAATGAGTGTTAAATCCAGTCTAAAAACATTTATTAAAGGGATAGTTCACCCAAAAATGAACATTCTGTCATCATCTTTATTTCTTTCAATCCTTTAAGAGTTTAATTCTTCAGTTAAACACAAAAGAGGATATTAAAATAAATGGTGGAAACCTGTAACTATCGACTTCCATGGTATTTATTCTATGCATGTCAATGGTTACAGCTTTTCAGCTTTCTTCAGAATATCTTCTTTTGTGTTCGACAAGAAAGGAACTCATAAAGGTTTATAACTGCTTGAGGGAAAGTAAATAATGGAAGAACTTAATTCTTCATTTTTTGGGGGTGAACTGTCCCTTTAAAGTCAGCATGAACCAGAAGCTGCAACCTTTTTTTTGTATTGTGATGCAGTTGCTAGAGAAAAGTAATATTAAATGAGAAAGCAGTGGGCGTGGCTTGTTTTTTCTACTGCGATCTGATTGGATGTGGTAAAGTAGGCGTTTCATTCAGAAAGATTTGGAAAAGGGTTTGTTGACAGTTATTACAACCTAACAGACTCCTCCCACTCACCATTTCTGTTGGAGGGGCGTGGTTAAGTATGTTAGCCACGCCCAATACCTCAGACAGACTTAATCCGAGAATTTAACTGAAAACAAACAGGAAGTGATTTTTAGGATTTTAATTTTAGATTACAAGGGCAAACTATTTATTTTTTTCTCAATGGCATGCACAAATCAATTGTTCACCACAAAACTCCCAATGTGAGCTTACAAAATCAATATGGGTAGCTTTGATTTCATTTGTACTTCAGTCCTCCCTTAGTGTTATTCACAAGGACCTAACCTGAGGTCATAGGTTGCTGGTGGTGACTGTAGATCCATTGACCCCAGCAGCAGGCAGATGTTGGAGTGGATGTTGGATCAATGAACAGTGAAAGAGAGCAGTCGACACCTGCTGATACAAACACTGTTTGATAAGCTGAGCTCAAGAGCACCCGTCAATGAGCTGCACAGAGATATTGAACTGTAAGGGGACTCAGAGAGTGCTGGGATTTCAATCAGCACTACAGTGATGCTCTACATTGTGATGTTATATGGCTGCAAAGTGAAGATACTGACCAAATATATTTAAACGTCATCAAGGTCTGTTTTTTTGGCGTAAAAAGAGGATTATAAAATAAGATTAAACCTACACTGTAAAAAAATATCAGTTAAATGTACAAAACACCCTCAAATTTTTTCAGATTTGAACAGATTTGTGTGTGTTGAGCATCAGTTAAGACAATGTTAGCACCTATCTTATTGAATTCTGAGGAAAACTGGATAATTTTGAGCTTTTGTCAGCTAATTAAAATAATAAAATAAAATATGAAATGTTTTGGGGGCGGAATTAAAATCGTTGATGTAGCACACATCTGCTAGTGAAGTGATGACACGTCGGCTTCTCATTATTATTCATAGCAGAGTTTTCTTATCCTATTCATGAGAGCACGTGCAAGCACGAATGCAAGGCAGACCTGCCAAGCTGAGACCCAATGACCCAATGGGTGAGACCGCGTCCACGTACGGAAAGCAGTATTTAGCTGTTCATGAAGAGTCGTAACGTTATGTGTTTGTTTCCATGATTCATTTGGTTTGTTGCGTGTTTTTCCTCACGATGCTGTCAGGGCCGATACAGCAAGGCTGTTGGTGTCCAGCAAGCATTTTTGTCGGGAGAGCTGTATGAGAATTGGAGGATGCCGGACTTTGTCTTTTATCAGTTGAGTTTGTTACCATTCAGACACACAACCAATTTTCATGCTGCTGTGTTCACCTAGTTTCAAAATCTTCCAGATTGCCGGCAGGGCTAATGGTTGGAATAGATAGGGAAACAGACCTGCTGCACTGCTGTCCACTCTGTCTGCATTGTGACCTGAGGATTCAGGAGGAGAGAAGCCCTCCTCATTTAAAGTGTTTACATGGTTATCTTTATAAAGATATAACAAATTGTGGTTATGTTTATATGAAGTGACGAATAACGAAGTTGTTAAACGAGACTAGATGGTGGCGCGGTCACACCACGAGGCTCAGCGTCTCTGCAGTTTTGCAGTATTATTCCTGCTCATTTCGGGTCTGTTTATGCAGAACAGCAGTGCTTTTACATCGTACACCTGACAGAAGATCTTGGATATTGGTTTGTGCATTCCGGAATAACAAATGATGCAGGGCATTAAATTACTTTTTATTTCTTTGCATTTTAACTTTATAAACTATAAAATCATGCGTCTCCTCACGGTTTGGGTCTCATTTTGTGAGCCTACTGACAACAGTTGTTCGCTCTCCTCTTTTTCCCCTGCTCTGCGGGCCACGCCCACTCCTCCCTCTGCTCGCAGAGCTCCACACCCATCTCAGAGCATTTTTTTTTTTTGAAAAATTAAGAGGTAGACTGAGAAAGAGGGGGGTTTCATGGCCCTTTAATGAACAGTTCCCGTATTTTGTGATTCACAAGTGTTTTCAGTTTATATTACGGTTGTGAATTGCATTATGGGACCATGATATTTGCTCTGTTACTCTGTAGAGTTGAAATTTCAACGTCAAAAGAAAAGACTTTTATTACTTTTATTTTTATTACGACTTTTTAGTAGTTTGAAATAATATAATGTGTAAGAAATAATACTGTATTTAGATAAATAAGTCTGTAAAACAGCACAAAAAATGTACTGGCAGCTTATCACAAGGTTTTCGTAGCATAATGTACAACACCAACCCAGACAATGTAACAATTTAAATATTGAAAATGCTTATAAAAGTCACTTTTTTGTTCTTTTAAAGTTTAAAGGTTGTTGGAAGAAAGTTCAAGGTCCCATAATGAAATTCAAAAGCATAAATAAACAGGGCAAAACAAACAGCTGATCTTACAGATATGTTTACAGTGTACTCATAGACCATTTCAATGTGGTCATGTCATTGGCTCATGAATATTTCCTGATTGTTATCAAACTATTTCATGACTGTAACAAGAGGCAATTAAATCATAACTTAATGTTAAAACAGCTATTATACAAAAAATTTTATCAATATGTGGCTCTTTTTGGATTCTCGGAAGCTGTAAACCAGGACATACATTGGGACCAGTTGTTGTTTACATCCCTCAAAAATGGTCTTGAGGGACATGAAAAACCATACACTGTAAATGTGTTTTGATTGTAGTTTATGCACGTTTTCTCATTGGAAAGAAAGATTATCCTGCCAAGTTAATACACGGTAAAAAATGTTGAGCTTCACACAAAATGTCCTTCATGTTGTCCCAACACAGACCAATTACATTAACTTAATTGTTTTACAAATGTAAGTTGATTGAACATACAATGATTAAGTTGTCTCAAAAAAGCCCCTCAGGAATTGTGATGTAATATAAGTTGTTTGAACAAGCGGTAAAATAACTTTTTTGCAGTGTACACATATGTTTTTTTGAGTATATGCACATCTTCAAATGGCTGAAACATTCACAAATGGCTGAAAACCAAGGGGTGAAAACCGAAAATCTGATGAAATCCTAGGTGCCACGGTGGCTCAGTGGTTAGTATTGTCGCCTCACAACAAGTAGACATGCGCTATAGGTGAATTGGATGAACTAAATTGGCTGTAGTGTATGAGTGTGTGGGAAGGCAAGAGTGTATGGGTGTTTCCAAGTACTAGGTTGTGGCTGGAAAGACATCCACTGTGTAAAACATATGCCGGAATCAGGGCTTGACATAGTATTACAATTAGTTATTTCACATAATTTTCAGAGCTCAAAATGAAGGATTTACCAAATTTATCTTCAACCACACCAAACATAAACAATTAATTATTTCTTAGCCACAAATTTTAAATGTGTGAAAACAAGCAAAATAAAGCTGTTTACTATAGTTTTTATTTAACAAAACATATGCACAGTAATCTCTCCTGGCTAAAGCTCCCAGATCACCAGTTATTATCTGGGAAAATTCTTTCCAACCAGCCAAAGTGGCTAGTGGGAGTGTCTGTCTTACCTGCCATGGCTGAAATCTACCCGCATTTGTCTGGATTTAATGTAAAGCCCTGGCCGGAAGAGTTGGCGGTTCATTCCGCTGTGGCAACCTCTGATAAATAAGGCACTAAGCCGAAGGAAAATGAATGAATAATACTGAACAACTGTGATGACAGACTTCGGTTGAGGGATTTTAAATTGAACGAATTCACTCTGCTGGTTTGTCCATTAATGTCTATTATTTTGTCATTGCATGATCCGTTAAAACAAAATCACATGACTTTTTTAATGCACATGCTGGAATTTATCCGTTAAATGTGTTTCCATTGTAGTTTATGCGCATTGTTTTTCATCGGATAGAGAGTTTACCCTACTGAGTTACTGCGCACATGGTTTTAATGCACATTTTCAACATTTATGCACATCTTGGCATTTCCATTAAACATTTTTTATGCAATAATCCAAAATGTGCATAAAATAGGTAGATGGAAACGGCTATAAAAAAGCCTACACATTCACAAGTGGCTAAAAACCAAGTGGTAAAATCGAAGAATCTGATGAAGTCCTGCTATACAGATTTTAATCACACAAATTCCCTCACAACACACAATAACTACTTGAAAACAAGGGAAAGAATGTTAGCGAGAAGTAATGTGTGTATGTGTCACGGTTGATAGCGTGCGGCTAATAACCAGCTGTGTTGGAGAACATCAGCCTCCTGCTTTATTGAATGGAAAAAAACGATCACCGTTGTCAAAACTGATCCCTCAGTTACGATGAGTAAGACGGCAGGTCGTAATAGGCCACTGACTCACTCCCAAAACACAGCAGACGATGCCGTTTCCTCCATGCTGGAAAAACAGCACTTCTCCAATGCGAAACGCAGGACTAAAGGTCTCCAGGGTCGGCCACTATGCAATGTGACGCTGCCTGAAGTCGACAGCCCTAATTGTAAACATCTGAGAGGGCTTGTGATCTGTCACCGGGAGACTTTGCTGCTTGATGGCAATGTTGGTCTAAACGCCGTCTGTTAGCATCAGAGCTCTGTCAATCACGGAGCTAATTTTACATACGCTGAGGATGTTCGCAGCTACCGCCGTGGCCATCTGATGGAGCGGCCCTTATTTCATTCAAACAGATCTTTCCATTAGCTGGCCTGGATGTACTTTATTTATAATAGATTTTGTTGTCTTTTTTAACAACAGCGCACTGGTGCTCTGTACATAACCAGTTTTTAATTAAGGTAAATGTGTGTATATAAGCTCTGAGCTCATGTAATTTGAATAACTTGTCTAAAATGAGCTTTCAAGCCTGGTTTATACTCGACGCGTCCGCTAGTTCCCTTGAGGGCGCGTGGTGAATGTGACGTCATCGCAGAGTTTTCAGAGGTTCACTTCGGGTGCCGAAGACATGATTTCGGCTGGCGGAGCGCATGAGTTTGTCGAGTGAACAGGAGCGCACGGTGCCGCGTTTGATTTGAGTTGAATATGAAACACTCTGAAGAGATTTTGTCTGAAACAGTACGACTATACAGACATCTTTATGATCTGTGATCATAGGGATGACCAGATGATCAATAATACTTGGCTCGAAATTACAACAGCCGTGGGAAAGAATGAAAGTTTTTTTGTTAAATTCGGAAAAACCTGAGTGATAAGTTTGTTAAAGTCAAAAAAGGCCAAAGTGGAGATCCAGGTACACATTTACAGAATATGTTTTTCCACCGTTCATAGGATTAACACTAATGTATATGTTACAATTTGGAATTTAAAACAATTTAATAGTTACAAAACTAGTTAAGGAACAAATTATTTCTTCGATAACTGGAAAGGAATATTTGAACCTATCGGTTTATCAATATACTGATGGCCTGTTTTTCTGGGCTTCGTAAAGTTTTACAAACTAATTTCGAGAGGAGCACGTGAAATGATTGACTGCAGCTGGTCACCCATCTACAATCATTAGTTAGCCAATCAGATTAATCCATACTCATTATAAGTAGCCTAGCTAGAACTACTCCCTTACCTTCATTTTCCGAAGAAACCCCCTATCCACCCCTTCTCCTCCTTTCCTCCTTTACCACAGGGAGCACTCGAGAACCACCTGATCTCATACTCCCCTTACATGCTCTATTCACCTGGCGGAGCCCAGGGCTCAATTATCTCCAAGCTCAGGGTTCTCTCCCGGGACAGCATGCCAAACCTGCTAACATTTGTCAAACAATCTCTAAGTGTGAACTCTTGAAATTGGTGATAATGGTCAGGAATGTTGGACCAATATTGCCTTTTTAAGCATAAGAAACTAGCCAGACAGTAATGTGTGAATTGTGGAGCGGGTTAAATCTAAAACACATCTGTATTTTTTTTAGTAAGTGTACTTTTTTTTTTATTTTTTATTCTTGCCATAATAAAAACATATTTGTTGAGCAACTAATGTTTTGTTGTCATTAATATTTCAATAAACTTTAATAGGTAAAACAGTCCGAGATGTGAACAATAGCAAGTGATGCATCAAAGTTTATTTTAAAAAATCTTGAATGGTTCTAAAAATCCTTATAATCATTAAAATAATTAATAAAAATAATTCGTTTAAAAATATTGAATGATATTAATGATATTACGTAGTTCCGGAAACTTTCTACTACTCGGTTTATCCATCTGATTTTATGGTGGGTTTATTTTTACTGCTCCGTGTCGTTTTAAAGAATTCACAATGGCGAACACGTCAAGTATAAAAGCCTTGTCCGTTTCGTAAGGTGTGCGTGTAGTCGGCGGAGGTCCGCAATGCGGCACCAGGCGAAAGTATAAATCCAGCTTTAGGGGAAAGGAGAAAGGCATGAAGGGATGTGGGTATTTTTAAACTGATGCTCTTTTATGGTCCTGTGGTAATTATAAGTTTATTAATTGTATGCATGTCAGAGCTTAAAATTAATTATAATTCATTCAAATTATTCTTTGTATGGGAGTCGGTTGCTCTAACAAGAGGCTAAAGACGATGACCTCTTGCGTCAGCCACTAGAGCACCATTAGGGGTCAGAGGAGTAAGGTTTACCTGCATAGTACTTCACTAGCTGACCTCCATTACACTCACCCCCTAAACCTCACTCCCATCCCGAATGAGCCCCCAAGTGTAACCCACCAGTCCTACTGCACCCAATTCCGTTTTTGGATCGAACCGGTAATTGTAGTATGGGAGTTGGTTGTTCTAACAAGCAGGCTAAAGACCATGGCCTCTAGCGTCTGTCGCTAGAGCACCTTTAGAGGTCAGAGGAGTGAGGTTTACCTGCACAGCACTTCGCTAGCTGGCCACCGTTACACTCACCCCCCTAAACCTCACTCCCATCCCGGACAAGCCCCCACATGTAACAGAGGCTAGCTAGCAAAGTGCTATGCAGGTAAACCTCACTCCTCTGACCTCGTAATGTACCTAAATGTTTTAGTGCACTGTTTATACACAGTGCTCAGGATATACGAGTACACCTCTCACAACTCAGTCATTCATTCATTTTCTTTTCGGCTTAGTCCCTTTATTAATCTGGAGTCGCCACAGCGGAATGAACCACCAACTTATCCAGCGGATGCCCTTCCAGCTGCAACCCATCACTGGGAAACACATACACACTCATTCACACACACATACACTAAGGACAATTTAGCCTACCCAATTCACCTTTACCGCATGTCTTTGGACTGTGGGGGAAACCGGAGCACCCGAAAGAAACCCACGCGAACACAGGGAGAACATGCAAACTCCACACAGAAACGCCAACTGACCCAGCTGAGGCTCGAACCAGCGACCTTCTTGCTGTGAGGCGACAGCACTACCTACTACGCCACTGCGTCACCCCCCCCCCCCCCTCTCACTTCTTATTTAAATAATTTTCCATAAGATGCTGTACAATATTATATTTATGCGTATACATTAGATTAGTCAGAACTGAAGCCAAATCTGGAGCTAATCGAATAAAATAATTTATGATAACAGTCCAAAAATTTATGCCAGGTAAAAATATTCAATTAAAATATTAAAAAAGGGAAAAAAATCAAGATAATTAAAATATGTAACATTTTGTTGAAACTTTGTAGTATTATAATATTTTGCATGAATTTAAATGTATTTTCTTTCGATTTCTTAAGATGTTCGGTGACCAAAATATTGTTTTAATAAATAATCAGCACCTCCAAGTCCGAGGTCATGGTGCTCCACCAGAAAAAGGTGGTTTGCCATTTCCAGGTTGAAGGAAAGTCCTTACCCCCAAGTATTTTGGGGTTTTGTTCACAAGTGGAAAGGATGGAGCGTGAGATTGACAGGCGAATCATTGCAGTAGCAGCAGTAATGCGCTCGATGTACTGGCCCGTTGTGGAAAAGAAGGAGCTGAGCCGAAAGGCAAAGCTCTCGATTTACAGGTCAATCTACATTACTAATCTCACCTATGGTCATGAGCTTTGGGTCATGACCGAAAGGACAAGATCTCGGCGGCCGAAATGAGTTTCCTTCGCGGGGTGGTAGGGTGCACGCTTATAGATAGGGTGAAGAACTTTGTCACCCGGGAGGAACTCGAAGTAAAGCTGCTGCTCCTCCACATCAAGAGAAGTCAGTTGAGGTGGCTCAGACGCCTACCCAGGGAGGTGTTCCAGGCATGTCCCACTGGGAAGACCCAGGACGTGCTGAAGGGACTATGTCTCTCGGCTGGCCTGGGAATGCCTCGGGATCCCCCCGGAGGAGCTGCTGGAAGTGTCTGGGGAGAGGGAAGTCTGGGGTTCTCTCCTAAGACTGCTGCCCATGCAACCTGGCACCGGAAAAGCAGATAAAATTGAGATGATATGTTATATTATATTGTTATATTAGCTATATTTACTATATTCACTATATATTATATAGCTGTATTCAGCTATATTAGCTATATTTACTGAGAAATTGACAAAAATATTAATTTTCAAAATGGGGTGTACTCGTTTATGCTGAGCACTGTATATAATATGGCTTGTAGTTTTGTTTTGTTTTGTTTTTTTGCATTTCCATTACTTATTCACACCAACGCTGCATTTTCCCACCAAAAATACTGAGAAAACTGCAATATTATAAAATTGTATTTTTAAAAATATATATATTTAAATGTAATACATCTCTAAGATTTCATAAATCATTATCATATGCTAATTTGATGCTTAAAGAGACAGTTCACCTAAAAATGCTAATTCTTCCAGCATTTACTCACCCTTCATTTCTTCAAATCCTATTTGAGCTTCATCTGTCGAACACAAAAGAAGAGACTTTGAAGAATGCTGGTTGCTGGCACCCATTGACTTTTTATATTGTATTTTATTCCTATTATAGACATCAATGGTTGCCAACAACCAGCATTCTTCAAAATATCTATTTTTTTGTATTCAACAAAAGAAAGAAAGTCAAATAGCTTTAAAATCATGAGGGAAAAATGGTTGTGCAGCTCAAAATCTTTGTAAAAACTGTAATAAAGGCTAATACATAGAGTTTTTGAAATAGACAAACAACAGCAGTTATTTAAAATGGAAATCTTTTGGTGTTTTATAAACTTTTAATCAAATTTCTTCTCACATTTTGCTTCAATGAAATAGACTTGTAAGAATGACAAAGCATATCACACAGGATAATTAACTCCCATTAATTACCCATGACTCTTCCTCTTCCCCAGGAGAGTGACAGTCTGTGGTGGGATGCGTTTGCTACAGAGTTCTTTGAGGAAGATGCTACATTGACCCTCTCCTTCTGCTTGGAGGATGGACCAAAAAGATACAGTAAGATTCAAGCTTTTATCTTGTGCCGGTTTCAGCTTGTCTGCAAATATGCTTGATATTTTGACTAGGGAGTCTGGTGGTACTGATCCTAATCATGAAAAAAAAAATCTGTTAAATTAGCCTATTTTAGATCTTACTGACATGTATTGGTCATCCAGGTAAGATGCTTTAAGAAACTGCCACTGAATCTCACATTAAAAACCACCTTCTGGGTAATTTCAACATTGAAGCTTATTTCTACTATAGAATTTTATGAAAACAAAGGGTAATTACAAGGATTTATCTAAAAGTTTTCACACTTCAGAGAGTTAAGATCTCGTAATTTGAGCAATACATTTGTGATTATAAGATTTCAATCTAAAAAAAAGTGCTGGGTTGTCGTAACCCAACATTGGGTTAAATACAGTATGGCCAAATCCAACGTTGTGTTACACTGTTAATGATTTCCTGTAGAATATACAGTAACTTACTGGCAGCAGTTCACCAGTAACTTACTGTAAATCAAAAATAATACTGCAGAAATATTGTATTTACATTTACAGCACCATTTGTCTTGCTGTATATGTATTTATAATATTGTATATATTTACTGTAAAATATACAGTAATTTTCAAAGTGCAACATTAAAATACAGTAACATACTGCATAACTGTCTTACAATAAAATACAGGTCATATTACAGTTTAATACTGTGTAATTTACAAAAATTGGTAACAATGTTTTCAGGTTTTTTTTTATTAAACTTAAACTACAATTCTTATCCCAATGATTATAATTGGGTATGTCCATATTTGTCTAAAAGTTGAATTTTGGAAAAATACACCACATTTTTTAGAAGTGTATATTACATGGAAAAAAGTCTTTTTCGAAAATGTTATACTTTAAAATAGTTGGGTTCTGAGTTTATATCTTGCTATTCTGAAATTCTTCCTCTCAATTGTGAAATATAAATCATAAAATCTGAGATCAGAGTCTTTTAATTCAGTGGTTCCTAAAGTGGGGGTGGCGATAATGAGGGGGGTCATTTGGCGATTTTCAAAAATCAAATTAATTTTTTTTAACTGTTAGAATTACCCTATTTTATCCATAATCTACTGAAGAACAAAATAGTAGTTAATAGTAACATTGTTAACATTAATAATAAACATTAAAAAACAACATGCAAACAATAAGCCATCAGTCATCCTTTCGATTTTATTTTTGTGACCCCTGGGGTGATTACGTTATTCATAGCCGGCCCTCCCTATAAGCGAACTAAGTGGCAGCTTAGGGCCCCACAGCCACTAGGGGTCCCCCACAACCCGCTAGTTGTGCGAGCCGTTTCCTTGCTGAAATTGTTTGTATTTGCATTTTACAATTATAGTGACAGTGCTTTAGTACTTATTTATACATTTTCACTGAAAAGAAAATACATTTTAAAAATCATAATTTTATTGAAGTTGAAAATGTTTTCGTGTGAAGGTCATCTGATCAACAGGAATCTCACAGCATCTCATTTCTCATATGCGTTCGGTGTTCTCGTGGTTCGAGTTTGTTCTTCCAAGGTGACCTGCAAGACCGACTGGTCACCACAAGAACACGAATCCATGCACAGACACAGCCATGGCATTTGCTTCATCGCCTGCCCTGTTATATACCTGATTTATTTTGAAAATTGGGCCACGAAAATTAAACGAAAAGTTATCACAAGCACAAAATCATTTTTAGTATCGCTTTTAAGTGCTAATGATGATGTTAAAGGCATAATCTAATAGCACATATATCGAAAATAGGCATCTACTTATATGAAATCTTTTGTTGGTTTTACAGAACCGGTTTGTTTTTTGTTTTTTTGCCTAAATCACATTTTACTGAAATGCAATGCTGAAGTGTCTTTGACATATTTGGCACACTTGTAATATTTTTTTGCTGAGACATGTTTATAAAAGTTGTCCTAATTGAATTAATCATAGTTTAATATAATCTCTGGACCCTGCATCTCAAATGTACGGAACAGGGAAGGAGACTGAAGGGAATAATAAAGTTTGGGTATTAACATTAAGCCAGTATTTGTTGCTTCCCTTTCTCTTATGTTTTTTATATTAATACTTTTCATATTTATATCATTTGCTTATTGATTCTATTATTTATGGATCAGTCTTTGCATTAATGTTAATTGTTTTGTTGTTGTTGTTGTTGTTGTTGTTGTTGTTGTTGTTGTTGTTGTTGTTGTTGTTGTTGTTGTTGTTGTTGTTGTTGTTGTTGTTGTTGTTGTTGTTGAGTTTTAAGTTTGAGTTCAGAATGTATATTTTATTACTAAGTATTGCATTTAATTAATTATTGTTCAGCGTCGTCTCATTTCAGGGTTTTTGCTTTTGGAATAAAAAAAAAAACTAAACCTAGTATCTTTTATAGAATCTTCAATCTGTTTACCAAATGAATAGAATATATTTTTAACACTCCAGAATGAAGCAAAGTAGAATTCACTGCTCCCTTTATTAAAGATTGTTTAATTCTTCATTTTTGAAGCTGCTAGTTGACAAAAACAGTGCTGTTTTAAAATGTCCAAATCATTCAGACAGTTATTAGGTGAAAGAAATCAGCCTTTACTTTTCTGTTTCATTGATTATATTTAATAAGACATAAAATCATTGCAATGACAATACCCCACTATTTATAGCAAGGTAGGGCCCCAAAATTATTCTGCTTCGGGCCCCCAAATGTTCAGGGCCGGCCCTGGTTATATTAAAGACTCAGCAATAGCGTCAGATGCAGCACATTGATTTTATGGCACCAGGTTAAACTTTTTGACACCTTTACAGCACGCACATACTTTAAAAATAAAGCCATAACTGAAGATGGAGGATGGTCTCCGAGTGGCGTTCTTCAAAATTAAACAATGATTATACTTTGGCCTATTGGTATGTGTGCGCCGTTGTGTGCAAGATTTATATATTTACAACCACTTCAAAGAATATTGGGGGTCACGAGTCACTGGTATTGTTATTTTGGGGGTCCCAGGCTGAAAAGTTTGGGAACCCCTGTTTTAATTGCAAGATATAAACTCTGAAACTATAGGAAAAATATTTAAATTGTTCAATAAAGGCTGGCAATTACCTGATTGTTTTTTAATTCCACGGTGGGATCCAGCTTCCATAAGAACATTACTAAAAGAGCATTAGTTAGTTAACACATTTCTTAGGTTCATATTTAGGTACTGTTTAGTCTGCAGGTCCAACAGAATTTTAAAAATATGAATTATTAGATGTTTGCTTTCTTTGTTTGCTATATTTGCTTGAGCTGTGATAGCCTGACTTCTTTTTGTCGGGGCTTTTTTCTCTTCTGCACACTTTCTCTCTCTCTCACTCACTCTCTGTTGATTTGAGCTGTGTTGTCTGTCCTTATTGAGTTCTCTGCTTTTGGTTAGTCATGCAGAACACTCTGCCTGTTGCAAAGAGCGAGCGAGTCAAACATTCACTGAAGCCCCCCGCCCTTCCTGGGGGTCTTTGTAGTGCTGATAAATCCAGAAATATATACTTTTATTATGCAAAATGAATATGCCATTCGGCTGCGGGCAGCATTACAATAGCCTCAGCATGACAATTTATTTTTCTTCGTTTTGTGCAGTTTGAATCATTTTTAATTGAACGACGATGTAAAATTCAAGCCCTAAAATGTTTCATTTTTGTCGCTTAAAGTGCCTCATTATGCTATTTTAAAGGTTTGCCGTTCTCCTGCAGAAGGTTTACATCCATCCAAGGTCAAAATCTAATTGAATTTACTCATCATATACACTGCAGCATCAGCTCTTTTTTGCACAGTGGCTGAAATGGTTGGTTCAGGGATCCAGTTTCTCTAAACACTGACAGTAACAGTGATGTTGGTTTTATTGTATCTGTTTGAGCAGATGTTTTCATCTTTTTGGAAGTGCGTGCAAGAAAGAAATTATTTAAAAGTGTGGAAAATAGCTTATTTTAGATGTTTTCAACAACACAAACAACAATCTTTCTGACCTCAGATAGAAGTGCAGTGTTTGAGAATTTAAAGTTATTCACAGGTGGCCGATACAGAGTGATATTAGACCCTTTCACACATACAGACCTTCCTGGAAAATTGCCGATAATTTTCCGGAACGGAATTATGTGTAAACAGGCCCTTTTTGAAAATATCGGTAAATTCGTTCTGGCAATTTTCCAGAAACAGAAGTAGTAACATTAACAGTAATTTGCCGGAATGTGTGAACGTAGAAGGAAGACTGCCAGAAAGAGTGCATTCACGTCTAGAACGCGCTGATGTGTGACATCTACTCCAGCCAATCAGAACATTGACACATTCACATCCGCGCTGTTTATGAAAATAAAAGCCTTTGAATATTTTTCCAGACACTTTTAGCTGCTAGATGTTAGTCAGATAACATTTCTATGTTCCTCCTTAATTATTGATCATAAAAAATTATCAATAAAATGCTTATGGTAAACCGCTGTTAGTTTACCTTCAAGCTCTGCTTCAGTTGCTTGACGTGTGTGCACGTGAAGTGCTCCGGTGAGCGTGCTTCCTCCATATGTTTTCATCGAAATTATTCACAATACTTATCCATCCGCAGAATTAGTGATGTAGTCAGATGTGTAAACATTTAGCTGCGGTTCGCGCTTCTGCCTTTGAATATCTCTGGGATAAAGCAGCTGCATGAATGCTAAAGCTTTAAATAAAAGTAAAACCATAAAATAAAGGCCGACCCCTTGAATATTTACAAATAAGCGCAGCCATTCAGAGGTCATTTCTGGTTAATGATGTCAGAATTTACCGGTATTTTGGAAGGGATGTGTGTATGGTCTTTTCTGGAAAATTCAGGAACGTCCTATATCACTGTGTAAAAGGGGCTATTGTGTAGATGTGTTACACACCTACACAGGTTTAAGACAGGCTGGATTTACTGATGACTCATTTCAGGCATTTCAGGATCACTTTGAGTACTTTTGGGAGACAGTAACTCCATTTATCATGCGTTTTTATAACTCTGAATCTGTATCTCATTTCTGGCACCACTACTGTCCGGCAGATGTCACATTTTGAAGCAGCCTTTAATGCTGAAATTAAATACGGTGTGTTTTCCATTAAGACAACCCAGATTGCTGAAATATAATTGGACAAACTGGCAGTGGGCTGATTATAAAGTACAAACCATAGACAGACATACTGACAAGAAACTCATATTTTCAAGACTTTAACATTGTTTTTCAGATAGCCAAGTATGTTCACTTAGAATGTTTTTTAACTATCTGCAGAACATATTATGGTACTAAATGCATCCAATATGATAATAAATGTCACATGAAAGTATTTTCAAACTCACATTGAAAAAAGCACATAATCATTACCTGAGGTTAGCGTTAGTAGTTTATACTGTTGTTCAGCTGCGAGAAAGAGATACCATTTCTAAAATAGAAATTTCAGGTGAAGTCCTTTACCATGTTGGTGTCCTTAATCTGGCAACAAATCATCGTAATCAAGTAATCGAAGGGGGGGCCAGGCGAAAAAGTGTTTTGTATTTGAACTGCAATACCTACTTTAGCCACTGGGTGTCAATATTACATACTGCACCTTTAAAGAGCCCCTATTATACATTAAAAAGGGTCATATTTTGGTTTTAAGGGTCTCCAACAACAGGCTGATATGAATGTAAGGTCAAAAAACACTTTCATTGTCTTATAATTTGCATTTATTTTTACCTAATTATCCCAGCAACTCCCATATGATTCGTTCACTGATTCATTTTTTCCCAAACCCCTCCTTAGCGCGAAGCTAATCTGCGCTGATTGGACCGATGACAGCCTGTTGCGATTAGTCGACTGCGTTCGGCGCGAGACAGAATGAAATGCTCAGCACGGCTTATCAACAATATTGAAGTAGTCAGAGTGTATGTGTTAGCATACCTGCCAACACGCTTTTGAATCTGTAAACAAAGCGGCACGTGTCGCGTTTTCAACGTAGTTTTAGACGCAATATGAGAATATAAAGAGTTAACCAGATACACTACAAGCGGTTACAAGTAACAAAACACAATTAAATACATAATTTGCAAGCTAGAGAAAGCAAGGAGGCAACCATTTTAATCACACTTAAGTTACTTACACTTAACTGGTCCATGATCCACTGATCCATGTACTGATAAAGTTCCTGTCAAGCTCTGATAAGGTCTCATGCATCAATAGTCTTTTCTGATCCTTTCTTTAACAAACGGCTGTCGAATCCCCTGTTGTAAGCGTGTTGATTCCAGAAGCACTTGAACAGCACAAGGCTGGGCTATAATGCTGAGGTATTTTTGCACAAATAAACCTCAATCACTGACTATTCAGTTTCATATTTGGGTAGAGAAAATAACACTAACTTTCCCTCACACTTCCAATAATATCCAGCTGAGCACAGTGTCTACACAACATGATTCAGCCGGGGTCTGCTACAGTGTTTGTCTTCTTCTTTTTTTTGCTACTGTGTTTATGGGCGGGGTCACAGGTTTCAATTTTCCCGGGTTTGCACATGTAACAATTGGACGGGGCTTAAGTTTTGTATTCCACGTCATGCTGAAACGGCTAAAGACTTGTTATTAAGATGATTCATTTGAAGCACTATGAGTCGACTCTTTTATAAATGAATCAATGGTTTTAAACACTGTCTACTTTCCGATTTAAGCCTTAGCTGGATAATTCACTTCACTTAGAGCTGTGTTACACACTACATGGAAGGTCATGGGGGGGGGGGGGGGATCAAGCGTTAATTAGGGGTTTCAAACCTCTCTGTATTTTGCATCCTGCCTTTCCCAATGCAATAAATGACAGTCACTATAGTTTCAAGTGCCTTTTCTTATGTTAATTATGCATTGCACCTTGTAATATTTTGTAATCCTCACATAAAGCGTTTAAAAGAGCAGGAGCTTGCATCGGCTCCGGAGGCCCATAGGGAAGCAATCCCCCATATCGATTGAGGAGGAGTTGAGTCCGTCTCCAGTGACAGCTCATCTTTAGTCTTCAGAAATGACTCCTCTTAGTTTCAGCCACAAACACACACCCTCACTCCATCACTGTCACTCACACACACACAAACGCTGCATACTGTGTGTGTGTGCGCTCGGACTCTTTATACATTCCTCAATCCTCACTTCACCAAACATCATTAAGGATTTGCTGCAGCGGTATCGCCTCGCATCAGTATTCTCGCTTTATTCTTGCTCGTCTTTGTATGACATGTTTACAGTAATCACTGTTCGGCTTCCACTGAGTAACTCATTCCTCGCCTTTACATTTTCAAGACATCAGATCAAAGATAATCTAATCCACTTTTTGTCCTGATTTAATGCGTTTACCTGTTTATGAATTATTTATCGGAAGTAAGGTCATATCACACACATCCTGTGTCGCATTTTTAAGGCTATATCTGGAGCGCTGTGGCCAGATGTTTCAAATGAAGTCCGCTAATCTGTATAATTGATTTAATGTCCTAGGTAACCTTGATGGAACCTTTAAGGTGACCTACAGGTAAACCAAGAAAACTTAAATTAATATGTACATTTATATATTTGGTAAGTAGTAGGGTTCCACAGGATTCATTCATGTTGTCCCAACACAAATCGATTAAGTTAACCCTCTGGGGTCTGAGTTTATTTTATTGCCCCTGAGGTGTTTTGACATGCCCTGACATTTTTGCTTATTTCAGCTACTTATTACATAGTATTGACCAACATGTATTTTTTTGTATTCAGCACAAGCTGTGCTACAATAGTGTGTGAGGAAAATTGATGTAGATGCTTGTATTTAAAAAAAAAACTATTTTATGCATGGTTTGTAGGTTTTGGAGAAAAAAAGTAGCTAAAATAAGGTCCAAAAACCCTCACTGAATGGGCCTGACTTTTGAGTAATCAGTTTTGCTAGAATATTTACTTCCCAATTATGTGAAAATTATTATGTTCTCTCATTCAAAGAAAACATTACAATGATTTACATTTTGTAAATTCAGGTTATGAGTCAGAATACTGTATATGTGGGAGGCACAATGGTCACGAATAATTAATAAAAACACCAACATGAGCGAGTGTGCCTGAATCCCGTGAAAGAGAAACAAAAGACACTTCCCCACTGGATAATGTTCACCCATCAATGTAACAAATTGAAGTGAATTAAATATGAAACAATTAAGTTGTCGCTAAAAAAATCTCTAGAATTGGGTTGTTTAAGCTCTCTTTATATAAGTACTTTAAAGAGCAACAGTGTAATAATCAGGATAATGTACAAACTACTGAACTACATAAAGTTCTAAATTTGTATCATACTGCAGATATAGCTTTTTACTGTTTCATAAATATTAAGTTTCAAAAACGCCTTTTCATGGTTCTCTTATTTAAATGTATATTTCTGCTTATTTTCTCTACACACTCAAAAACATAACTCATTGGATGAACTCAATTTAATTGAGGGCATGATTTCCATCCAATAAATTTGTTTAGCACCAACTAAAAACAAAACTATTAACACAATTAAATACAATTGAGTTAGTCCAACTATTATGTGTCATCCATTTCAATGTCTCTTGGTTTTAGTTGAAGTTTTCCTAAATGACTAAAAAACTAAAAGAGCCATTTTTAAGCATATTTCATGAGTTACATACACAGCTGATTGAGACTGATCTCAGAACTGATTTTAGGACAGTTATTGCTCACTGAGCAAAGCAACAAACTGCATTTTTGCTAATGAAGCTGCCAACACCCAAAGCATGGGTGCTTCTGCAAGGTGCTAATCTCAAAACTCAAAGCATTACATGAAAATCATCTAAATCTTCAAACTAAAGTGAGGGTTAAACTCCAACAAATCTTTCTATTAACTTTAAACACCTAAGATTACTTTTATTGTCCACATTTTCCTCTCTTAATTCAATCCCACGGAAAACATGCTGGGAACCACAAATCCCTTAACCAGGTAGTTGGACCAACACAATTCCTTCATGTTGTCCCAACACAAAGCACTTAAGTTAACTTAATGGTTTACAAATTTAAGTGCACTGAACATAAAACAAATAAATTGGCCAAAGAAATTACAAGAATTGTGTTGTTTCAGCTTATTTTAAACAGGTAGTTTGAACCAGCAGCAGTAATAATTTTTGTGTAACTTTTGCTGCTTATTTAACTTCTTATTAAGCTACTTGTATAAAATGAGCTGAAACAACACACATATTAAGTTTTTTGTAGACAACGTAATTGCTTTATATTCAATAAACTTTCATTTGTAAACCATTAAGTTAACTTAAGCGTTTTGTGTTGACATATGTTGGGCCATTTTTTACAGTGTATTTTTAGGCTGAAATTATAATTCAACTCTCTTCAACATTTACTTAATAAAATCTGTTTTAGACAACCTCAAGGATTTCGTTTAATATCTATTTAATTATAATTAATGTTTATTGTATGGGTGAGTGATGTTAATTGTGTTTATTAATAATTTTGGCTTGTTTTAAACCAGCAAACATACCGGCACATGCTATATTTTTATGTTTTATATTGCTTTATTAAATATAAAAGCTTAACTACTACTATAGTTATTATATGGTGAATTTCGAAAACGAAACTTTTCAAACCACCTCCAAACATTAAAAATATCTCCTGCAAGCAGAAAAACAAGAGCCATGGAAGTTTAAGAGACAAGGACTTTGCACTTATGTACACAAGCATGTACGATATAAGATGTGGGCGTTATTTCACCGCAGTAACCATTGTGGATGGATGGATAATGGATGGATTATTGAAATGCATTAGTTTAAATGGCTTCACTTTCTCCATCTCTTTACTCTTTCTCTCAATCTCACTCTGAAGCTTTGCTTTGTATTGCTCTCTTAGTTGACTCGCATTTCTCTAGCTAAATAAATGAAAGATTCACATCTCTGTTGTGTATTTCTCTTCCGATATGTTTGTTTTTAATATTATTTTGATATATTTTGATATATATAATTCATGTATATATTTTAATAGTAATATATTTGCAAATTTATTATACTGTATGTAAAATGTTTTGCCCAATATTTTTATGCTAGAAGCATTATTATCTCACTATAGTGTTAGTTTACATCAGCCTCCATTGAAATCCATTGAAAATCATCAGTTTCAATGTAAACCAGAGTACATTTTCCCACACAGGCTTATTGTAAAAATGTAGCCCTGTATGCATTTCTGGAGGTCATGAATTATGTTGCAAGAGCTACATATGGCTGCATTTAGTCTTTAAAACAAACGCTGCAGGGTGGTATGACACCACAGACGATTTCTGTTTCTTTTCACATTACCAGTTGACTGCTTACCTACATGTTGACGGCTTATCAGTTTGTTTAGTTGCTCGCCATGTTCGTTGGCGGACTTGAGATGCAGAAAGGAGTTGACCACGACGACGGGGTTTGAGTTCGGCAAAGAACAGTTTTAGAAAGCAGGTAAAATGAAAACAAAAGGCAAAAAATAAAATAAGCAAGTAGATATCAGGGGGAGAATGTGGTAAGATCTGAAAAATCATAAGATAAAATGAATAAAATAAGATCTGGTAAAAAATCAGGCAACCTGGGACGTATTTCTCGCTCTCCAGAAATGTAGACTGGGGTACTTATCTATAAAGAGTCTGGGTTGCACGGAACACATGTGATATGTAGAGTCGCTGCTAGAAAGAAAGAACTTAAAACATTTGGACACAAAAAGTTATGATGTTTTTAAATGTAGCAAAGATTATTTGTATTTTATTATTTATTTGATTTGAACAAAAAAAGTTTTCCTTACTTTCTGTTTCTAGTCCAAATATCTATGATTCAAAGCGAAAATAAGATTATTTTGAGAGTTCACACTTGGCTGATGATTGATAACAAACCATGTTTGCCGTCCCTGGAATCAGCCCTGAGCTCTGAAGATCCTTGAGCCTGGGGCTCCCTTCCGTTTCATCGGGAGAGAGTGGAGTCTGAGCTCAGGTAGATCTTGAGAGCTCCCCTGAATTCATTCTTTGAGACTGTTCTTTGATTATTAGAGTTAATGCATTAAAGCTTAGTACTAAATGCTCATATACGGTGCAAATTTGGTTTATTCACTCCACTTATACCACATGTCTTTGGATTGTGGGAGGAAACCGAAGGACCTGGGGGAAAAAAACATGCAAGCATAGGGCAAACATGTATACTTTGCATAGAAATGCCAGCTAGCCGAGCTGGAACTCGAACCAGCGACATTCTTGCTGTGATGCAAGAGTGCTAACCACTGAGCCACCGTGCCACCCTATGCTGGATTAATCTAGGAAAGAAGGGGAGGAGTAAGGGTGGATGGGGGGTTTCCTCAAGACGAACATGGCTAAGGTGAGAAAATCTGGTTATTTATTGTGTTTTTGGGTCTCTTTGATTGGTAAATCATGTAATAGCTAAAGAGGGACCAGCTGTGGTCAATCATAAGCACGGGATGCTCTCGAAATTACAGAATTTTGCTTGTTTAATGGAAAACCTTTAATTTTTCTTCTGAAGGTGAAACAAATTAATATTTTTACTTGATCTGAGAATTATTCAATATTTGGTCTAGAAACGAGAAACAGTGTAAGAAAAGCATTTAATTTTTTTTTTTTTTTGCATTGTGATTATTCAGTTTCTGTACCTGAAAACCTGAAAAGAGCTATTAAAAAATAAATAAATATCAGTTTTTTCCAATATCATGCAGCCCCACTTTATACAACCCAGCCTCATTATTGATACGCACCCTTGTATACATTTCTGGAGAGCACGAAATACATCCCAGGAGGCAGTTTTTGTTTTCGAGAATCTGCCAGAGGCTGCTGTGTATGCTTTTTGAGATTTCAAATTTCTCTCGCCAGTGTCATATACTCCAGCTATTTTTACTTAAATCCACCAATCAGCCGCTGTCAACTGGCTGACCCACTCACTTCCCCACACCCAACCAATAGTGTCTTCGAAAGCACCAACTAACCCGATCACCACCTTCCCAAACCCAAGCGATAGTATTTTCAAAAGCAATCCAGAAAATGTCCTCGCGGCCACCTGATTTTACCACGTTTTCAGATTTACCACGTTCTTACCCTGTTATTCACTTGTTTATTTTAATTTTTGCCTTTTGTTTTTATTTTACCTGCTTTCTGGAACCGTTCTTCACCGAACTTGATCATTGTTGTCTCGGTCAGCTGGCAACCAAACCTTCCATACGGACGTAAGCGGTCAGCTGGTAGTGTGAAAAGAAACAGAAGCCATCAACAGCATCATACCGCTTCGAGTGTTTATTTTAAAGATGAAATACAGCCATATGTAGCTCTGGCTACATAATTCGCGCTCTCCAGAAATGTATACAGATCTACGTTGACACAATAAGTCTGCGTTGACTTCTGTTAACATGCTGTACTCGAATGTATTCTAAAGACAGCTCAACTTTAAAATCATTTAAAAAGCTGAAGAAAGAAACTGAACGGAACTGCAGCACCCAAACCTAAACACATTACCAATACTAGAAGCTGTTTCTGTTTCATTAGCTGATTCCTGAATTATTGTGAAGTGCTTTAGTTCAGTATGTTCTTCGCATCTCTCCTCGTGGATGTTATTATTTGGTGGAATAATTAATATCTGAAGTGAAACGGCGTTCTTGTTTTGGGTTGAAGCAAGGCAAGTTTCAAAGCGTGATGCAATGCTCTGCAACTGCCACACTCCAGAAACTTCCACCGCTGAACCGAAGCTCTTCATCAGACAATAACAAACAAACCAAAGATGAATTTATTAGCGGATTTCGATGGAAATGCGCTGGAATGTGCTCAGCTTTTTTTTGTTGTTGCTGTTTGATGGCATATGCATCAGTGATTCAGTGTGAGTTCAGGCTACCAAACTGGGGATTAGACTCATTAATCAGATTCAAGCTGAGCCATAACTAAGAAGCTCCAGTACAATTTCACTGATAAGGATAGAAGCAAATGAACATTTATAGACAGAAGAATCAGTGTCTGTTTCGAGTGTCTGTTTGTATTCTGCTCATGCTATATTGGAAAATGTAGCACAGAAGCAACCATGTATGAATCATCACTGAATCGCTTTTTTGAACATGAATCATTTAATGAATCAGTATACCACACTGGCTTTGTGATTCATATCATCTCAATGACACTGAATGAATATTTTGAAGTGTTTTCCAGGAAAATAAAAGAAGAATGGACGGCATGGTGGCTCAGTGGTTAGCACTGTTGCCTCACAACAAGAAGGTCACTGGTTCAAGTCCCGGCTGGGCCAGTTGGCATTTCTGTCTGGAGTTTGCATGTTCTCCCCGTGTTGGCGTGGGTTTCCTCCGGGTGCTTCGGCTTCCCCCACAGTCCAAAGACATGCGCATGTTCATTCCACTGTGGCAACCTCTGAAAAAGAGAATAAGCCATAGGAAAATAAATGAATAAAAGCAAAACACTTGGCAGCACAAACAAAATGCAGTAACATAGAGAATTGTTTGGACATAATTATCTAAAGTATTGTATGTTAATGTATCATGTTGCACTACCATTTTACTTGCTAGACCAAGGTAGACTTCTTTTCAAACTGTCATTGGTTACTTTGATGAGGGTTTGTCACTCATTGGCTATGTTTCAATCCAAAGGAGCCAATTAGGTTTATGCTCAAAAACCAGAATATCACATAAAACATTTGCTGGTGTGTCTATTAACATCATGCTTTAGTAACGCACCCCAGTTTCGACAGAAATTATACTGCAAATATGTTTCAATTGCAGTTCATGCACATTTTTACTCTTATGTGATACAAAGTTTTCTCAGTCATGCGAAATGAATGTGCATCTTGACATTACTATTAAGCTGTTTTTTTATGCAATATTTCAAAATGCACATAAAAATATAGGTTAATGGAAACATGGCTATAGTTACATAAATTCTACAGAATAACAGTAAAGAAGAGAATGTAAAAAATGTTTTTATAAAAGTAATTAGAATTAAATGCCCTATACCCAGTTTTAATACAATTATTAGCCCCCTGAATTATGAGCCCACTGTTTATTTTTTCCCCAATTTCTGTTTACCGTAGAGATTTTTTCAACACGTTTTTCAACATAATAGTTTTAGTAACTCATTTCCGATAACTGATTTATTTTCTCTTTGCCATGATGACAGTAAATAATGTTTGACTAGATATTTTTCAAGACACTTCTATACAGCTTAAAGTGACATTTTAAGGCTTAACTAGGTTAATTAGGTTAACTAGGCAGGTTAGGGTAATTAGGCAAGTTATTGTATAATTATGGTTTGTTCTGTAGACTATCGAAAAAATGTAGCTTAAAGGGGCTAATAATTTTGACCTTAAAATGGCTTTTAAAAAATTTAAAACTGCTTTTATTCTAGCTGAAATGAAACAAATAAGACTTTCTCCAGAAGAAAAAATATTATCAGACATACTGTGAAAATTTCCTTGCTCTTTTAATCATCATTTGGGAACTATTTAAATAAGAAAAAAAAAATTCAAAGGCGGGCTAATAATTCTGACTTCAAATATATATATATATATATATATATATATATATATATATATATATATATATATATATATATATATATATATATATATATATATATATATATATATATATATATATATATATATATATATATATATATATATATATATATATATATATATATATATGTGTGTGTGTGTATATGTGTATATATATATGTGTCTATGTATGTATGTATGTATGTATGTATGTATGTATATATATATATATATATATATATATATATATATATATATATATATATATATATATATATATATATATATATGTGTGTATATATGTATGTATATGTGTATATATTTATATTTATATATATATATATATATATATATATATATATATATATATATATATATATATATATATATACATTTCTAAACATGATAGTTTTAATAACTCATTTCTAATAACTGATTTATTTAATCTTTGCCATGATGACAGTAAATATATATATATATATATATATATATATATATATATATATATATATATATATATATATATATATATATATATATATATATATCAGCTGATTTGAATGATGAATATTGGATGAAATTAGTAGCATATAATTAATTTGATAGAGCATCTTAATCGTTTGGCCGTCCTGGATTCAAATACCTTTCATACTTTTTTCAGGTGCAGAGTCTGTCGTTTTTGTTGTTTTTTTATTGTTTCTTACTTTTTTTTCTTAGCATATTTGTGTTTTTTTTATTTGCATAGTATTTGGTTTTATTACACTTATTTTTCCATGCAGTAATAAAAGACTTGAATCCAACATAGGTTCATTCTTAAAATGTATGGGGCGGTATGACGGCGTTCCTTTTTGCGCTTACCAGCTGACCGATTACCTCAGTGTGGATGGCTTTTACGCTGTTACCAGTTTGTCCAGTGGCTCGCCCATACGTCGGAGGCTTTGAGACGCAGAGTGGAGTTGACCATGATGACGGGCTTTGAGTCCAGCAAAGAACGGTTCCTGTAAGTAGGTGAAATAAAAGCAAAAGCCAAAAAATAAAACAAACATGTAAATAACAGGGTGAGAATGTGGTTAAATCTGAAAACGTAGTACAAATCAGGCTGCCGCAGGGCTTTTCTTTTTCTGGATTGCTTTTGAAAACTCTGTCGGCTTAGGGAAGTGGGTGGGTGGGTCAATCTGTGCTTTTTAAAACATTATCGGTTGGGTTTAAGGAAGAAGGAGGGTGGGTCAGTTGATCACTCAACTCAGTCTGTCAGTCAACAGCGGCCTCTGGTGGATTTACGTGAGAACAGCAGGCGCGAATGGCAGAGAAATTTCAGATCTCAAAAAACCTACAGAGCAACCTCTGACAGCTTCGCGAAAACCAAAACTGCAAAAAACTTAGCTCCTGGGATGTATTTGGCGTTCTCCAGAATTGTATATAGGGGTATGTAAACAGATTGAGCCTGGGTTACTTAAATCTACATGTGTGCATGCATAAAAGCCTGTCACTGGGTTATATCATAATAAGCAGCATCGTCATTGTTAAAGAAACTTTTAATATACTGCCTGAGTAATGTCTTTTGGAGGCTTTTCTCATCAAATCTCTTTTGGCTGACTTTATTGATGAATATTGGCTGAAATTAGTAGCACATCATTAATTTGATGGCGTATCTGAATCTTTTGTCAGTTTTGGATCCGAACACTTTTCACACATTTTCAGGTAGAGAGTCTATTGTTAAAGATGACTTGCAGGAAAAGTGATGTGAGACCGTGATTGACAGTGTGGGGTGTTGAGGAGGCTCAGCTGCAGTCCAGATCTGCTCTCAAATGACTGACAGCACAACTTTCAAAACAAGCCTCGAGATGGGCTCTTTGTGTTTGTGTGAGTGCTCTTGTGTGGTTTATCTGTGGGTTTGGATGGATACAGTTAAAGAGGTGTTATAAAGTTTCCTTTTTATTCTGTCTGTGTGTTCATGTATAAGATTGGAGTTACGACACTGCAAAAAAGAGTCTCACTTAGACTTTTTGTCTTATTTCTAGTCAAAATATCAAAGAATTCTTAAATCAAGATATTTATAAATTTTTAGAGATTGTGAATTATGTACCCAGAGGTACTTATGCCTGCAATTCATCTTTAAAATGAGCACTACGGGCGGTATGACTTGGTTCCTTTTTACCAGGTGTCCGCTTACCTCTGTATGGATGACTTTTCCAATGTTACCAGTTAATAGTTACCACTGGCCAATCGGTGCTTTTGAAAACATTATCGGTTGGGTTTAGAGGAGGAGGAGGAAGGTGGGCCAGTCGATCGGGCAGTCAACCAGTCGACAGCGGCCTCTGGTGGATTCACGAAAACAAAAATTACACAAAAGCGTAGCTCCGGGGACATAATTAGTGCTGTCAAGAGATGTATATAGGGCTACATATCCATATTGAGCCTGGGTTGTATTATTGGCTATTGAAAAATATATATATACAAGTGCATCAAATGGTTTTAGTCACATGTTAACATGTATTACACCTAGTTAATCCAGTTCACCCAGAAAATAAATAAATAAATAGTGTCTGTCTAATGGCTGTGTTTCCAAGCATATGTGTGTTTGTGTGGGCAGCAGGAAAAGAAAACAGTTGTGTGATAGGAGGAGTATTTCTCTGCTCTCTCTCTCCCTCTCTTTCTCAACTCCTTATTCAATAACAAAACAATATCGACTGTACCGTTTGCCTTAATTCACAGGATCTGCCTCAGACTTGTGCGAGAGCATGTCAGTGTGTGGCTGATGCATGCGCAGCCATGAAGCACATGCAAGTGTGTCCTGCTCTAACCTCACAATAACACACGTACAGAAAGCGGGTGTCCCTGAAAATTGGTCGATCGTGTCATTAGGTAACAGGTTGATCGTTTGTGGTATCCATTAAAGCTCTTTGAAATGCGAAGGCCATTGTTATTATAGTGTATGTGTGTGTGTTTTTGTTTTGGTTTTGGGGGTTTACAAGGACAGAAATGTGTATAATGACATAGGTGTGAATGTGACATACAACATTAGGGTGATTTATGAGGACATGCCTTAAGTCCTGAATCTAAATGCTTACAAACATACTTAATGGCATCTTATGGTATTCAAAATTTGCCATAAGTTTCCTGTGAGGGTTTAGTTTAGGGTAGATTTTGTGTAGCGCTATATAAGAAGTAGTTTTTACAGTATCAAATACATTACGCTAATGGAGAGTTCTCATAAACGTACCAATACCAGCATGTGTGTGTACTGATTTTGGTGGTTTACAAGAACAGAAATTTGTATAATGACATGGGTGTCACAACATCGAGGTGGTTTGAGGACATGCTTTATGTCCTTGAGATTGAAAACACTTAAAAATATACTTATAGGCATCTTATGTTTCCTGTGAGGGTTGGGTTTAATAAAGGGGTTCATGTAGGGCTATATAATAAGTGTTTTTTACAGTATTAATTACATTATGCCTATGTAAAGTCCTTATAAACAACTAATACCAAAGTGTATGTCTGTGTGTACTGGTTTTGGCGGTTTACAAGGACAGAAATGCATATAACGGCATAGGTTTGACCTATGTATTACATTGATGTTGTTTATGAGGACATGACTGATGTCCCTGTGTTTCCTAATGCTTTAAAACATAGTTAATGGGACATGCTTTATGTCCTTGTGATTCAATATGCTTTAAACATGCTTATAATCATTTTATGACATTTAATTTGCCAGAGGTTTTTTTTGTGAGGGTCAGACTTGGGTTAGGGTTTGTGTAGGGCTATACAATAAGTAGTGTTTTACAGTATAAAATACATTACGCATGTGGAGAGTCCTCATAAACCACCAATACCAACTTGTGTGTTTTTGTGTTTCCGTGTGTGCTTGCCTGCATGTGTTTGTGTGTGTTGTACCGAGGAATGGGGGCAGAAATGCAGTCACGCTGCACGGTAGATTTGGTAAAGTCATGAAAAAATGAGAAGTTATGAGGAGCCTGGTGCACTTTTGAGCCCACAAACCTTCCAGAAAGTCAACATGGCCCATGCATAATGAAGGAGAGGCGCCTTCCTCTTATATGCTCACAGACCGTATGGAAAAGACACACACAAGCTTTGGCACATCGTTTTGTAGACACACACAAACTCTCACAGAGACACATAGCTAGCTATATTGATAATGCATGCATTTGGCCGGGCTCTTTTATAATGGACTAATGTAAAACTAATGGACGGAGGATATATATGTGTGTGTCATCAGGATATTAAATGTTTATGTAGCTCTGTTTCCCCTCTATACTGCTGTTGTGTGCTGAATAGAGACTCGGGTCAAAACTTTAGCTTCTCGTTTTCCTCTTCTCTCACTCCTGACCTCACTCTTTTTGTGTTTTCTGCTGATGTCCCCAAAGTCACGTTGCCCCAATTGACTGGAATATTTGTGTACTGTGGAAAGTTAAATCAGAATCAGAATCAGTTTTATTGCCAAGTGTGCTTCACACACACAAGGAATTTGTTTTGGCTACAGAAACTTCCAGTGTACATACAGTGACAAGTGACAACACAAAATAAATCTGAAAAAATAAAATAATAATAATAAAAAAAATGATGAACATTAAACAGATGCGGTTAGTGAAGAAACCTGGATGTTGAGTTGTATGTACAGATTGTTATAAATATACAGGTTATAAGGTGCTGTGTACAAATACGAATGGAGAAGGTATTGCGTTGTATATTGATATAAGGTGCTGTGTACAAGTGCGTATGAGAAAGTATTGCACATAATTATTGTACAGTAGGGGAATATTTAACTGTTCATAAGGTAGACAGCCTGAGGAAAGAAACTTTTCCTGTGTCTGGCTGTTTTTGTGCTTGGTGCTTTGAAGCGCCGACCAGATGGTAACAGTTCGAACAGGTAGTGTGCTGGGTGTGAGGGGTCCAGAGTGATTTTGCAAGCCCTTTTACTCACTCTGGAAGAGTACAGTTCTTGAAGTGTAGGAAGGGTTGTGCCAGTGATTCGTTCAGCAGTCCGGACTATTCGCTGTAGTCTACGGAGGTCGGTTTTGGCAGCTGAGCCGAACCAGACAGTGATTAAAGGGATAGTTCACCCAAAATGAAATATCTGTCACCTTATTAACTTCCATAGTATTTTTTTTTCTACTATGAAAGTCGATTGGTGCAAGAAACTAGCATTCTTCAAAATATATATTTTCTGTGTTCAACAGAAGAAAGAAACTCAGAAAGATATAAAACCACAAGGGAAAGTAAAGGATGAGGTCACTTTCATTTTTGGTGATCTATCTTTTTAAACAGGGATCATCAGAATTCTCTTTTTGTTGCAACATAGGCTCATTCTAAAAACGTTGCCCATTTCTGGAGATCATGAGTTATGTAGCCAGAAGTACATATGGCTGCATTTCACCTTTAAAAAGAACGATATGGAGCAGTATGACCTCGTTCCTTTTCACGCTTACCAGCTGACCACTTACCTCCGTATGGATGGTTTTCTCGCTGTTACCAGTTTGACCAGTAAAATCTGAAAACATGGTAAAAATCAGGTGAGGGTTTTTCTTTTTCTGGATTGCTTTTTGGGTTTAGGGATGAGGGTGGGCGGGTCAATCTGTGCTTTTGAAAACACTGTTGGTTGGGCTTAGGGAAAGAGAAGGGTGGGTCGGTCGATCGCTCAGTCGACAGCTGCCTCTGGTGGATTTATGTGAGAAGGGCAGACGCGAATGGCACTCGCGAAAGATAATTGCGATCTCAAAAAAGCATGCACATCAGTCTCTGGTGGATTCGTGTAAGCAGGGGCGTAGCAACTGGGGGGAGATGGGGGGATCCGTCCCCCTCATATTTAGACACAGACCATTTAGAAACAGGTGATTAATAATTATATGAAAGTATGATCTCATATAGCCGCCCCCGCCCACTTTTAAAATGTCCGCTACGCCCCTGCATGTAAGCAAAAACTGCAAAAAAAAAACATTGCTCCTGGGACGTATTCGGTGCTCTCCAGAAATGTATATATCGTTATGTTTCAGAATGAGACTGGGTTGTTTTTTTTACTTATCTATGACGTTTAATCCTATTTTTAAAACATACGAATGTGAAATAGCTATATTGACATATATCATCTTCGTGATGATACATTGTTTTTTTCCTTTTTATTTATTTGATCAAAAAGACACAGGAAAAAATGTGAAATATTATTGCAAATTAAAAAAACTGTTTTGTATCTGAGTATATTTTAAAACCCGATTTATTTCTGTTATCCAAAGCTGAATTTTCCACTCCAGTAGAGTCATGTGATCCTTCTGAAAATCTTAATATTCTGAAACAGATGTACTGTTTATAGTATGTGCTGCATGAATGTCTTTTATAATGTTATACCTTTTTTATAATATTACAAATGTCTTAATTTTCTCATCAATTTAATTTGCCTTTGCTAAATGGAACAGACGTGATCGATTCTGTTTCACCTTAAAGGGCACCTATTTTAGCCCTTTTATAGGACATAAGATAAGCCTTTGGTGTCTCCAGAATGTCAAATTACCCATCAGATCATTTATTATAGCCTCCAAAATCTGCCCATTTTGGTGTCTGAGTACATTGTAGCTGTTTTTGTAGCCTGTGGCTTTAAATGCTCATGAGCTGTTTCGGGGGCCTACTGTTCTTACGTGCATGTCTGCGTCTCATCATGCGTTACATCAGATAAACAGCAGTCAGTGATAGAGACAGACACAGATGAAGCTGAAATACAACTCTTTAGTCAAAAATACCAAGTAAGTTTATTTCATGTGTTTGTGGTGGAGTTTATTCAAGCCTTTCTGAAATGATGAGTCACACACAAATGCAGTTTGCAGTACACATGCGCACGCACACACACACATGCCAGCGTTTAGTGACACAATGCGGCCGTGGTGATTTATAGCAGTTAAGAATTACAGCAATTTTACAGTCTTTATTACACACATAATCTGTTTCAAAAACGGTTTAAACTTATAAAACTTATAAAAATCATAGAGAGTTGAACAGATATTTTAATCTCAGTTTATTTGCCAAAAAAAAAGTTCTGTGGACATGTGTATACATGATATTATAGAAATGTTGTGCCTGTCAAATCAATTCGGTGGGCGGGGAAAACTGCACTCCTATGTCATTTTGCGGTGGGCCTCAAAATTACTGGGATTTGTGTCTTATTTTAACGTCAGAAAATTTTTAAAAAGAGACTTGTTGGGTTTGTATCACTCCAGTATGACCGTGGACACACTATACCTACACACAGTTCTCTCCAAACAGCTTACAAAAGTTGTAAGTACTGGAATAAATGTTAATAAAAGGGTTAAAAGTTCACGCAAAAAATAATAATTAATCATCATTTACTATCTCTCATATGGTTTATAAATGAGTTTTTTCTTGTGTTGAACACTGATATTTTGAAAAAAGCTGGAAACCAGTAACCATTGACTTCCATAATGCTATGGAGGTCAATAGGTGCCATCAACCAGCATTCTTCAAAATAACTTATTTTGTGTTCGACAAGTGAAAGTTGAGTAAACAATGGCAGAGTTGTCACTTTGTTTTGAACTATCCTCTTAATGAACCATAACTGTTACATTCCTATTTATTGTTTATTTATCCCTCTTTAAGTCTTCATCCAGCCATTCTGTCTTCTTCTTCTTCTGATGCAAGGTGTCGTTCATGTAGTTCAGCATCAGGTGCACACACTGCAGTACAGAGGGAGGTTATTTAAACAAACCCAGCAGGGAACCTCCTTTCCAACTCCATAATTCACTTAGGGAGGAACGGGAGGGAGGTGTTGGATTGATTGTGGCACAAAGGGAGGAATTACCTCTTAGAACAAGACTTCCCACGTCCTCTTTATCAGTGCTGGAGACAAGGCCATATCTACAAGCATCATCTCGAACCCAGCAGCGGCCTAAGAGAGGCTTAAATGCTGCACTGAATCCTGACAGCGACAATGAGACAGGCTTCAAGAGTACTGCGGTGTGACACAAACTTTAGAGATGTTTCTGACACAGGGGATACTTGATGGAGAGATTGCTTTAGATCACATTGTGCTCATATCTTCAAAGGCTCCGGTAGGAAGCAGAAAGTTTTGCAGCATGGCGGTGCAGGAGAAGCTTTTTACAGTAGTTTTAATTCTCTGGAGCAAATGCTTTGTATTGGCTTACTGTATCTACCCACATGGAAAGAACCTATATAAACATGTTTTAATATAGGTTTTGATATAGGATTTTAATATATGTTTTCCTATATTATATGCAAATATATGTACATATATGCACATACAGTTGAAGTCAGAATTATTAGCCCCCCTTTGATTTTTTTATTTATTTATTTATTTATTTTCCTAATTATGTTTAACAGAGCAAGGAAATTTTCACAGTATGTCTGATAATATTTTGTCTTATTTATTTTATTTCGGCTAGAGTAAAAGCAGTTTTTATTTTCTTACAAAACATTTTAAGGTCAATATTATTAGCCCCTTTAAACAAATTTTTTTTTCGGTTGTTTACAGAACAAACCATCGTTATACAATAACTTGCCTAATTACCCTAACCTGCCTAGTTAACCTAATTAACCTAGTTAAGCCTTTAAATGTCACGTTAAGCTGTATATACACAGTTGAAATCTGAATTATTAGACCCCCTGAATTATTACCTCCCTTGTTTATTTTTTTCGCCAATTTCTGTTTAACGGAGAGATTTTTTTAACACATTTCTAAACATAATAGTTTTAATAACTCATCTCTAATAACTGATTTCTTTTATCTTTGCCATGATGACAGTAAATAATATTTGACTAGATATTGTTTAAGACACTTCTATTCAGCTTAAAGTGACATTTAAAGGCTTAACTAGGTTAATTAGGTTAACTAGGCAGGTTAGGGTAATTAGGCAAGTTATTGTATAATAATGGTTTGTTCTGTAGACTATTGAAAAAATATATAGCTTAAAGGGGCTAATAATTTTGGCCTTGAAATCTTTTTTTTTTTTTAACTGCTTTTATTCTTGCCGAAATAAAACAAATAAGACTTTCTTCAGAAGAAAAAATATTATCAGACATACTGTGAAAATTTCCTTGCTGTGTTAAACATAATTTGGGAAATATTTTTAAAAAAATGTAATTCAAAGGGGGGCTAATAATTCTGACTTTAACTGTATATGAACATACATTGTGAGATTTATTTTGAGAAACATTTGAAATATTTTGTAAAAGTAAACATGTCAGGCTAAATAATTAAATATATCAACTTCTGCTGTCTTCATTAGTTTTAAAAACACAGATTGCTTTACAACTTAAAAAGGATCCTTTGTCTTGCTTTTCTTTGAATATGTGTAAGCCTCTGCACTGTTCAGGTCTGTAACATGCTTGCATGTTGGTTCCTACACTCTCAGAAAAAATCGTACAATGTTGTACCAATAAAGGTATGAACCCTTGTCACTGGGGCAGTACCTTTTTATGGGACAGAATTGTACCTTAAGACAAAGAAACACATTTTTACCATTGCACTTTGTACCTTTAAGGACATGATTTGCAGTATGGGAAATCAAAATGTACCTTTGGTTTTGAAAACCTGCAGATACAATATTGTCCCTTCATCAAAGGTACAAATCTGATCCATAAAGGGACCAGCACTTTGTACCTTAACAGTGTCAAAAATGCTTACCAAACATTTGTTTTAAATGCCTTAAATGTTTAGTTTACAATAGTTTTAAATTGTACCAGTTGTTTTGTATTATTGTATTATAGAACCTAATAATTATTGTTTATGAGTTTCTTTAAACGTATACTTCTAAATGATGAGTCATGTTTAAATATGGAAATTATTCATATCACTTTGTCTTTCCAGTCATATTTTTTTATAGATATTGTAATAAAGAAGGAGTTGTTCAACACTTATGTACCTTTTATATGGGAACAATTGTTTACCTTTATTTCAGTTGTACCACAAAAAGCACAGAACATCTCACAAGAGGTCTTTTCTGTACCATATAAGGTACAACTTTTGCAAAGGTACAAAACTGTTCCTTAAGGAACATTATTTGTACCATTGTGTACCTTTTTTCTGAGAGTGTGGACTATATAAGACTATATAAGACTATAAACATATAAGTGTTTATATATTTATTTATTTTTTTGCCTTTTTATTTATTTATTTATTTATTGCCTTTTTATTTGTTTATTTTTTTATTATTAAATTTTTTTTTTTGCCTTTTTATTTATTTATTTATTTTTTTGCCTTTTTATTTATTTATTTATTATTATTATTTTTTATTTATTTATTGCCTTTTTATTTGTTTATTTTTTATTATTTTAATTTTATTTGCCTTTTTATTTATTTATTTATTTATTTGTTTTATTGCCATATCAGCAACTTTGGCTATATTCATGGCAAAACCTATATCTAAATTTACAATATATTACCTTTTTAATAAACATTCATTGTACAGAAAACATACAAGAATGCTGGTGACCCAAAGGTTTTGACATCAATAGTAGGAAAATAACTCAGTGGAAGTCAATGGTTAATAGTTTCCAAATAAAAATCTATTTTCCATTTATATGTTAGCAAATTATTTTAATTCTAAGACTATTCCATTCTCATGTTTCATCATTGAGGATTTCTTTAAAATAGTGTAAAAATCTCGTCTCGTTCTCGTGTACCCAATCTCGTGTCTCATGGAGTAGGCGTCTCGTCACACCCCTAATATTTAGTATAGGATTTGCCATCAATATAGCCAATGCTGCTGATATAGCATTAAACAAAAATAAATAAATAAATAAATAAATAAATAAATAAACGTTTGAGACTGAGTACATGATAAATATATTTAATTTTTGGCCGAACTATTCCTTTTAAATGCATTTTTCAGTTCTCAAACTTTTCACTTGATTCCTTTGCTGCAAGCGAGACTCGAGCGGTCTCTAATCCAGCCTCTCTCTTCACATTGAAAAACAGACATTTCAATAAATCAAATCTAGAAGACGATGAGAAGTCTCTCTGGTGGAGACGGCGCACTGAAAACACATGATTCATTGGATTTACAAAGTTTTCTTTAAGGTAAGTGGTTGCAAACAAGCTGAATTTAAACAAACAAATTAAGTTGAACATTACACAATTAAATTTGTTTGATTGAATTCAGCTCATATCAATTGTTTGCAACCACATACACCTTATAAAAAAATTAGTAAATCCAATGAATTGTTTTTTTCAGTGTAGTGGTAGCATCCGTCTGGCAGCCCCTTGAGGAAGTGTGTCCCCCCCGTGAGTGTCTGCAATGTATCTGGGAAGGAGAGCGGGCCAAACCAGCCTCTCCTGAATTATGGATGCAGGGGAAAGGGGGAGGTGTGGATCAGGACTCATGGGAAAAGCACAGCACACACACACGCACACACAGAAGCAGTGGTGTGAGGCCAAGCGTGTTGTGAGGGCGGTTGTGGGTGAGTGGAGCTGTTCGCCTGTGTCTCGTTTTGGCGCGGATGTCTTCGGGGATTACTGCTGGAGAAGAGGAGAACGCAGAATCTATCAGACAGGTTCCCTCTCTCCCATCCTCCACATCAATGAGAGCGAGATGTGATGAGTCAGAATATTCTCTGTGGTGGATCAGAATCACAGCGCAATTCTGCCGTTTTATCTGCCGGCTCTGTTTTTTATTTTAATCAGCCACCGTAGCGCAGATCACCTGAGACACAATGACCTCAAAAATAACTAAAACCCACTTTATAGATAGTTTTGTAGAAGTAGTAGGGCTGCACGATATTGGAAATAATTGGACATTGCGATATTTGTTTTACTGCGATATACAGTATATTGCTATATGAATATAATTTCAGTGGATGATTTGAATAGCTCTATTTGGAAAGGTTTTATTAGTTTAGATCGACTGGGATGGTCAAGTTTTTTCTATTCAGTGCATCTGCATAAATGATAATCAATTACAAGCAAAACTAAATGAATAAACAGTGCTTTATGGTGTTCTGTATTCTGTTTAACAGTATTTATGTACAGAAATTGAACAATCAAATATAAAACAACATGTTCATCATGGTATAAATAATTAAAATATATAACATTTAATAATATCTTTATATTTTAGTGTAAACCATCTAATCCTGCAATGTGATTATTGCAAATACACACATTCTGATATCAATGCTCAAATGATGAAAATTGTGCCAAACTTTGCAGTATTTTTTATTATTTTGCTGTGAAAATATAGAAAAATCTACACATCTTAATTCTTTATAAATTTTTGGACCTCAAGAAGCATTGATCTTTGTAAATTAGGCCTATGTAAAGCGAACACTGCGAAAAACAGAACAAAAATAAACCCCCTAAAGCTATTGTATCACAGCGCAATTCTGTTTTTTTTTATCTGCTGCTGGGTCTGCTTTTTATATATATATATATATATATATATATATATATATATATATATATATATATATATATATATATATATATATATATATATATATATATAGCCCCTTTAAGCTATATTTTTTTCGATAGTCTACAGAACAAACCATCGTTATACAATAACTTGCCTAATTACCCTAACCTGCCTAGTTAACCTAATTAACCCAGCTAGAAATATAAAAAATGTACACATCTTAATTCTTTATTCATTTTTTGACCTTAAGAAGCATTGATTTCTGTAATTTAGGCCTATCTAAAGGAAACACTGAGAGAAACTAGACTTTACCCCCTAAAGCTACTGTATCACAGCACAATTCTGCTTTTTATCTGCCGGGTCTGTTTTTTTAAAATCAGCCACTGTAGCGCAGATCATCTAAGACACACTGGCCTCAATAATAACAAAAACCCCTTTTTAGATATAACCCAGAGTTTTGTAGTAGTAGTCACTTAAAAATTTCAATTAGGACATTGTTTACTCACTTTTGTGTCATCCCAGATGCTTACTACTGTAAGTTGAAGCACAAAAGGAGGAAATCATTATAAGGTTAAACAGATTTTTTGCTACAAAAATGACTGATTATGGGTGACAAATTTAGCTGATTTTCTTGTCTTATTTTCCTGTGAAAATATACAAAAAATCACACTTAATTCTTTAATTCTTAATTAATTTTTTGACCTCGAAGAACATTGATTTCTGTAATGTAAGCCTATCTAAAGGAAACACAGAGATCAACTAGACTTTACCTTAAAATTTTTATGCAGTATTTTAATGCAGAAATATTCATGCAGTATTACAGTTTTTTTTTCTCTCTATAATATCCGTTAAATTCAAGACTGAGTAGAAACATACCTGTCAAGTCTTGGAGTCTGTCAAAAACCCCAAAAAGTAATAAGCTCAATAAATGTATGATAGAACTTGTCGATATGACTCACAGAAAGCAGTTGGTCTCACCAGAAGCAGAAGCAAACGCCAGAGTTTGAGTGTCCAGGAGCTCCAGAGACACGTTTTGCACATGTTTGTTAGCCCTATCGACCATGTAGATGTCATGATTTCGTGTTATCTCTCATATTTTGCAATATTTTATTCTTTGAGATCAATGCACTTCGACGAAAGTTTGAGAGATGGGGAGAAAGGAAGGAAGAGAGAGAGAAAGAGGGATTGAATTAAAGTTTTATGAAAGATGAATATTTCATATTCTGGGCACTGAATTCCACACTGGTGCTGTGTGCGCGTGTGCGCGTGTGTGTGTGTGTGCGTGTGTGCGTGTGTGCGTGTGTGTGCGTGTGTGTGCGTGTGTGCGTGTGTGCGTGTGTGCGTGTGTGCGTGTGTGCGTGTGTGCGTGTGTGTGTGTGTGTGTGTGTGTTCATTTAGGAGCAAGTTTAATCACTTCCTTACTTATTTCCTATCTTTTCTAGTGTCAAGTCAAAGGGATTTGTTTTATAATTGTATAAGACGATTGCTAGATGTGTATAATGGTGATATTCACCAATGAAAGTGATTTTTTTTCTTCAATATTGTTTATAATATTGCATATAGAACACAACTGTTGTAATAATGCAACATATTATTACAGTTTAAAGTAACTGAGGGCAGCACGGTGGCGCAGTGGGTAGCACAATCTCCTCACAGCAAGAAGGTTGCTTGTTCGAGCCCCGGCTGAGTCAGTTGACGTTTCTGTGTGGAGTTTGCATGTTCTCCCCGTATTGGTGTGGGTTTTGAAGTCCAAAGACATGTGCTATAGGTGAACTGGGTAAGCTAAATTGTCCGTAGTGTATATACGTAAATGAGTGTGTATGGATGTTTCCCAGTGATGTGTTGCAACTGGAAGGGAATCCGCTGTGTAAAACGGATAAGTGTAATAAGTTGGCGGTTCATTCCGCTGTGGTGATCCCAGATTAATAAATGGACTAAGCCAAAAAGAAAATGAATGAAAAAAAAGTAATTGATCTCTGTTTATTTAAAAAAATACACTTCCCGGCCACTTTATTAGGTACACCTGTTCAACGCACAATACGTCGAACCTTGAGGCAGATGGGCTACAGTAGCAGAAGACCACACCGGATGCCACTCCTGTCAGCTAAGAACAGAAAAACTGAGGTTACAATTCACACAGACTCAAAAAATTGGACAATAGAAGATTGAAAAAATGTTGCCTGGTCTGATGAGTCTCGATTTCTGCTGCAACATTCGGATGGTAGGGTCAGAATTTGGCGTCAACAACATGAAAGCATGGATCCATTCTGCCTTGTATCAACAGTTCAGGCTGCTGGTGGTGGTGAAATAATGTGGGGGAGTTATTCTTAGCACACTTTAGGCCCATTAGTACCAATTGAGCATTGTGTCAACGCCACAGCCTACCTGAGTATTGTTGCTGACCATGTCCATCGCTTTATGACCACAGTGTACCCATCTTCTGATGGCTACTTCCAGCAGGATAACGCACCATGTCCTGACAATGAGTTCACTGCACTCAAATGGCCTCCACAGTCACTAGAACTCAATCCAATAGAGCACCTCAGGGATGTGGTGGATCAGAAGATTCTCATCATTGATCAACTGCGTGATGCTATCATGTCAATATGGACCAATGCCATGAATGTATGCCATATAGGATTAAGGCAGTTCTGAAGGCAAAAGGGGGTCCAACCCTGTACCTAATAAACTGGCCAGTGAGTGTATATTAAAATAAGTAATAGTGTGATCTTTACTGCATCCTAATTTGCTGATTCAGAAATAATTCTGATTATTATCTGTGTTGAAATTACTTCGAAATTTAGTGCAAACTAGAAATTATTGATGAATAGAAACATTTATTTGTTCTATTTATGAATATATAAAATTCTTTAAAGGGACAGTTCACCCAAAAATGGAAATTCTGTCATCATTTACTCATTCTCCACTTGGATGAAAACATGTTTGTGTTTCTTTATTCTGAATACAAAGATAGATACATTGAAAAATGTCCAAAAAAAAAATACAGGAACCATTGACTACCATTGATAGTAGGAAAAACAAATGGTTACAGATTTTCAACATTTTTCAAAATATCTTCTTTTATGTTCAACAGAGGAAAGAAAGGTTTGGAACCACTTGAGGTAGAGTAAGCAGTGAGTAAAAGTTCATTTTTAGGGGAACTGTCCCTTTAAGTAACTTTAATTAAACCACTGCTTGGAAATCAGTTTTGTATGTGAGTGCTGATGAATATGACACTCGGTGCAATAGATACTACAGAAGGACTGGTATTATTGCTGCTTTATTATGGTATTGTTTTATTACCAGAGCGCTTGACTGGAAATGCATGTCAAATACAGATTTATTTTAAACAGAGGTTAACAGTCGCTTGAACTGGAATAGATGTCAAATGCACACAATCCTTTGACAGATCATTCTTTCTGGTATATATTATTCTGGTTTCACCTGCCAAGTCCTCCGCAGAGAGGGGCAGATATACCTAATCATTATCTATTCATAATTCACATCTGAAACAACTGAGTGTGTTCCCACCAGAGAGCTAAAACACAGAGTCGTGCGAGCTGCTTTTGCATTTTTGGCTGGGTGTGCATTTGTGTGTGTGTGTGCGTAAGTGCATGCCTGAGTGTTTGCATTCATTCATGTGTGTGCATTCATTTGTGTGTGAATGCATTCATTCTTGTGCATGCGATCGTTAGTACCTGTGTACGTTTGTGTGTGTTCATTTGTGCGTGCGTTCATTCTTGTGCGTGCGATCGATCGTACCTGCCTACGTTTGTGTGTGTTCATTTGTGCTTGCGTGTGTGCTTGCGTTCCTTCTTGTGCGTGCGTTCGTTTGTACGTGTGTGCGTTTGTGTGTTCATTTGTGCGTGCATATGTGCGTGCGTTCGTTCTTGTGCGTGCGTTTGTTTGTATGCGTGTGCGTTTGTGTGTGTGTATTTGTGCGTGCCTGCGTATGTGCGTGCGTTCGTTCTTGTGCGTGCGTTCGTTCGTACCTGCGTACGTTTGTGTGTGTTCATTTGTGCGTGCGTGCGTGTGTTCTTGTGCGTGCGTTCGTTCATACATGTGTGCGTCTGTTTGTGTTCATTTGTGTGTGCGTGCGTTCGTTCTTGTGCGTGCATTTGTAAGTACGTGCGTACGTTTGTGTGTGTTCATTTGTGCATGCGTGTGTGCTTGCGTTCGTTCTTGTGCGTGCGTTCGTTTGTACGTGTGTGCGTTTGTGTGTTTATTTGTGCGTGCGTGCGTGCCTGCGTGTGTGGTGCGTTCGTTCTTGTGCGTGCGTGCGTTCATTTGTACGTGCGTGCAGTTGTGTGTTCATTTGTGCGTGCGTGTGTGCGTGCGTTCGTTCTTGTGCGTGCGTTCGTTTGTACATGTGTGCGTTTGTGTGTGCGTCTGTGCGTGCGTTCGTTCTTGTGCGTGCATTCGTTTGTACGTGTGTGTGTGTTTGTGTGTTCATTTGTGCATGCGTGCGTGCGTGTGTGCATGCGTTCGTTCTTGTGCGTGCGTGCGTTCGTTTGTACGTGCGTGCGTTTGTGTGTTCATTTGTGTGTGCGTGTGTGCGTGCGTTCGTTCTTGTGCGTGCGTTCGTTTGTACATGTGTGCGTTTGTGTGTTCATTTGTGTGTGCGTCTGTGCGTGCGTTCGTTCTTGTGCGTGCATTCATTTGTACGTGTGTGTGTGTTTGTGTGTTCATTTGTGCATGCGTGCGTGCGTGTGTGCATGCGTTCGTTCTTGTGCGTGCGTGCGTTCGTTTGTACGTGTGTGCGTTTGTGTGTTCATTTGTGTGTGCGTGTGTGTGTGCGTTCGTTCTTGTGCGTGCGTTCGTTTGTACATGTGTGCGTTTGTGTGTTCATTTGTGTGTGCGTCTGTGCGTGCTTTCGTTCTTGTGCGTGCATTCGTTTGTACGTGTGTGTGTTTGTGTGTTCATTTGTGCATGCGTGCGTGCGTGTGTGCATGCGTTCGTTCTTGTGCGTGCGTGCGTTCGTTTGTACGTGTGTGCGTTTGTGTGTTCATTTGTGTGTGCGTGTGTGTGTGTGTTCGTTCTTGTGCGTGCGTGCGTTCGTTTGTACATGTGTGCGTTTGTGTGTTCATTTGTGTGTGCGTCTGTGCGTGCGTTCGTTCTTGTGCGTGCATTCGTTTGTACGTGTGTCTGTTTGTGTGTTCATTTGTGCATGCGTGCGTGCGTGTGTGCATGCGTTCGTTCTTGTGCGTGCGTGCGTTCGTTTGTACGTGTGTGCATTTGTGTGTTCATTTGTGCGTGCGTGTGTGCGTGCGTTCGTTCTTGTGCGTGCATTCGTTTGTACGTGTGTGTGTGTTTGTGTGTTCATTTGTGCATGCGTGCGTTCATTTGTACGTGTGTGCGTTTGTGGGTTCATTTGTGCGTGCGTCTGTGCGTGCGTTCGTTCTTGTGCGTGCATTCGTTTGTACATGTGTGCGTTTGTGTGTTCATTTGTGTGTGCGTCTGTGCGTGCGTTCGTTCTTGTGCGTGCATTCGTTTGTACGTGTGTGTGTGTTTGTGTGTTCATTTGTGCATGCGTGCGTTCATTTGTACGTGTGTGCGTTTGTGGGTTCATTTGTGCGTGCGTCTGTGCGTGCGTTCGTTCTTGTGCGTGCATTCGTGTGTACGTGTGTGTGTTTGTGTGTTCATTTGTGCGTGCGTGTGTGCGTGCGTTCGTTCTTGTGCGTACGTTCGATTGTACGTGTGTGCGTTTGGGTGTTCATCTGTGTGTGCGTCTGTGCGTGCGTTCGTTCTTGTGCATGCGTTCGTTCATAAAGGTGTGTTCATTTGTGTGTGCGTGTGTGCGTGCGTTCGTTCTTGTGCGTGCGTGCGTTTGTTTGTACGTGTGTGCGTTTGTGTGTTCATTTGTGCGTGCGTGTGTGCGTGCGTTCGTTCTTGTGCGTGCATTCGTTTGTACATGTGTGCGTTTGTGTGTTCATTTGTGTGTGCGTCTGTGCGTGCGTTCGTTCTTGTGCGTGCATTCGTTTGTACGTGTGTGTGTTTGTGTGTTCATTTGTGCATGCGTGCGTTCGTTTGTACGTGTGTGCGTTTGTGGGTTCATTTGTGCATGCGTCTGTGCGTGCGTTCGTTCTTGTGCGTGCATTCGTTTGTACGTGTGTGTGTTTGTGTGTTCATTTGTGCGTGCGTGTGTGCGTGCGTTCGTTCTTGTGCGTACGTTCGATTGTACGTGTGTGCGTTTGGGTGTTCATTTGTGTGTGCGTCTGTGCGTGCGTTCGTTCTTGTGCATGCGTTCGTTCATAAAGGTGTGTTCATTTGTGTGTGCGTGTGTGCTTGCGTTCGTTCTTGTGCGTGCATTCGTAAGTTTGTGCGTGCATTTGTGTGTGTTCATTTGTGCGTGCGTGCGTTCGTTCTTGTGCATGCGTTCGGACGGATGTGCATACATACGTTTGTGTGTGTTCATTTGTGTGTGCATGTGTGCGTGCGTTCGTTCTTGTACGTGCGTTCGTTTGTACATGTGTGCGTTTGTGTGTTCATTTGTGCGTGCGTGCGTGTGTGTGTGCGTTCGTTCTTGTGCATGCGTTCATTTGTACGTGTGTGCGTTTGTGTGTTCATTTGTGCGTGCGTGTGTGCGTGCGTGCGTTCTTGTGCGTGCGTTCGTTCATACAGGTGTGTTCATTTGTGTGTGCGTGCGTTCGTTCTTGTGCGTGTGTTTGGACGGACGTGCATACATACGTTTGTGTGTGTTCATTTGTGCGTGCATGTTTGCGTGCGTTCGTTCTCTCTACCCTGGATTAATAAAGGGACTAAGCAGAAAATGAATGAATGAATGTCCCAATCAATTGTTGCTTTACCAAAAGTTTAGCAGATAGCGTAATACAGCAGAAAGCAAACTTTGTTGACTTTACTGCCATTTGTTCTTCTCAATATCTTTCTTTTTTTTTTGTAAAACTACAACAAAAGGGGGAAAGTATGTACATATTCACATTTACTTTAACATGTTCAATTCAGCCAGCAGTAACATTTTACTAATGTACATTTTTATACAAATCTCAATAAGCATAAAACCTATTAAATGAGACCATCTGAATCGAATATCAAAATGATCATTTTACACCCCCATCATAACGTGTAAGTTATGAATACAGGCGGGATAAAACCGATTATAATCAAATGAGCCTTGAATATTTACAAAAATAGAACTTTACTAAAAACAGAGCACTTACGGACATATATTTCAAAGTTTAAATCAGCCCCAGAATAATTTGCATCTACATTACTCTCGACCGCACGCTGAGAGAAACCGAAAGTAAACTGAATATATAGTGCAGTACTTTAAATGTCCAGGTCTGGTCGGGGGTCAAAACCACAAGTGGCTATATGGAACTGCACAACAATAATAGTGATTCAAAAATATTTTAATGTTATTATAAAGTTATAAAGTTATTATATTGTATTATTTATATATTATTATTATTATATTATAGTTTTGGGGGGGCAAATCTCATTATATTTTTGACGTCAGTTGCGCAAATGGCCCGCGGGCTGGCAGTTCGAAACCCCTGCGTTAAGTACAAATGTGTACCTTTTGAAAAGGTACCACCCCAGTGACAGCTCTCATACCTTTATTTCTGAGAGTGTGTACTTCAAAAAAAGCTTCTTTTATTTAGCATATTTTGTTATGTTTTTAGTACAAATATGCAAATATTCTTAAATTAAGAAGCATTTTCTAGACAAGCAAAAACAATTGTCTTGTTTTCAGAAATAATGTGCCAAAATGAAGTGAGTTTTTCCTTAAAGCAAGCACAATACTCTACCAAAGGGGGAAGCTAAATAATCTTGTTTTTCCTTTTGAGATTATTTCACTTAGCACAATGGCAGATTTTTGAGCTTGTTTTAGGGGACAAAATCACTTAATTTTGACACATTGCAAGACAACAATTTCAACAGTGTTTTGCTCGTCTAGAAAATGCTTCTTGATTTGAGAACTTGTAGATATTTGGACTAGAAACCAGACCATAAAATCTAAGTGAAAATTTTTTTTTTCTTGCAGTGTGAAAGAGAGAGAATGTAAGTGTGGGTTGTGTTTTGGTATGGAGCGATTGTCCCCAGAGAGATAATTACTGACAGGGAAGGGCAGGGCGAGAGCTGTTCTTCTCTTTTTTTTTTATCCTTATTTTTTTTTAACCACATTCTTCTTGGATCCCTGACTGTGAGCGTCTCGCACCAAATGAAAATTTAGCATGCTTCTCGCAGTCAGTCAATATTGAAGTGGAATAAGTAAAAGTGTTTGATAAGTTGACTGTAGCGCTGAGCTCTGACACCCTTTCTTCATTTCTGCTCGCTTACGCTTTTGTTGCTGCGACCTCCTAAGTTCTTAAGACACGCTTTATAAATAACAACTTATTTGTAATGGTGGAAATAAAGTTTAGCTGGCGCTCAGCAGGCGGGATTGGCACTTTTTGGCCTGCTGTTTGGAAAGTCGCAGTGTGACCTAAAAAAAAGCTGGGTGCAATATTCCCTTTCCGCAATTAATGATGCTGCTGCTGCACTTCTTTCAGCATTTTCTCAGCTCTAAAAATATTCACCTGTTTTTAATGGGATCTCACCTGGGGAAAGGCAGCCAGCCAGCCAGCTCTGTTCTGAAACCTGGTGAGCATGCGTCTCTGTTTACTTTCTGAAGGACTGCTATATTCAGAGCATTTCAATGAGGAGAAATGTTTATCTCGAGCAGTAGCTCAGCAAATTTAGGTTTTCTGATGGATTATCTGACAGTGATAACTGGAGTGATCATGCTTTGACATCATAAGAATGAATGACATTTTAAAGTTATTGAATATTGCTGTATTATATATTGAATGGTGCAGTATGTAAGTTTGACACCCAGTGGTTGAACTAGGTATTGCATTCCTGGATCAAAACAAAAGCAAGCGCAGGTTGCCAGATTGAGGACCAAAAGGAGCGAGTCTGATGATCGAGCCTAAAGGCTAATTTAATGTTTCCACTGAGTGGTTCGGTTCGGTACGCTTTTATGGCTGTTTCCATTGTCAAAGTGTACCTAAAAGCGAACCGTACCATCCCTTTACCTTTTTGGGTTTTACAGTGTACAAATCTCATCATGTAGCGTGTTGTTAGGACACAGGGTTACAATATAAACTGCTCACCTAATGTTTACAATCATAATATTTATATTATTTGCTAATTAATAACCTCATGTGGAACTCTGAATCTGCGTCTCATTTCGGACTCTGCTACTGTCCACCGGACGTCGCATTTTGGTCACAGGCACATGTTTTGAGAGCCTTCATGACTGAATGAATTAAATATGCGGCTTTCCTCCAAGGCAACCCAGGGAGCTGAAATATAGTTGGCTAAAGTGGCCGCGGGTTAAAAGAACCAAAACAAAGACAGCATTCTGGTACGTAATGCACATTTTCAAAGCAGAATATCTGACTTTAGCATTGCTTTTCAGATAAACAAGAATGGCCACTTAGCATGTTTCTTAAATATCTGCAGTCATTATGGTATTTTTATGCTTTAGAAGAGTCCAAACTTACATACAGCACCTTATATGGCCGATTCACACAGGGCTTCAGCAACAATGCTAGACAGAGGGTGTGTCTGAAGTTGGGGCTGACGCGATCGTCATAGCAGCACCACCAGCCAATGAAATTAGACCACAATTGGCTACTGTCTGAGCTGGTGTATTTGCATACAGCGATCTGATTGGCTGACACATCTGTTGGCGCTTGAAAAGTTGAGAATGTCCCAATTTCTGAGCAACACCACTGAAGCAGCACAGACGGACTCACAATTCAATTGGGCAACGCTTGACGTCACCCATTCAAAGGGAATGGGAAGCGCTGATGCCCTGTGTGAAAAGGCCGTAACAGTAACAACATCTTGCATTTACATTCCCCTAATTTAGTGTCATTGCCTTCTGGGATTGTCTTTATAATGAAGTAGCATCAGATATTAGTTGCTTACTGTACATTTGGAACAGGATTCATATCACGTATGATATCTAAAAACTCATCTCTCTAGATTTCAGAACTGACCGTATGAGTTTTATTACAGAAACGTACTAGATGTTTTACAATAACAGCTTGGTTAGGTTTCATTCATTCATTCATTTTCTTTTCGGCTTAGTCCCTTTATTAATCAGGGGTCACCACAGCGGAATGAACCGCCAACTTATCCTGCATATGTTTTACACAGTGAATGCCCTTCCATCTGCAACCCATCACTGGGAAACACCCATTCACACACATACACTACGGACAATTTTGACCAAATTCACCTATAGCGGATGTCTCTGGACTGTGGGGGAAACCCAAGCACCCGGAGGAAACCCATGGCCAATATAGGGAGAACATGCAAACTCCACACAGAAATGCCAACTGACCCAGCTAAGGCTCGAACCAGTGACCTTCTTGCTGTGAGGCGACAACACTACCCACTGCTCCACTACACCACCTGGTTTTACTTTTAGAAAATTGAAAGTGATCAAGTGTAGGCTTTGTCTTTAGTTTTTTTGAGAAAATGCTCTTCTTTTCACAATAGACGTTTTCTTTTTCCAGCACAGAAGACTACACTGGCTGTATAATTACGAACTAAACCTGTGTGTGATTTTATTTCTTCTATCACAAAAGAAGACGTTTTGAAGAATGGTCGCACTTTACCATACAATCAGTCCCAACAGAAACTGAGGCTTTAAAGCTTCAGCAAAGCGGTAAAAGCATTGAGTTGTGTACATTAATCCTCTCCTCCAGTGAGCTGTTAACCACCACAGTCACTGAATTCAGCAACTCGAGAGCTGGACCTGTTTGATTCATTTTCAGCTTTTCTGTGAACAGCGATTCCCTGAAAAGTTCAGACCCAACAAGTTCTGATTAAATGCAGCAAGACAAATGTTAAAATTGTCAGTGAATGAAACTTTCATTATCATATGACCACTGGGGGCTTAAAGGGATAGTAGTTCTCCAAATATGAACACTACCTCATTATTTACTCTTCCTTGTGTGTTTTTCTGTCTTTCTGTCTTACTTTCTTCTGTTAAACACAAAAGAAGATGCTTTGAAAAATGCTGGTTGCTGGAATCCATTAACTTTCATAATAGAAAAATTATTTGAAAAAGTGAAGGGTGAGTAAATGACATAGTAATCATTTTGGGTGAACAATCTCTTTAAATACAGTGGTTCTAATATGTTTTCGTCTAGAGAAAGTCTTATTTATTTTATTTTGGCTAGAATAAAAGCAGTTTTTAATTAAAAAAAAACATTTTATGGTCAATATTATTAGCCCCTTTAAGCTAATTTTTTTCGATAGTCTACAGAACAAACCATTGTTATACAATAACTTGCCTAATTACCCTAACCTGCCTAGTTAACCTAATTAACCTAGTTAGGCGCCTTTAAATGTCACTTTAAGCTGTATAGAAGTGTCTTAAAAAAATCTAGTCAAATATTATGTACTGTCATCATGACAAAGAAATGAATTATTAGAAATGAGTTATTAAAACTATTATGTTTAGAAATGTGTTGAAAAAGTCTTCTCTCTGTTAAATAATAAACAGGGGGCTCATAATTCAGTGGGGCTAATAATTCTGGCTTCTGACAACTGTATATATGATTAGTTTTGGAGGGCTGTCTCTGAATTTCATTTCCAGGGTTACTTTCAGAGTATTCTCACAATTTCTTTTAAATAAATATAATAATATCATATGCACACAGAAAACCAAAGGCATTTACAGTACTTACAACACCTTTGCTTTGCTTTGCTTTGCTTTGCTTTTTGTTTTGTTTTGTTTTGTTTTGTTTTGTTTTGTTTTGTTTTGTTTTGTTTTGTTTTGTTTTGTTTTGTTTTGTTTTGTTTTGATTTGATTTGATTTGATTTGATTTGATTTGATTTGTTTTGTTTTTATTTGATTTGATTTGATTTGATTTGATTTGATTTGATTTGATTTGATTTGTTTTGTTATTATTTATTTATTATTTTGTTTTTGTTTTTGTTTTGATTTGTTTTTTGTTTTGCTTTGTTCATTGTTTTGTTATTATTTATTTATTTTGTTTGTTTTGTTTTGCTTTGTTTTGTTAATATTTAGTTAATTATTTATTTATTATTTAGTTTGTTTTGTTTTGCTTTGTTTTGTTTTTTGCTTTGATTTGTTTTGTTATTATTTATTTATTTATTTATTTTTTGCTTTCCTTTGTTATTATTTATTTATTATTTTCTTTGATTTGTTTTGCTTTGTTTTTTTTTTGCTTTGATTTGTTTTGTTATTATTTATTTATTTATTTAATTTTTGCTTCTCTTTGTTATTATTTATTTATTATTTTGTTTGATTTGTTTTGCTTTTTTGTTTTGGTTTTTGTTATCATTATTATTATTTTTATTTTTTTTTTTTGCTTTGTTATTGCTTATTTGTTATTTAGTTTGTTTTGTTTTGTTTAATTTGTTTTTTTGTTTGATTTGTTATTATTTTATTTATTATTTTGTTTTGTTTTGCTTTGTTTTTTGTTTTGTCTTGTTATTATTTATTTATTTTTTATTTTATTTAGTTTTGCTTTGCTTTTAGTTTTGTTTAGTTTTGTTTTATTATTTATTTATTATTTATTTTGTTTTACTTTGCTTTGCATTGCTTTGCTTTGTTTTGTTATCATTTATTTATCTATTTTTCACTTTGTTTTGCTTTGCTTTGTGCGTTCATTTTATCTCATTGATGTCTGGTACAAATCTGCAGAATTTCTTCTTAATCCCTGAAACACAGAACATCAAGTGGGGTTAAGGAGGAGAAAACAGTCAAGTATTTGTTGTTGTTTTTTGTTTTTTGAAAAGAGAGGAGCTTGACCTTTGTTTTACATGCAAAATTACTTCTGTTGATCTTTTTTACAGTGGATGTTTTGCCTGTGTCTGTGTGTAACCTTTCTGTCCACCTCATTCACTCGCTCTCTCGTCTCCGTCTGCTGTGCCACTTCAAACTCAACTCCTCTCTTGTCTTTTTGGCTGCGAGTGTTGGCATCCGTCCTGGAGTCTACAGCGCAGCGTGAATTAATGTGCCTAATTAACACGACGTTAATTATTTGTAAATTGCGTGTTTGGGTACACATTACTTGAGAGGCATATGTTGCACGACGTGTTAGCCGAAACAAGTGACTGCTTAATCCAATCTCTGGAGTACTGTCTGATGTAGACGAGCCAATCAGTCCCTCCACAACACACACACGCACGCTCAGACAAAACATTGTCAGAATCCTGCTGAGACTACTTTTATTTTACAGTTTTTTACAATCCCTAAGACACGTTTCTCAATCTGGGGTTATTGTTTTTTAAAGTTCTTCAAACAGTGAGCACAACAGGAGTCAATGAGAGCTGAATTGTGGATCGTTTTCCATTGCTGTGGAACAAATGCTTTTAATGACTTTTAATTACACGAGTGCTTCTCTCACTCAAACACTACTATAACTCTACAGAATGTGGGTCAAAGAGGACATTTGGCTGTCCACATCAAATTAAATATAAGTGGCTTTATATACAGTAGAATGAAACCCTTTTTGTGCTTGAAATCAATTTTGTTTGAATAAAATGTCAAAAAATCTTACATTTTTTTAGTCTAACAGATACGTCAATAAAATTAAGCTTGGATTAATTGATGACGGACTGTTTAATTGTTAATTATTTAATAATTCAATAGACCAGAGTCAATTATTCGCTTATAATATGGCTGCCGCGCATGAAAAAACTTTTTATTTCAAGAAATTTAGCAGGTTTTTGTCCTCAAACCACTCATGTGTGTAGGCCTAGTTTCTTACCGATCTAGGCTCATTTGAAAATACGTTCCCAGGGCTATAGTTTTGAGAACCGAGAAATATGTACACTCATCTGCTTGCAGTTTTTGCTTTTACACTGTGCACATTTTTGACAATCTCAAATAGGTTACTGGGCACGTTTTTTTATACATGCCATTTCTTGTAAATCCACTAGAGGATGCTGTTTACATTTTTGCCAATCTCAATGTCCTTCTCGTGCGCATCCATGAGAGAAATCGTTTGGCTTGTCATGCATTAAATAACAGCTTGATATCGACTAACCTGCACACCACTTATATCCAACCGATGGTGCTTACTGCATGCTTTTACCACAATTTCACACTGTTTTGTTTCGTTTAACCTGGTTTCTGGAACCGTTTCTAGACCGAACTCCAGTCCACTTCTTGTCCCAAGTCTGACGACGTAAGTAGCAAGCTACCAAGCAAACCTGTCACGCTGGTAAATCCGTCCATGCACAGGTAATTGGTCAGTGGTACCGCCCTGTAGATTTTTTTATTTTAATAATTATAAAGATTTAAATTGACTTACATTTTGTTTAGTTTTACTTTAAATCTGCATGTTTATGAACTTAATTAAAAGCTGATTGACTTAAGTATAAAACCTATCACCGAATATCTGAATAAGACCAAAAATTGCTAGCTTTCTGTGGTGGTAAAAAATTTTTTAGGTTCTAGTCTTTTCTAGTATAAAAGACTTACTTCAGGCATGTCCAAGCTCGGTCCTGGAGGGCCGGTGTCCTGCAAAGTTTAGTTCCAACCCCAATCAGACACACCTGGGCTAGCTAATCAAGCACTTACTAGTCTTTCCAGAAACATCCGTGCAGGTGTGTTGAGGCAAGTTGGAGCTAAAATCTGCAGGACACCGGCCCTCAAGGACAGAGTTTGGACACCCCTGACTTACTTGATTTGTGACATATAAGTAGTCTTTTGGTGAATTTGAATGTGAATTGAACAAATTAGCAAAACTGGAAGTGTGAAGAGTCTTTTAAAAAGTGATTTAAGTACTGAGAAATTGTCTGGCACAATTAAATATGAATAGAGCATCAACAAATACACAAGTGTACAACCTGGCATGCTGGAGTAAGTAAGGAAATTAAGCTTAAAGTGAAAGCAGCCTGAGGGAAGAATGTTATTTTTATGGATTATTGCTGCCACAGGAGGTTACAGGTTAAATACATTTATTTCTGAGTTATGTGGAGATTCATGTGTAGGCGGTGAGTTCTGGTCCTACTTATAGAACATCTATATTCTCTGTTTCTGTCTCAGCGGAGGTCAATCTCTGGATGATATTGTGGTATTTCAAAGATTTCTGTGAAACATGTCAAACTGGAGGCTGTTAAAATGGACCAAGTGGTCAAGATTTGTTTGGTTACCATAATCCAGTTAGCACTTGCTGGATGACGAAATGTTGTTTGCATAAAGCATGATCCTCTTCACCATGTGTCTGAGCTGGTATTTTCTTAAAGCTATTATATAATTAAGGGAGCGATACGGTGGCTCGGCGGTTAGCACTGTCACCTTACAACAAGAAGGTCTCTGGTTCGAGTCCCGGCTGGGTCAGTTAGCATTTCTGTGTGGAGTTTGCATGTTCTCCCCGTGTTGCCGTGGGTTTCCTCCGGGTGCTCCGGTTTCCCCCACAGGCAGAAAACATGCGCTATCGGTGAATTTAAAAAAACTAAATTGGCCGTAGTTTATGAGTGTGAATGAGTGTGTATGGATGTTTCCCAGGACTGGGTTGCAGCTGGAAGAGCATGTGCTGTGTAAAACATATGATGGATAAGTTGACGGTTCATTCCGCTGCGGTGAGCCCAGATTAATAAAGGGACTAAGCCGGAGAAAAATGAATGAATGTAAATTCAGGTTATTATGAGACCAGTTTCTCTGGATTAACTGGATTTATAAACTATGCTTTTGAGTAAAATGATCTTTTTTATAAAAGCCTTTTAAACATTTTTTCTCAATTTCAGTTGTAAATATTGTCATTTAGAACATGTTTTTCCAGAAAATCTGGGTTAATCCACCAAATATAGATTTTTTTATGGTCTTTTTAGTATGTACCGATTACGTTTTTTGCCCTAGAGTCAGAGTCAGAGTCCGAGTCATTTGATTTTGAATATCTGCCGATACTGAAACCTGATCCAATACTTCTATAGTACATAAAAAAGAATAGAGTGAATAAACAGATTCAGGATGTTCCTTATTTTTATGTAATTCACCTTATTTTAACATTCAATAGCACTTCTGTGAGGTAGCTTGAACATTAAAATAACAAATAACATCAATTCTTCACTTTTGGACTTTAGTGCAACAGTTCATTTAATAAAAAAAACTAATATAAAACAAATAACAGCTCAACTTAAAATACCCAGCAGGCAATCCCAGATTTACATATCTCAGAGTTTGCTTTTGCAATGTTGTCTTCATCAACTTTTATAATACCTCCAGACCACAGACATACTTGCGCTTTTCGCTTCAAGCTGCTTCCGTGTTCTACTTTGCCGGCATTTAACCAATAGCGATTTGTTAAAATTAAGTTATTGACATGTTCTTGTTAAATGACAACTTATTTACATTGTAATGTTTTTTATAAGTTGTTTACATTTTAAGACTTTAAAAAAAAACAAATGTTACACACATACTGTTTGCTATATGCAGATAGAATCTTATAATTCCAAGGTGACTATTTATTTATTTATTTATTTATTTATTTATTTATTTATTTATTTATTTATTTATTTATTTATTTATTTATTTATTTATTTATTTATTTATTTATTATTGTCACAATTATTAGTGCTATTATCATTATTGTTATTATTATTATTATTATCACAATTATTATTATTATTATTATTATTATTATTATTATTATTATTATTATTATTATTATCATTATTGTTATTATTATTATTATTATTATTATTATTATTATTATTATTATTATTATTATTATTATTATTATTATTATTATCACAATTATTATTATTATTATTATTATTATTATTATTATCATTATTATTATTATTATTATTATTATTATTATTATTATTATTATCACAATTATTATTATTATTATTATTATTATTGTTATCACAATTATTATTAATATTATTATTATTATTATCACAATTATTATTATTATTATTATTATTATTATTATTATTATTATCATCACAATTATTATTATTATTATTAATATTATGATTATTATGATTATTATTATTATTATTATTATTATTATAATCACAATTATTATTATTATTATTATTAATATTATCATTATTATTATTATTAATATTATTATTATTATTATTATTATCACATGTATTGTCATAATTATTAGCTATATTATTATGTTGATCACAATTATTATTATTATTATTATTATTATTATTATTATTATTATTATTATTATTATTATTATTATTATCACATGTATTGTCATAATTATTAGCTATATTATTATGTTGATCACAATTATTATTATTATTATTATTATTATTATTATTATTATTATTATTATTATTATTATTATTGCTGTTGTTGTTGTTGTCACAAAAATCACAATTATTATTATTATTGTTGTTATTGTTATTATTATTATCACAATTATCACAATTATTATTATTGTTGTTGATGTTATTATTATTATTATTGTTATCACAATTACTATTATTATAATAATATTAATTATTATTATTATTATTATTATTATTATTATTATTATTATTATTATTATTATTATTATTATTATTATTATAAAGTATCTTATTTCTTACCCATTTAATACATTTGTACAAGTGTTATTTAAACATGAAATTTCAGCAGTCATATCCCTGCAGGTTTCTGATCTTTTTCGAAATTATTGTCCTCTCAAATAAAATTACATTAATAGTAGTAATGTTCATTCTTTCATTCAATTTCCTTCGGCTTAGTCCCTTTATTCATCAGGGGTCACCACAGCGGAATGAACCGCCAACTTATCCAGCGTATTTTTTAGCAGCGGATGCCCTTTCAGCTGCAACCCAGAACTGGGAAACAACCATACACTCTCATTCACACACATTCACTATGACCAATTTAGTTTATTCAATTTACCTATAGTGTATGTTTTTGGCCTGTGGGGGAAACCGGAGCGCTCGGAGAAAACCCACAATGTCTTTTGTCTGTGTCTGTGTGTGTCTGTGTGTGTGTGTTGTGTGTGTGTGTGTGTGTGTGTGTGTGTGTGTGTGTGTGTGCGTGTGTGCGCGTGTGCGCGTGTGTGCGTGTGTGTGTGTGTGTGTGCGTGTGTGTGTGTGTGCGCGTGTGTGTGTGTGCGTGTGTGTGTGTGTGTGTGTGTGTGCGCGTGTGTCTGTGTGTGTGTGTGTGTGTGTGTGTGCGTGTGTCTGTGTGTGTGTGTGTGTGCGTGTGTGTGTGCGTGTGCGTGTGCGAGTGTGTCTGTGATTTTATGGCCCGTGGTCAGGCATTGGCTCTGCTATGGCACACTGCTCTGGAAGTTTAGCAGGCAGTCAGGTGTGTCTGCAGTAACAGCATCTCCCTTCAGCAGGACACCCGTCGCTGTCACCCGGCCTGTCAGACGCTCATCTCGCATCTCTCTTTCTCCCTCTCCCTGTAGCCCGTCATTTGCCTCTATTCTTGTGTTGTCAGAAGAAACACTTTAGTGAAAAGTCCATACTTAAAAAAAAAAACGGTATGATAGCAGTCTTTCTTCAGTACTGGCGAATGCTTTCAAATTGACACATGCCAATATTCAATATCCAATATTCAGTAATTCAACATATATGAACATGCAAAATATTGATAACAAGGGAACTTCCGCATATTGTGAATAGTTATTTATTTATTAAGGGTGGCACATTGGCTCAGTGGTTGGCACTGTTGCCTCACAGCAAAAAAGCCATTGGTTCGAGTCCCGGCTTGGCAGAGTTGGAGTTTTCATCTTCTCCCTGTATTGGTGTGGGTTTAATCCAGGTGCTCTGGTTTCCCCCACAGTCCAAGCACATGCACTATAGGTGAATTGGATTAACTAAATTGGCTGTAGTGTGTGTATGTGAGTGTATGGGTGTTTCCAGTACTGGTTTGTAGCTGGAAAGGGCATGCGCTGTGCAAAACAAACGCCAGAATAGTTGGAAGTTCATTCCGCTCTGGCGACCCCTGATAAATAAGGGACTAAGCTGAAGTAAAATGAATGAATGAATGATTTAAACTTTAAGAGTGTTTTTTAAAAGAATATTCCCAGTGTATTTGCAGTGGTGTTCAGAACAGTGACAAAAACTTACAGACGTAGTGCTGCTCAGCTTGAGCACACCCCGTTTTGAAAATGAATATTTTCATTTCTCAGTGATTTCATGTTATGTTCATTTCTCAGTGAATATAGGGAGTATATTTTGGTGTTTTTAAACAAAACTGATTTATTAAACAGGTATATTTATTAAAATAATATTTTAGTCAACAAATATCTTTAGAAATAGAAAGGTAATGCATTTAAGTTCTGCTTATAATGCTTATTGGCATCCCTGCAGCTGAGTTCCCTAGTTTCAACCATCTAGGCATCTAGGCAACCATCATGACGTTTTAACCATCTTGTTCAACTATGTCTAGAAATGGTACTGCAAGCAGAAAATATTATCAGTTTTGATTTCTAGAGGATCGTGTGATACTGAAGATCGGAGTTATGAGAATTTTGCATTGTCATAAATTATATATTCAAATAGAAAGGAGTTAATCTTGTATTAAAAAAAAAAATCTGTTCAAATAAATTCAGCCAATTAGGCCAGGCAAGTTTATTTATAAAGCACATTTTATACACAGTGGCAATTCAAAGTGCTTTACATAAACAGGAATATAAGAGACAAGTATAAGAAAATAAAACAAGTAAAGTGATTAAAAACAGATTAAAATGTGTTAAAACAGATTATAAAAGAATGAAAAAGAAAAGAAAGACACAATAGTGTGATCTGTAGGATGTAGCACAGTGCTCATTCAATAAAGGCACAGCTAAACAGATGTGTTTTCAGTCTTGATTTGAATGTGCCTAATGTTGGAGCACATCTGATCATTTCTGGAAGCTGATTCCAGCAGCGGGGGGCGCTGTTAGTAGCTGAAGGTGGATTCACCCTGCTTTGACTAGTAAAAAGCACTGCAGTGTTTGGGTGCGCTGTGAGGTAATTAGTCTATAGTTACTGAAATGTGTATATTCCATACAAAATGTGAAGCAGATTTGTTTGCTCTACTTAAATGAATCACGCTACGCTCACAGCATTCGGAAGTCGCACGCCTCCATTATAAAATGACAAGTCGCGCGCCTCCATTAAAAAATGACAAGCTTACATTGTAAGCTTATTGGCATTGCTTCCTAGGCACATGCTCAGCAGCCACATTACAATAAAATGATAGCGATTCATACTGAAACTACATACCGAATCTTTTTATAATTGGTATTGACAATGGTGTTCGGTCAAAATATCGATAAATATCGATACCGATTTTATCACCCAACCCTAGAATAAATCTACATTACGCTCAAAAAGTGACATTTGCTGTTTGATTGTTAAACTAATTATTTAAATTAAGCTGAAATGACACAATTCTTGAGTTTTTTTGGGAGACAACTTAATTATTTCATGTTCAATCCACTTAAATTAAAAATATTCTTTAACTTCCTAAAATTAATAGGAAGAACCATGAAAATGAAATGATATTGGTAGCGACCCCTGAAATGCTGCTTCCACTCTACTGTAATCTGTGGCGTTTTCTTTCCTTCATATTTATTTCCAGTGTCCTTTCTCAGCGCTCCAGCATTCTCTCTCTCTCTCTCTCTCATTAACAGTCAGCACTCGTCGTGGACTCGCTCTGTGTCTTAACCACTAGGGAGACCTTCATTTATACGCTCAAACTCGGGCTCTCCTTCCCTCCCTCCTTCCTCCTCTCCCGTTTTTCTCACTCTCTTTCTCTCTCTGCCTCTGCCAAGTATTTATGTGTTGATTTAGTCATGCCAGACTTTAGCCAATTTAAGAAGCAGGCCGCGTTTGCAGCTGTTTCATTTTGTCCTCCTGCGCGTGCAGTTTTAACCGGTGGCGGCAGTGGCGTCTGTCTTAAGGGAAAGCTGGCTAAATGAAGTCCTCTCTCTCTCTCTTTCTCCCTGGTTCCGCTCCCTCAGGGCCGCTGGCACAAACATAATTTCTCTCAAAGGGGAGTTTGACTGTAAGATGGATTATTTCTGCCTGAAATCAGACGCTAAGCTGGATAAGGCTGCTCGTCCGTTCAGTTTCAATATTGAAATGATAAGTTAACACTGCAAAGCCACTCGCAAAAAAGAAAAAAGTACAAGTTGTTTCCGTCTCTGCTACTTTTTTGACCAGAGATGTTCGGTTAAATATTTAGCAAAGCTTTTTATCGGGGGACTAATGCTGTTTAAAAGCGTTCAGTGGGAAGTTTGGTAACGCTTTATAATAACTACACACTATAAAGCATTTATTAAGCTTTAGCAAATAGTTAACTCGTAAGCATTAACTCTCCATTATAGTAAGCAGTTTCTAATGTGCTTAATTCAATTCAATTTTCAATTCACCTTTATTTGTATAGCGCTTATACAATGTAGATTGTGTCAAAGCAGCTTCAAATAAAAGGTCATAGTAAATTGGAACAGTGTAGTTCAGTTTGTAGTGTTTAAGTTCAGTTCAGTTTGTAGTGTTTAAGTGATGTTTTATAAACAAATTTCGGGAGGAGCACGCGCAGAAGTTTCAGTATCAAATACGTCATTAACAATTATTCTATTATCCAATCAGTTCTTGACCAAACCACTATATATACCAAAGCTGTCTTACCTGCAGCATCTTACGACTTTAGCATCCCTCCACCACCCCGTCACCTCACCTCTTAAGCATTACAATCCCGGGGGGAGCATTCTGTGGCTGGGCTAGATACTTCGCTCGAATCCCTATTCCTCTCTGTTTCCTGATAAGAAGAATAACTCGAGTTTGGGTGTCTTCCCCGAGCTCAGAGCCCTCTCCCCGGACAGCACGCCAAATACGCTTTATTCTGAAACTATTGCAAGTGTGAACTCGTGAAGTTCAGTTCAGTTTAGCTCAGTTCAGTGTGGTTTAATAATTGTATTTTCATACTTTGTTACTGATTAATTGTTCATTACTAAATTAAGTATTGCATTATTTACAGACCATTTGTATTGAAGAGTATTTAGAATTGGTGGTTTTTAAGATCAGGTACCACTTTATAATAACTACACACTCTCAGAAATAAAGGTACGCAAGCTGTCACTGGGGTGGTACCTTTTCAAAAGTTACACATTTGTGCTTAAGGGTCTATATTTATACCTCAAAAGTACATATTAGTGCCTAAAAATGTTAGGAGGAACACTTTTGTACTTTTTAGGTACTAATATGTACCCTTGAGGTATTGATATAGACCTTGTAGGTACAAATTTGTACCTTTTGAAAAGGTCCCACCCCAGTGACAGCTCGCGTACCTTTATTTCTGAGAGTGCACACTATGAATCATTTATTAAGCATTAGCAAATAGTTAATTCATTATTTGTTAAGCATTAACTCGACATTAACAGATGTTAGTAAGTAGTTTATAACTGCAGATACAAATACTGTATTGGTTGGCTTGTTGTCTTATAAGCTCCTATATAATGTGCTTAATGCTTGTTCTTTCATACTTTGCTAATGATTATTTTTTCATTACTAAATTAAGTGTTGCATCATTTACAAAGCTGTTATTTGAGTTGAGAGAAGGTGCTGGTTTTTAAAGATTATTCAGAATGCGTGAGTAAATGATTAGTAAACCATTCCAATTAACATTTATATATCTTATTATTCATAGTAAATGCTTTATTAACTCCACTTCATACAGTTTTGTGACCTAATCTAGAGTGAGGACTATTTATGCTTTGTAAATCCCTTATAAATGACAACTCAAATCTCAGATCCTAAACAAGAAAGAAAAAAATCAACGACTTTATTCATTTCTCTTCATTTGAAGATACACAAATGAAACTGAATCAAATGAAAAATAAATCTTTGCAATCTTATCTAAAATAAAATTACTGTGCAGTTTAAACATCGCTAAATAACACTGAAATGTTATGTTATATTGTTCAATTATTATATTGTTGTTTTATTACATTTTATATTATATTTTGACACTCCTGTTATTCAGCAATGTTTAAACTTTACAGTTTTATTGATCATTTGATACTGAGCCTTTAATAGTCGTTTATAAGGGATTTATAAAGCATAAAGAGTCACTAAGTTTAGATGAGGTCACAAAACTGCATGAAGTTGAGTTAATAAAGACGAGACCCACTGAAGAATCAAGATTTTCACACTGTTGAAGTCTGTGAAAACTCACCCCTGAGTAATTCATGTGACTTCATTCTCTGTATGAGAGGCGTCTTTAAGCTGCTGTCACCAAAAAAAAGATTTTTATATAAAGTCTTAAATACATTTCAGTTGTTCAGTACGTAGGGGTGACATGGTGGCTCAGTGGTTAGCACGTCACCTCACAGCAAGAAGGTCGCGGGTTCGAGTCCTGGCTGGGTCAGTTGGAATTTCTGTGTTTGCATGTTCTCCCTGTATTGGTGTGGGTTTCCTCCGGATGCTCTGGTTTCCCCCACAGTCCAAAGACATGTGGTATAGGTGAATTGAATAAAGTAAATTGGCCATAGTGTATGTGTGTGAATGAGCGTGTATGGATGTTTCCCAGAGATGGGTTGCAGCTGGAAGGGAGTTCATTCCGCTGTGGTGACCCCTGATGAATAAAGGGACTAAGCTGAAGGAAAATGAATGAATGAATTAGTTTAGTTCCACTTAAACTTGTTGTTTTGTTATATTTTTATGTTTATATTGTTTGGGTTTTTACCAAAACCTGCTTCAATTCCATGCCAACAGCTCCTTTAGAAATATTATTTCCAGCAAAAAAACATGACGTTTTCAATATTAATTTATATATCTTACACAGTTTTGCCTCCCAATTAATTTTTTTGCACATAATATTAGACTTTGCTTATTGGAAATGATTACAGAATTAGTGATAAATCATTGTGTCCTTTTCGAAATTGTTTGTAATGAAGTAAATATAAGCTGAGAACAAAAAAAACCTTAACAATGCAGATCCACCTGAGGCCACACATCCAGACAGGGCTCTATCTCTGTCTGTTCATTGTTAAACAGCAACAAACAAAAATGTTGCATAATTATCTCCAGCTGCAGGGAAGATTAAGTATTCCAGCTCTACTTTTCGTAAGACCTCGGGCAGGTTACTGTAAACACTGTTTACAAAAACAAATTATCATACTTCACATCAGTTAGGCTAATCTTCAGCAATTGTTAACAAAACAACAGTCTTACTATCTCGCTGTGAATGCGCGGTCACACTAGCAGAGGGAAAACAAGAATATTTCATTCGTCTCTAGTTCATTCTGTATCTCCAAACATAGACAGCCAGAGACTAAACAAATTAAAGGGATAGTTCACCACCTAAAAATTAAAATTACCTCATCATTTACTCTTTCTCATGGGGTTTTAAACCTTTATACGTTTCTTTCCTCTGTTGAACACAAATGAAAATATTTAGAAAAATGCGTAATATATATTAAAGGTGCCCATATACTGCATTGGTTTAATAAGTTAAATTGTTCTCTGATATTTACATACATCTCGTGCGGCTGTTGCCCAGTAACGCACAGTAAACAATTTGAGGACATGCGTTTTCAAAATAAAAGTCCCACATAGATAGTGAAATATACGCTTAAAATAACTAAGGGAGGAAAATTATCAATGTTGTATAACTAGAAAACATTTGGCACCCTGAGGCGTGCTTATTAATGATTTCAGAGATTTTTTTCTTGAGGACGTGGCTGCTCGTCAGGTCTGAATGAATGACCTAAAGCAAAAAGCATAGAATCACCAGGGCTGCATCCAAAACCACCTACTCAGTAGGTACTGCATTTGAATATAAACGTACTACTCGGCCATTAGAAAAGTACATTCTATACAGTATGAATGTGAAAAGTATGAATGGAATTCGGACGTACTACATCCGCCATTTTGTCATGGTCACGTGACCTACTTGCCTCAGTTGCATCGCTTTACTCCCATTCATAAATTCGCTCGCAGGGCATCTTGGGATAGTGCAGCATGCATGGGATGCGCACTTCAGAATCTCGCCGGAAGTAGTAAGTCATCCGGGTACTTCTTGCATACTGCTTTTCGAATTCTATGAATTCGCACATACTACTCGGCTCGCATACTGATTTTAGTGTACTGTATAGTATGCGATTTCGGACGCTGCCCAAGAGGTGACACTCTGTTGCTATTTGGGAAACTAAATGAAAATTCCAATAGAACAACAGCACAGATAACTAAGAGTAGACAGAATGAATTAAAATATTGAGTTAAATATGAGTTAAAATGAGTACATCCCCTTTGAAAAGTAACATTTTAAAACATTTTAAAACAATATCCCAAATGAAAAGAGACAATTTTCAAAATGTTGACAAGGCTAAGTTTCATACATCTGATATTTAAAATATCTGTTTCACATATAACAAGTAAGGTTAACAAAATAATTTAATTACTTTATTTATTTATATATATATATATATATATATATATATATATATATATATATATATATATATATATATATATATATATATATATATATATATATTTATATTTATATTTATATATATATTTATATATATATATATATATATATATATATATATATATATATATATATATATATATATATATTTATTTATTTATTTATTTATTTATTATTATTTTTTTTTTATTATTATTATTTATTTATTTTTTCAAATTAGGGTGAAGCAAAAATGAGTATACACAACAAAAACTACTGGTAGTTTGTTTGTCCTCCATGATTTTTAACAACAGCATTAAAAGTCATGAATAAAAATATATAAAAATAATAAATAAATACATTTGGAGAAAGTAGCTTTTTAAATAAAAAAGTTATTAGTCTTTTTTTAACAGACAACACTGGTAAAAAATACTATGTACTTTTATAATATAATACTCCAACAAAAAGTAGTTAATCTGCTATCAACATCCCATTTTGAAAGTAGTGTTAACTTAATTTAACCTGTTAGTATTAAAATGTATTATGCCAGAGCGTAAACTATTAAATTAAAGTAATTTAAAGTACTTTCACCTAAAAGTGACCGTTTCAAGAAAACAACTATGGTTAAAATATTAAACATTAAGTCTGTAAAATAAACTATTAAAAGTGCTGATAATCACCAGTGTATGATTGTAAGTGCTGTATCGTCGTCTTTCAGATTGTATTTCAGCTTTGATGCACTTTTTAAAATAAATAAATAAAAATAAAAAAGCAGCTGCTTGCCATCGCAACAGCAGTAAGATCCAATGGACGGCCGATAGCTTTCACTCCAGATTGGCGGAATCGCTGGACGCTGCTGTTGCAGTGGAACGTTCTATTGAGTGTCGCCTCTTGGTGATTCTAAGCTCTTTGCCTAAAGTAGGCGTACATGCAAATGAGGAGGACATGGCCTGTGAGTCTCATCACAATGTGTTTCTGCTTCTGATTGGTCTGTTGTCCACCATGGTTTTACACACATGGAACTTACATGAGAACAAGAAAACAGTGGTGTCTGAGGCTCACAGTATGCCCATTTCCATATACTGATCTTTTATTATTCTCCTATACCTTGGTATACCCAGATTTTCATTTTAGGGCACCTTTAAAAATAAAGTAAACAAAAAAAAACATTAAAGTCTGTTTACAGATTCTAGTACACCCAATTAGCAGAATAATGTTTAGCATAAAAAACTAGCATCACATGGTGTTACGTCCCAGGACGTATTTGTTTCTGTTGTTTCTTTCTTTCTTTCTCTGCTACACCCTAGTAGGAGCTAATGACCATCACCTGCTGCCACTTATGAACCACTCCCTGATTGGAGGACGAGAAAAGCAGAGGGCATTTAAACAGCAGTTCTCCACTAGGAACAGTGTGTTTGTGTGTGTGTGTGTGGAGGCTTTGTTTTTGTGAGGCTTTATAAATATATATTTAGTTTGATTCTTTAAGCATCATTTGTTGATTAGGAGCTTTAAGTTGTTTAAGTTCTGTTGATGCTGTTGATCATCTGAAATAGCTTTTGCCTCGAACTCTTTTTGATTGTAAGTTAATTTTTGTTTTTAACACTACTTTGTTATTCACTCTTTATTCTGTTAATTTGGGATTGGGTTAGTAGGGAGGGGGTGCCATTTTTTTTCTTTTTGTAACCATTTTCTCCTGTTAAGGTTAGTAAGGGAGTGAGAGTATTTTTGATGGATTTTTCTTTTCTTTTCTTTGATAGATTATTCAGTTCTTCCCTTTCTCTCAGTTAGAGAACCCCTCCCTTAATCCTTTAATAAATATTGTTAATCTTTATTCAAGTAGCATTTTCTTTGTTGTTTGGTCCTTTGAGAAGTTGCTCATGTGACCTCATTGCTGACACACACACACAAAACTCCACTAATATTCTGTTGCGTTCCTGTGTCCCCCTAGACAGAGTTGAGGGGAACGTAACACATGGCCTCTTTAAAGGCCTCTCCTGAATTTAAACAAACAAATTAAATTTAGTAATGTTCAACTTAATTTGTTTGTTTAAATCCAGCCCAAATAAATAGTTTGCAACCCCTTACCTTTAAAAAATTGTGTAAATCCACTGAATCATTTTGTTCAGTGTATTTATAATATCATTTAAATTGCTCTGTTAAGTTACTATCATTGTCATTTTTTCTCTGTAGGTTCTGTGTATGTTTGTCAATAAATAAAAAAATGAAATGGCTTGGATGTTGCAACTCATACCTTGCTAATGTTTTAATAAGACTAATAATTTAGATTCTTTTAAACAAAATGTCATCTTGCTTTCCTCCTCAGCAATCGGCCGGACCCTCATCCCTCGTTACTTCAGCACAGTATTTGAGGGTGGCGTGACGGATCTTTACTACATCCTGAAACACTCCAAAGAGTCTTTCCACAACTCCTGCATCACTGTGGACTGCGATCAGTGCACAATGGTCACGCAGCACGGAAAACCCATGTTCACCAAGGTAAAGAGAGATAATATGTGTCCTCTTTAATGCGTTTTGCAGCGATGCAAACTTCAAAAGTGAAACAAATCTAAACTGTATGGCATCTGTTGCAAGATAATTGTGATATTATTGATCTAAGTTCAGTCCAGTGGTGATTCAGTTTAGCTCTTTCATCTTAAAACAAGTTCAAATCAATGTTTTTACTGAATATGACTTTTCTATTAGACTTCTATATCTGCTCTATAGATAATAGTGTCATTGTTTAGATGAGTTCATTGGGGAAGTGCAAATATCATTTAAGTTCAGTGCTGGTAAATCTGTGTTATTGAATATTAAGTGAGAGATAGAGGGCTAGATTAGACTTTAAGTAACTCGTTACAGATTCTCGACTGTATTCCCACTGTACTATATAAAGCAAGTGATGTATTCAGAGAAATTGTCAGAAACAAAGTGACAGATATTTTGTAGTCACACAGTATGCGTGTTTGTACATTATTAGAGTTTCTAGCAATATTTTATTTTATTTTACGTGTTGATTATTAATTTGTATATATTTTTATACTTATAAAATATGTTTATATTGTTATACTTTATATTTTATATATTTATATTATGTTTTATCAAAACATGATATTTCTACTAGAATGTTTACTAATTATTATTATTAATATTATTTATTTGTTTATTTATTTATTCATTCATTCATTTTATTTTATTTTATTGTTTTCTATGCATTGATTATTAATGTCACAGATTTTTATGAAAACATGATATATCTGTTAGAATGTTTACTATTTATTTATTTATGTATTTATTTATTTATTTACGTATATATTCAATAATTTAATTTAATTTTATTTTATTTTACATGCATTGATTATTAATTTGTATATGTTTTTATACTCATAAAAGTTTTTATATATTGTTATACTTTATAAATTTTATACTTCCAATTTTTTTTTATGTTCAAATGTATTTTTTATTAGCTTATAATCACGTTTCTATACATGCAATTAACTTTTTATCAAAAAATTATATTTCTACTAGAATGTTCATTTATTTATTTATTTATTTATTATTTTATTTTATTTTATTTTATTTTATTTTATTTTATTTTATTTTATTTTATTTTATTTTCATTCATTTTCTTTTCGGCTTAGTCCCTTTATTAATCTGGGGTCGCAACAGTAGAATGAATCGCCAACTTATCCAGTTAATGTTTTACGCAGCGGATGATCTTCCAGCTCATTTACACACACATACACTACGGACAATTTAGCCTACCCAACTCACCTATACCGCATGTCTTTGGACTGTGGGGGAAACCGGAGCACCCGCAGGAAACCCACGCAAATGTAGGGAGAACATGCAAACTCCACACAGAAACGCCAATTGACCCAGCCGAGGCTCAAACCAGCGACCTTCTTGCTGTGAGGCGACAGCGCTACCCACTGCGCCACCGCGTCGCCCTTTATTTTATTTTATTTATTTACGTATGTATTCATTCATTTATTTTATTTCATTTCATTTTATGTCTTATTTGTGGAGCTTTATGTTTACTCTTACAGCCAGACTAGCCATCTTAAACTTGAATTAATTTCATTTAGCCACCATCTGCACACTAAACCACATCCCAAACTTCATCAGGTGTCAGAAATGACAGTCCTAAAAATGAACAAACACATTGATTGAAATTCACCACTCCGGCAGTATGAAATGAGTATAAAATTGACTATAAAATAATGACTGTCTTTCTTGTTAAAGCTGTGTTTTGGTTTATGCAGGAAGATGATGAGGTGCTCTTAGATACTCCGTTTCTTTATCAGCTTTCTATTTTCTCCTTCCGCATTTTTCCTCATTATTGCATTCTCTGACTTAGATGGAGAAATGACGCAGTTATCTGTTCCCTTCAGTTCTTACTTTCTCTGCAATAAACCCCGTAAACTGTCTAACAGAACAAACAAACATGGCAGGCGTGATCATTTACTACTGTAATCACAGTCATTATTCTATGTGTTTACTGATCGAGGTCGTTAGGAATCCTCGTGAAATATTTCAGGCAGCTTCGGAGCTCTTTATGAGTAGTCTATTCTGTGTGACTATTTGACTTAGTTTCACAGTATATTCATTCATGTCTTTGGATTAGTGCCTTTATTTATCAGTGGAATGAACTGCCAACTGATTTTGCATGCTTTACACAGCGGATGCCCTTCCAGCTGCAACCCAGTACTGGGAAACATCCATACACACTCATTCACACACATTCACTATGGACAATTTAATTTATTCAATTCACCTATAACGCATGTGTTTGGTCTGTGGGGGAAACTGGTGCACCCGGAGGAAACCCACACCAACATGGGAAGAACATGCAAACTCAGAAATGCCAACTGACCCAGCCAGGACTAGAACCAGTGTCCTTCATGCTGTGAGGTGACAGTGCTAACCACTGAGCCACTGTGTTGCTCTATATGTTGCTTCATATTATTACAAATTAACTATCATTGTGTTTCTGACAGTTTCTCTGAATAAAGAGGACTTGCTTGATAAGAGTACGGTAGGAGTACAGCTGAGATTCTGTAATCAGTCGCTTCAATAAGTCTAGTGTCTCTCCATCCCTCTTTAATGATAAGTACATGGGCTCTCGTATGGATTAGAGTGGATTAGTCCATATCAGTATGTGAAAATAATCCAAAGTGCTTGATGGACAAGGTGGAAACATCAAATCTGCTGATAAGCGATTTAACCCTCTGATGCATGATGTCCACTACAGCTGACACATCTTTAAACTACATCTTTTTTAAACTATTTTTTAACTACAACTATTTTTAACTACGGGGTGTGACGTTTCATCAAACAACCACTGACCCACCCTGTGAACTTTGCTCATAATTCTGCATGACTGTTTTCTTATATATGCCGTTGTGTTCATTCATTCATTTTCCTTCAGCTTAGCCCTTTTATTCATCAGGGGTCGCCACAGCGGAATGAACCGCCAACATATCCAGCATATGTTTAAAGCATTATTATTATTGTAACACTTTCACGTTCAAGTGGCAATTCACACTATTAATCACACTATTAAATACTTGATTAATACCTGCCTATTATTAAGATATTAAATGTTTATTAGTGTTTATAATGTATGATCTTATCCTACATCCCTAATCACACCAAATAGCTAAACCCAACTACTTTACTAACTATTAAGTAGCTAATTATTATTAATTGAGCAAAAAGTCTTAGTTAATGCATTGTTAATAGAACGAACTGTACATTAAATTAAAGTGTGACCATGATTATACACTCACTGGCCACTTTATTAGGTACACCTTACTAGTACCGGGTTGGACCCCCTTTTGCCTTCAGAACTGCCTTAATCCTTCGTGGCATAGATTCAACAAGTTACTGGAAATATTCCTCAGAGTTTGCCTTTGTCTCAGCTTGTCTCTGCAGTCCAAAGACAAACGCTATAAGTGAATTGAATAAATTGGCTGTAGTGTACAGTGCATCCGCAAAGTATTGATAGCACTTCACTTTTTCCACATTTGTTGATGTTACAGCCTTATTCCAAAATAGATTAAATTAATTTATTTCCTCAAAATTCTACCCACAATCCCCCATAAATTGAAATTGAAAAAAAAGAAATTGTTGCAAATTTATTAAAAATAAAAACCCTGAAAAATCACATGTGCATAAGTATCACAGCCTTTGCTCAATACTTTGTTGATGCACCTTTGACAGCAATTACAGCCTCAAGTCTTTTTGAATATGATGGATGCCACAAGCACATCTGTCTTTGGGAATTTTGGCCCCTTCCTCTTTGCAGTATCTCTCAAGCTCTATCAGGTTGGATGGGAAGCGGCGGTGTACAGCCATTTTCAGATCTCTCCAGAGATGTTCAATAGGATTTAGGTCTGGGCTTTGGCTGGGCCACTGTAGGACATTCACCGAGTTGTTGTGAAGCTACTTCATTGATATATTGGCGGTGTACTTTGGGTCATTGTCCTGCTGGAAGATGAACCGTCGCCCCAGTCTGAGGTCAAGATCACTCTGTTACAGGTTTTCATTCAGGATGTCTCTGAACATTGCTGCATTCATCTTTCCTCTATCCTGACTAGTCTTCCAGTTCCTGCTGCTGAAAACATCCCCACAGTATGATGCTGCCACCACCATGCTTCACTGTAGGGATGGTATTAGCCTGGTGATGAGCAGTGCCTGCTTTTCTCCAAACGTAACGGCTGGCATTCACTCCAAAGAGTTTAATTTGAGTCTCATCAGACCGAACAATTTTTTTTTTTTTAATAATTTTTGGGGGGGTTTCACCTTTAATGTATAGGAAAGTAGAGAGTATTTACAGGAAAGCATTGGGAGCAGAGAGAGGGGAAGGATCGGCATAGGACCGCGAGACGGGAATCGAACTTGGGTCACTGTGAGCACTGGAGTCCATGTGTCGACACACTAACCACTAGCACAGACAAGAATTTAGTATCTTATGGTCTGAGCGTCCTTCAGATGCCTTTTGGCAAATTCCAGGCAGGGAGTGGCTTCCGTCTGGCCACTCCACCATACAGGCCTGATTGGTGGATTGCTGCAGAGATGGTTGTCCTTCTGTAAGGTTCTCCTCTCTCCACAGAAGAACGCTGGAGCTCAGACAGAGTGACCATCAGGTTATTGATCACCTCCCTGACTAAGACCCTTCTCCCCCGATCACTTAGCTTAGATGACCGGCCAGCTCTAGGAAGAGTCCTGGTGGTTCCAAACATCTTCTACTTATGGATGATAGAGGCCACTGTGCTCATTAGAACTTTCAGAGCAGCAGAAGTTTTTCTGTAACCTTCCCCAGCCTTGTGCCTCAAGACAATCCTCTACAGGCAATTCCTTTGTCTTCATGCTTGGTTTGTGCTTTGACATGCACTGTCAACCCTGGGACCTTATATAGACGGGTGTATGCCTTTTCAAATCATGTCCAATCAACTGAATTGACCACAGGTGAACTCCAAGCTGCTGAAACATCTCAAGAATGATCAGTGGAAACAGAATGTACCTGAGCTCAATTTAGAGCTTCACGGCCATTTTGGCTGTGAATACTTCTGTACATGAGATTTTTCAGGTTTTTTATGTTAATAAATTTGCAACAATTTCCAAAACTCTTTGTTCACATTGTCATTATGGGGTATTGTGTGTAGAATTTTAAGGAAATAAATGAATTTAATCCATTTTGGAATAAGGCTGTAACACAAAAAATGTGGAAAAAGTGAAGCGCTATCAATACTTTCCGGATGCACTGTGTGAGTGTGTATGAGTGTTTCCCAGTACTAGGTTGCAGCTGGAAAGGCATATGCTGGATGAGTTGGCGGTTCATTCTGCTGTGGCGACCCTTGATGAATAAAAGGATTAAGCCGAAGGAAAATGAATAAATGAATGTTCAAACACATCCTGAAGCAGAGATATGTAGCAATAGAGGAATACTGAAAGACAGACGCTTGTATTTTCTCTTTGGCGCTTTCCTCATGTAAGAGTGTTGTTGCTGAACACAGGACTCAAAGACAGACGAGAGACAGAAAGAAGGAGACAAACAGCAGAAGTGTGTGTGTGCGTGTGTGTGTGTGCGTGTGTGTGTGTATGTGTGGCTTGTGAGCGAGCGGGGGAATGTGAAAGCGCGTGGTCATGTGATGGCGCTGTGCTCTCCTCTTGTTGATCCTCCAGAGCCCATCTGTGCTGAGGGCATTGATTAGAGTGGCTCTGGCGGGATTACATCTTTGCCGTTGCCATGCCAACTAATCAGCTGATGCTCCTCCCCCCCTTCACACACCCCCCCCCCCCCTCCTCCTCCTCATCCTTCGGTTGCCCCAGCAACAGAACATTGGGGCTACGAGCAGCACAGCTCTAAATTCAGCAAAATGTTTTTCTCATCCTGTTTTTGTTTGTTGTTGTTGTTGTTGTTGTTGTTTTTGTAATTGCGATCGGTTTATGACCTCTGCATGTATTCTGTGTTTTGTTGAAGCTCGTCTTAGGAATTTCCATTTGTTGGAATAATAAACACCTTTTATTAGGAAATGTCATCTGGATTCAAAAAGCACAGCTTACATGAATTGACTGTATTAGTGCAATGTGATGATGCATTCTGATACTGTATGAGTTTGTATTTATTAACGCCTGTTCATCAAATCAATACAGATGCCAGATAAAAAAATAAACTTTCACTAGATTTCTGAAAGTACATCAGTGATAACTATCAAAACGCAAAAAGGTTTTAAAAGAAAAAAGTTAATAAAAAATATAAAAGTGTATATTATATATTATTTTATTTATTTATTTATTTTTAATTAATATTTTATTATACATACAGTGCTCAGCATATATAAGTACACAACCCACAAATCTCTCTTTTAAATTAATATTTTTAATAGGAAGCTCTACAATATTATATTTGTGCATATACATTATATTAGTCGGTACTGAAGCCAAATCTCAAGCTTATCTAACAAAATAACTTACAATAACGGTCCGAAAACCAGTACTCTCAAATTTATATGTTATAGAAAAATATTAAATACAAATTTAACAGAGGAAAAATCAAGAGAAGCAAAGAAAATAGAAAAATTTAGTTGAAATTTTGTAGGTTGTAACTTTTTTTTGCAATATTTTGCTTGAATTTAAATTAATTATCTTTCTATTTCTAAATAAGTTAAGTGACTAAAATATTATTTTAATAAATATATCTGTTTAATAAATCGGTTTTGTTTAAATGCACCAAAATACATTGTCTACATTCTCTGAGAAATGGATGGGTGTACTCAATTATAATGAGCACTATATATATATATATATATAGTTAAAGAATTATATTTAAACAAAACTGATATCTATCTATACAGTTGAGGGGCGACGCAGTGGCGCAGTAGGTAGTGCTGTCAGCTCACAGCAAGAAGGTCGCTGGTTCGAGCCTTGGCTGAATCGGTTGGTGTTTCTGTGTGGAGTTTGCATGTTCTCCCTGTGTTTGCGTGGGTTTCCTCTGGGTGCTCCGGTTTCCCCCACAATCCCAAGACATACGGTATAGGTGAATTGGGTAGGCTAAATTGTCTGTAGTGTACGAGTGTGAATGAGAGTGTATGGTTGTTGCCCAGAGATGGGTTGCGGCTGGAAGGGCATCCGCTGCGTAAAACATGTGCTGGATAAGTTGGCGGTTCATTCCGCTGTGGCAAACCCGGAATAATAAAGGGACTAAGCAGAAAAGAAAATGAATGAATGAATGATACACATTTGAAGTCAAAATTGTTAGCCCCCCTTTGAATTTTTTCTTTTTTAAATATTTCGCAAATGATGTTTAACAGAGCAAGGAAATTTGCACAGTATGTCTGATAATATTTTATTTATATATATATATATATATATATATATATATATATATATATATGTACACACACATTAAAGTCTACACTGACGTTCTGTTGTTGTTGTTTTTTAGAGGGGGCATAATTAGTTAATAAATGTTATGCGTAATGCATTACATTTTTGTGCGCTATCAAATAAAAAAACTTCACTGTATTTTGTAGTGACTTTCTCTGTATTTTACTGTTATTTATATATATATATATATATATATATATATATATATATATATATATATATATATATATATATATATATATATATATATATAATATATATATATAATATATTTAATGTGTGTGTACAAAAAGAAAAAACTCAAAGGGTTGCCACAGCGGAATGAACCGCCAACTTATCCAGCACATGTTTTACGCAGCGGATGCCCTTCCAACCGCAACCCATCTCTGGGCAACAACCTTTCTCTGTATTTTACTGTTATTTTATATATATATATATATATATATATATAAGGCATACACCTATCTATATAAGGTCCCAGGGTTGACAGTACATGTCACAGCACAAACCTAGGATGAAGACAAAGGAATTGTCTGTAGACCTCCGAGACAGGATTGTCTTGACGCACAAGGCTGGGGAAGGTTACAGAAAAATTTCTGCTGCTCTGAAAGATCCAATGAGCACAGTGGCCTCCATCATCCGTAAGTGGAAGATGTTTGGAACCACCAGGACTCTTCCTAGAGCTGGCCGGTCATCTAAGCGGAGTGATCGGGGGAGAAGGGCCTTAGTCAGGGAGGTGATCAATAACCCGATCAATGAAAATTTAAAACTGCTTTTATTCTAGCCAAAATAAAACAAAGAAGACTTTCTCCAGAAGAAAAAATATTATCAGACATACTGTGAAAAATTCCTTGCTCTGTTAAACATAATTTGGGAAATAATTAAAAAGCAAAAAAAATTCAAAAGGGGTCTAATAATTCTGATTTCAACTGTGTGTGTATATATATTTATAATTTTCCTTCGGCTTAGTCTCTATTTCAGAGGTTGCTACAGCGGAATGAACCACCAACTATTCGAGTATATGTTTTATGCAGCAGATGCCATTCCAGCCGCAACCCAATACTGGGAAACCCATACACACTCATTCACACACACACACACACACACACACACACACACACACACACACACACACACACACACACACACACACACAGACATACACTACAGCCAATTTAGTTTATTCAATTCACTTATAGCGCATGTCTTTGTATTGTGGGGAAAACTGGAGCACCCGGAGGAAACCCACACAAACACAGGGAAAGCATGAAGGATAGATTAATGAAGTAAATATGGGTAATTAAAAAAATTGCCCAAATATATGCTGTTTACTTTACAGCCAAAACTATCACAAAAAGTCCAATCAAAAAACAAAATATGTCCATAAGGTTGTACAAGAGTTACTTTTCATGACAAATAGCACAGATGATAATCAGCAGACTCTATTCTTCATGGAAAACATGACCGATTTCTGAACGTCTGCTTTCTCAGGTGTGTACAGAGGGCCGGCTGATTCTAGAGTTTGCCTTCGACGATCTGATGAGGATCAAGACGTGGCACTTCAACATCAGACAGTATCGGGAACTAATCCCGCGGAGCATTCTCGCCATGCACGTGAGTTTGATTTATCTTTCCGTCCCAGCGCTCAGAGGATTTGGCTATAAATATTCAACAGTGTGAAGATTTTTGGTTTCTTATGCTCGCCGTGGCTCCATATATTTGATCAAAAACACACTCAAAATATTAAACATCTTTACTATTTAAAGTCATTGTTTTCTATTGGTATATGTTTTAAAATGGTATTTGTTTCTATCACTTCTTCATGTGATCTTTCAGGAATCAGTCTAATGCTGATTTGATGCTCAAGAAACCATTAAGGATTAGTTTAAACCATCAAGTATTGTTTAGAAATATAGTTGAAATATGTAACAAAATCAGGTATGAGTGTATGTTATTGGAAATTGAGATTTATGAATTATCTGAAAGCTGAATTAATAAACCATCCACTGATAGATGCTTTTGTTAGAATAGGACAATATCCAGCTGAGATAATAAAACTCTCTAAAAAAATCTGGAATTTTAGGGTTCAAAAAATCTAAATAGTAAGAAAATTGTGTCTAGAATTGTCCAAATTAAGTTCTTAGCAATGCATATTATTAATTTTAAAGAAATAGCTTTGACATTTTTACAGTTTTTACAGAAATTGCAATAAATATCTTCATTTAACATGATCCTTGTTATAATATTCGGTCACACTTTATTTTGATGGTCCATTTGTTGTATTTAAGTTACACTGCATCTACATGCCAACTAATTCGTATTATAAGTAGACTGTTAGATTGGGGTGAGGGCTAGTGTAAGTTGACATGTACAGTTGAAGTCAGAATTATTAGCCCCCCTGAATTATTAGCCCCCCTGTATATTTTTTCCCCATTTTCTGTTTAACGGAGAGCAGATTTTTTTCAACACATTTCTAAATAATTTCTACATTTCTACATTTCTAATAGTTTAAATAACTCATTTCTATTAACTGATTTATTTTATCTTTGCTATGATGACAGTAAATAATATTTGACTAGATATTTTTCAAGACCCTTATACAGCTTAAAGTGACATTCAAAGGCTTAACTAGGTTAATCAGGTTTACTAGGCAAGTTAGGGTAAGTTATTGTATAATGATGGTTTGTTTTTTAGACTATCGAAAAAAATATAGCTTAAAGTGGCTAATAATTTTGACCTTAAAATGTCTTTAAAAAAAATGTAAAACTGCTTTTATTCTAGCCGAAATAAAACAAATAAGACTTTCTCCACAAGAAAAAATATTATCAGACATACTGTGAAAATTTCCTTGCTGTGTTTAACATAATTTGGGAAATATTTAAAAAGAAAAGAAAAGGTGGGCTAATAATTCTGACTTCAACTGTACTTACAGTTTCTTAGAGTCAGTTAAATGTCTGATTAGCATCAGTATCAACAGATAATAAGCAGACAGTCTACTAATACTCAAATGGGTCATCAAAATTAAGTGTTACCTAATATTGTAATATAAAATTTTTGCAAAACGTAAAATACTTTGCTCCGGGTATGTTTTGTTGCACATTTCAGATGACAAATCCACTGGAGGGCACTGTCGAGTTTTGACATTAAAGAAAAATTTATAATTTTGACCCATACATTGTATTTTTAGCTATTCCCATAAAATTTCATTCATTCATTGTTCTTCAGCTTAGTCTCTATTTCAGAGTTTGCCACAGCAGAATGAACCACCAACTATTCCAGCATATGTTTTACGCAGTTGATACCCTTCCAGCTGTAACCCATTATTGGGAAACACTCATTCACACACACTCATACACTATGGCCAATTTTGTTTACCTAATCCAATAATAGCACATGTGTTTGGACTGTGGGGTAAACCTGAGCACCTGGAAGAAACCCACATCAACAAGGGGAGAACATGCAATCTCCAGCTGGGGTTTGAATCTTGCTGTGAGGCTAACCACTGAGTCACCGTGCCGCCCCACAAATACAGTTGAAGTCAGAATTATTAGCCCCCCTTTAAATTTTTGTTCTTTTTAAAATATTTTCCAATTGATGTTTAATAGAGCAAGGAAATTTTCACAGTATGTCTGATAATATTGTTTCTTCTGGAGAAAGTCTTATTTGTTTTATTTCGGCTGGAATAAAAGCAGTTTTCCAGTCCAAACACATGCACAATAGGTGAATTGGGTAAGCTAAATTGGCCGTAGTGCATGTGAGAGTGTATGGGTGTTTCCCAGTACTGGGTTGCAGCTGGAAGGACATCCGCTGTGTAAAACATATGCTGGATAAGTTGGCGGTTCATTCCGCTATGGCGACACCAGATTAATAAAGGGACTAAGTATAACCTATAACTAACGTGCAAAAGATATAGCCCTTTTTACAGTAATTTGCTTTATTTAAGTGATTATGCTACCTGCCTTAATTTCACAATAACATTCTTAATACAACATATTAATGTGATTTTTTTTTTTTTACAGTTAAATCCTGTAATGTGTTACTAATGTAATTTACTGTGAAAAATTACAGTAACATGCTGTGAAATTCTAGGATTGTTTTACAGTGTATGATTTTTTATTATAAAATGGTTTATAGAATGGATTTATAGAATGGATGAACACTGTGATGAAGGACATAACGCAGCTGAAATCCTAGGATTCATGTCATTTTCTCATTATAAAGCATAACCCTTAATGACTCCTTGCTGTTTAGGCTTTCAGTATACAGAGCTTTACATCACAGTTGAGTTTTAACTCATCTCTTCCCTTGTAGATTTAGAGAGTTTAGTTTTCCAAAGTTTGTTCACAGCAGCTTGTGAAACTCACATGCTTTTAAATTGGGCCCTTTGGGGCTCTGTGTTCTGGTGGAGAAAGAGAGAGAAAGAGAGAGAGAGTGAATGAGCGAGAAAGAGCTTTGAAAGATTTTATGACAGGGATCGTGCAAAAGTTCCTGCAGCACGTTTGATCGTCTCATTCTGATACACATGGGTAAAATTGCACCCAAATTCAGTCAAACTCATGTGATCAAGCCTGATGAGGATATGAGCAAATTGGAGAAATCCATATTTCAGGCGCTCTACGCTTTGCGCTTTCCTGCCCAATCAAATAACAGGAGCTCTGTGATTGGCTGATGCTACTCATGCTGCTAAACACAATTTCCCTTGATGAATCAAAGACTTACCAGAATGCAAACAGCATTAGTTTGTAATTCACAGTAAAATGCACTTTAACATTTAAGACAGTCGCTATTAATAAGCAGTGACTTATTCAATCCCTCAGATCTGAATCAGAAACGTATTCAGTGTAATCACAGTGATTCAAATGAATCGCATTGCTTTTCTAGCATCTCAAGTAGCGGCACAAATTACCACAGGCATTGATGGAGACACATCCTCACATATTCATATGTGAAATACTCAGATTAAGACTAATCAAATGTGTTTGTATTTAAAAAGGTCATTTGATGCCGTTTAATGTCATTGTTTTGTTATTTGGGTGTGTAAGATTAGGTTAATATGCATAATTTGTTCCAACGCGGGCTCTTTGGAAATGCATGCTTCAGCCAACATTTTTGTGAAATCCTAAAAAAAGTACTTTGATATGCTTTTGACTGCAGTTTCTAGGTCAAATGAACACTGGGGGCAGTATAACACCATCAACTTATGTTCCTTTTCACACTAATGATATTTCAACACAGGCTTATTGTGAAACAGACATTTTTGGAGAGCATGAATTATGTAGCCAGATCTACAGTATATATGGCTGCATTTTGATTTTAAAACGAATGCTATGGGGTGTTTTGACGCTAGGCATGGGACGATAACCGTTTTCAAGGTATACCGTGGTTTGGTAAAATCAAGGTTTGAAAACAGCCAAAATTTTCTGTAATACCGTTTCTAAGGTATGTGTAAGATTTTTTATTTACATTTTAAAAAAAGTTTTTTAGGACAACTATCTTCAGCAGAAAAAATATCTAAAGATGCCATTTTAAAATGTAAAGAAATCTGTGTTTTTGAAACAAATGAAGATAGCAGAAGTCAATAATTTATTTGAATTATTTAGCCTCACGTGTTTACTGCTCCAAAATATTATAAATCTTTCAAAAAATAAAATATATTGTGTTCAAAGGGGAAAAAGTTTTTGATTTTTACTCAGACATTTAAAAAGATTATATATTAGACCTGCAATCACAATACCGTGCTACTGTGAAACCGTGAATTTTTTTTCTCCAAGGTTATCAAACAGTCAGAATCTTACACCGGCCCATGACTATTTGATGCCGCCTGTTTCTTTTCGCACTACCAGCTGACTGCTTACGTCCATGTAGATTGCTTTTTTTACCAGTTTGCCCAGTAGCTAGCCAAATTGAGACACAGAGAGGTGTTGACCGTGCTGACGGGTTTTGAGTCTGATGAAGAACGGTTCCAGAAAGCAGGTAAAACAAAAGGCAAAAATAAATGAAAGAAGTAAATAACAAGATGAGAATGTAGTAAGATTTGAAAGTGTGGTAAAAATCAGGTGAGGGCTTTTTTTTCTGGATTGCTTTTGAAAACAGTCTCTGTTGGGTTTTGGGAAGGCAGTGGGTGGGTCAATTGGTGCTTTTGAAAACACTATCGGTTGGGTTTAGGGAAGGGGGTGGGTGGAGTTATCGGTCGGTCAGTCGGTCAGGAAGTCAGTCATCAGTGACCTCTGGTGGAAGTTTACGTGAGAAGAGCAGGCGCGAATTGCACAAGCAAGAGAAATTTGAGATTTGAAAAAGCATACACAGCGGCCTCTGATGGATTTGCGAAAACACAAACTGCAAAAAATTTACCTCTTGGGACATATTTCACTATCTCCAAAAATGTACACAGGGGTACATATCAATAATGACCCTAGGTTGTGATATTTACAGGGACATATTATCAATAAATAAAGTATTATAATTGCAAACATCAAATAAATACCACTAAAATACTTTGTAGTTGAATTTGTATACTTCACCGGTTTATATCCATATTGTCAACTTTTCTGGTGTGGTCCGTTTAATATAAAAAATCATAAAATATACAAATATAAAGATAAAAGCGATGTAAAATCAAGGTAAACCTAAATGGTTTCAGTACATTGTCTCTTCCACTATTGGTTGGGTTTAAGGAAGGGTTTATGTCAGTGGTTTTCTAGCTGATCTGGGGTGCGTTTCTAAAAAAATAAATAAACAATATCCTACTTAATAATAATAATCATCATCGTCATCATTAATATTATTAATATTATTATGAAAGTAGGATTTTTAAATTTCCTAATAAGTAAGAAATTTAAAATTTTATAATAAATAGCCTCATTATTATTCATTCATTTTCTTGTCAGCTTAGTCCCTTTATTAATCTGGGGTCGCAACAGTGGAATGAATCGCCAACTTATCCAGCATATGTTTTACACAGCGGATGCATACAGTTGTATATACCCCATACACTCAAAAACATAACTCATTGGATAAACTCAATCTGAGGGCAGGGTTTCTATCTAATAAATTTTAGCACCAATTTTAAAAAAATAGTTACGTAATTAAGTGAAATATTATTTTTATTTAACTTAAACTTAAGCTCTGATAATATCATTTATTCATTCATTTTCTTTTCAGCTTAGTCCCTTTATTAATCAGGGGTCGCCACAGCGGAATGAACCGCCAACTTATCCAGCATAAGTTTTACCCAGCGGATGCCCTTCCAGCCACAACCAATCACTGGGAAACCCATACACACTCATTCGCACACATACATACACACACTATAGACAATTTAGCCTACCCAATTCACCTGTACCGCATGTCTTTGGACTGTGGGGGAAACTGGAGCACACGAGCGCAGGAAGAACATGCAAACTCCTCATAGAAACGCCAACTGACCCAGCCGAGGTTCGAACCAGCGATATTTATGTGATTTATAAATGTGATTATAATACGTGTTAGCTTTTGTAAGTGGTTTTATGTTTAAAAATAGAATATGCGATGCTCTCAATATTTGTAAAGGAAACACAGGCCCTATGTGCCGCTTATATATATTTCAGTTAATATGAAACAAAAACTAATAACAAAGAAACTTCGAGTTTTGGCAAACACTCGTCACTACATTGTTCTTTTCCTAAATGACGCGTCGTACTATGATAGTTCAGCCGCAAGTTACATCGCTGTTTGGGAAACGCACCCCTGTACGACAAGCGCCACCTTGTCCTGGATGTGTACAAGAAGTATGTGTCTCTGAAATGTACAACAAAATGTACAGTACCTTAAGTAACATATTTAATAGTAGCAAAATGGTGGACAGCACCCTCTAGTGGATTTGTAATCTGAAACATGCAACGAAACATGTATTTCCAATGAGCCTGGGCTGTATTTTCACACACTGTACATTATTTTCCTATTTCTACAAAGACCTGACTTTAAAGTCCAAAAGTGTTCTGATTGGCTCATGTGCTGTGATTGGTCAATTAATGTAATGCCACTAATTTTAATGAACATTTTATTTATTTTAATTCTGCTATAAAGCAGCAACAGTGCAATTCACTGAAGCCTCAAATGATGATAATATTTCAAAATATGATGTAGAGATTTGCAGAAGTGATATCTGGACTTGGATTGGTGTGTTTTGGTAAATGTGGATCAATGTTCTCAGTGTTTTGGGGGAAAATATAAGCTTTGTATCTTTGCAGATGGTATATGCCAGCAGATATGAGGAAAAGCAAAACATTACAAAGCATCATATGGCCTCTTCTAGTGATGAGGGGATTTTTATTCTTTATTTGTGTATTTTTGGTGCACCTGCAGGCGCAAGATCCTGGAGTCCTGGAGCAGCTCTCCAAAAACATCACCCGTATGGGACTGACCAACTTCACCCTCAACTACCTCAGGGTAAGCAGAGCAAAAATAGCTCATTTCACTTCAAGTTCCCTTATAAAAAAGACTTTTGGCTATACCATGGTGCATTCATGTATCAGATGAAAACACTAGCTGCGTCCCAAATGGCACACTATACACTTTGCACTTATACACTATGTACTAATGCACTTACACACTCAACAGCATAGTATATGCATGTAGTGTCGTCCCAAATGGAACACCGAAATTCAAACCGTTTTTCTTTGATGAGGTTTGACGGTTGCCAAATTAGTGAAATAAATGACTAAACTACCAAATAATACCTGACATGAGTATAACCGCATTCACCATCACGAGATGCTATAATCACCCTCGTAGGGGAATTTGACTTTCACAATCCAAAATAAAAAATGTAATCGAACATGTGCGCCCGATAGCTCCACCCCTTCCGCTACATGAGCAAAGCTGCAGTCGTTGAGTGTGTGAAGTGTCCATCATTCATTTTAACGATTGAATAAGTGTATCATCCGAGTATTATTTTTAGAGTTTTCAGTGTAAACACACCTCTTACACTTTTTATACTACAAAATGGTGTAGAATAGTGCATAAGTATGCAATTTGAGACACACCTATTGTTATATTTTGGTATTCTGTTTACCAAATACAGAAGTTAAAGTTGGTTATCAACTTAGAACTGCACAGAAGGCAAGAATGACTTAAAAGCATTTCAATTTATCACATTATTATTGATAATTTTATATATTTTTATTTATTTATTTATTTTTTAACTACCCAATTTCTGCAGGTTGCAATGTCCCGAATTTTTCTTGCCAATCTTAAGCCAATTGTAATGGATTGTTTTGGTTGAATTTGGAATTTCCACAACCAGCGCAGAGCCCGGGGGACCAGAGTATTATTATTGATATTTAAAAATAAAATTCAACTTTGAGCTAAATTTAAATTTTAAAAACATTAAATATAGATGAAACTAATGTCAGATTTACCTTTTTTTCCCAGTTTTTATTTTATTTTATTTGTTTGGTTTTGAAATTGCTAAATATTTATTGTCAATATCTATTTTATTTATTTTAATAATTTTAATATATTAAATAGTCAAATTATGGCTGAAATAATGTTATATTGTTATCCCATATTACAGATATATTTCTGTAAAAATGAAACAACATATTTTTACCTGTGATATCACACTCTCCATGCCAGATAAATAAGATCTAACCGCGGACGCCAGATCCTGTCAAAAAATGTCTGTTTCTCTTAGTATCCAGACAACAAGCCAGTGGAGCCTCCCAATACCCAAACTTGTTAACCAATATTTAACTGAAATAATAATCTCCTAAAAGACTAAAAATCTAGTAATAATAAAATATAAAAACATAATAAATTGACAAATAATAACAATCAAATAATTAACTAATGATCAATAAAATGATATAATGATAATTATATGAATGACTAGTGATCATATGATTAAATGAAATAATTAAAAGAAGAATAAATGAATAAAAACAAATAAAAATAAAACACAACACAAATGAATGGTTATTTTCTTGAAAAAACACACATATGTTTGCTACAAGGATTCTCAGATCCTTAGTTTAATTCTTCATACCTGTACTTAATAAAATAGAATTTTATTATATATATAAAATAGTAACTATTATTGCAGTCTGTCAAAGCGTCCGAATGTCAAAAAATACTATTATAGCTTTGATCTAAATTTAAATGTAAAAAAAAATGAATTGGCTGTATCACTGTCTCTCCACTCCAACTAAAGCTGGTGAGTGGTGAGCACACTGGTGCCGTTGTCCTGTGGCCCTTAGAATTTTTTTTTCTTTTCTAAAAATTTCCCAAATAATGTTTAACAGAGCAAGGAAATGTTCACAGTATGTCTGATAATATTGTTTCTTCTGGAGAAAGTTTTATTTGTTTTAATATTATAAAATCCATTTTAAGGTCAAAATTATTAGCCCCTTTAAGCGATTTTTTTTTTTTTTTTTTGTTTGTTTGTTTTTTTTTTTGTTTTTTTTTTTTGTGTGTCTGCAGAACAAACCATCGTTATACAATAACTTGCCTAATTACCCTAACCTGCCTAGTTAACCTAGTTAACCTAGTTAAGCATTTAAATGTCACTTTAAGCTGTAAAGAAGTTTCTTGAAAAATATCTAGTCAAATATTATTTACTGTCATCATGGCAAAGACAAAATAATTAAGGGGGGCCTAATAATTCTGACTTCAACTGTAAATACACTTTACATTTTAAATATAATATTTAAATTATTCAAATTATGGCTGAAAAACAGTTATATTGTCATTATCCATTGCATATCAACAAACAGTGCTCTGCATAGATAAGTACACCCCTCACAAATCTAACTTTTAAGCTATACAATATTATATTTGTGCATATACATTAGATTAGTCTATACTAAAGACAGAGAAAAAAATACGAAAAATTTTATTTTGCAATATTTTGCTTGAATTTAATTGTATTATCTTTCTAAAAAATGACTAAAATATGATTGTAATAAATATATCTGTTTAATAAATCTGTTTTGTTTAATTGCACCAAAATACATTGTCTACATTCACTGAGAAATAGATACAAATATTAATTTTTAAAATGGGGTGTACTCAATTATACTGAGCACTGTACTGTATGTAAAAATAAAACAACTTGTGTGTGTGTGTGTATATATATATATATATATATATATATATATATATATATATATATATATATATATATATATATATATATATATATACATATACATATACATATACATATACATATACATATATATATATATATATATATATATATATATATATATATATATATATATATATACATATATATATACATATACATATATATATACATATACATATATATACACACAGTGGAAGTCATAATTATTAGCCCCCCTTTGCATTTTTTTTTTCTTTTTTTAAATATTTTCCAAATGATGTTTAACAGAGCAAGGACATTTTCACAGTATGTCTAATAATCTTGTTTCTTCTGGAGAAAGTCTTATTTGTTTTATTTTGGCTAGAATAAAAGCAGTTTTGTAATTTTTTAAAAGCCATTTTAGGGACTAAATTATTAGCCCCTTTAAGCTGAGTCTACAGAACAAACCATCATTATACAATAACTTGTCTAATTACCCTAACCTGCCAAATTAACCCTAATTAACCTAGTTAAGCCTTTAAATGTCACTTTAAGCTATATATAAGTGTCTTGAATATCTAGTCAAATATTATTTACTGTCATCATGGTAAAGATAAAATAAATCAGTTATTAGAGATGAGTTATTAAAACTATTATTTAGAAATGTATTGAAAAATTTTCTCTCCGTTAAACAGAAAATGGGGGGGAAAAAAGTAACAGGGGACTACTAATTCAGGGGGGCTAATAATTCTGACTATATATATATATGTGGATGGATGGATAGATAATTGTAAGTGAACAACACAATTTTATTATATTTAAAATAATTATTATAGTGGTGGTCAAAGTGTCCAAATGTAAAAAAATTAAGATTGAGATTTGTAATGAATAAGCATTTTGGGTCTGTGCTGAACGCTTTAAATAGAGTCTGTTAATGTCATCAAATGATTCTTGTTGTAAACAGTATTTCATTATTTTGACCAGTAACACATTGTTTTGTGTATTAAAGTTTAATTCTAAAAGACACTGCAATAATCTAGTGACATTAACAAAAACGTGGTAATTCCTTTTCATTTTTAGATATTACTGTTATCAGTAGTGTGTGCTTCGATATTGACAAAACACAATGTCAAATACGCATGTAAATGTGAACATTTGTATGTGACTGTGTGTGTGCATGTGTGTGCGCAGAATTTATTAGGCAGCTTTCGCGTTGGCTTTGTTTATTCTGGTGATTTGAGTATGAGTGACAGCTCGCTTTTGCAAATGAAAGAACAAGAGAGTAAGAGAAAATGAATTGGATCGAGAAAATTAGCATAACATTAATGAGCGTTCCCGGCTGAGCTGCGGCATTGTGGGTCTCTCTGAGCGTCGAGCTCCAGCTCAGCACAAACAAACTTGTTTATAGCGAACTGCTGGGAGAAGCGAGAGGGAAAAAAATAAAGAAGAGTCTTTCAAGGTGTCATGGATTGGTCAGGCTCTCACGACCCCCACTCACGAAGATCACCATCACCTGACTTCTAATGAGCACACAGCTGCATCACATTCACGAGCACCAGATAAAAGCACAGCACTCCAGTCGCTCATTGTCCGGGCTCGTCTCGACGAAAGCGGACAACTGAGCGACCACTCAGCGTAGTCATCCTCAGCTAAAACAAACGATTTACTTACCTGTTCTCTTTGTATTCCTCCTAGTCTTCCTGGTCCTCCCGAATCGTCCTGTCTTCCAGTCCTTCCAAGTCTGTGTCATCCTCTGTCAGCTGTATCTGGTGTGTGCTGTCCATCCTCGTGTATTCCTGTTACCCAGCCACGGAGGAAAAGACCCCAACATCATTCCTGATCCTCCTGGCTATCCTTCATGTGCTCCTTGTTGTCATTTAATAAACACCCTAACGTTTCCTTACCTCTGTCTCCTGTCCGCTTCATAACAGAAGCCCGGACCCATAACGACGACAACATGAGCACCCCCGATCACTTACAAGAGCTGGTGGACCAGTTGAAGCGGATTCTACAGCCACCAGCTCCACTTTCCAACGCACCACCAGCACCGAGCACTTCCGCCTCCACAGTTTCTTCTTCGGCCCTTCCTTCCAGTCCCATGGCCCGACCAGCGCCCTACTCAGGCGGAGCGGGGGAGTGCAATGGTTTTCTGTTACAATGTTCCCTCATATTCGAAATGCAACCTTCTCTATATCCCACAGATAAGTCGAAGATCGCCTACATCGTATCTCTACTCTCTGGACCTGCACTTAAATGGGCTGAGACGATCTGGAACCAAGCCGGGCCGGTCATGAATTCCATCACTACCTTCACGGAGTATTTCAAAGAGGTGTTTGGACGTTCTGATGGGGAAGTAGCCGCTGGAGAGCAGCTGTATCATCTAAAGCAAGGTACTCTATCTACACAGGAATATGCTCTCCGGTTTCGCACTCTAGCAGCTGCAAGTGGATGGAATGAGAGATCGTTGTTGACCACGTACCGGCTCGGCTTGGAACCCACTCTCCGAATCCAACTGGCCACATTAGATGATACAATGGGTCTGGAGAGATTCATCCAACATTCTCTCCGATGTTCCGATCGTCTCCGTTCCTATCAACAGGACACCATCACCCCCTCGTCTGCACTCCTCCAATCGCCTGAGTCAACAGCCTCTCCAGAACCAGAACCCATGATAATAGAGTCTGGAAGACTGACATCAGCGGAACGACAGAGGAGGCTGACCCGGGGTCTGTGTCTATACTGCGGTGTCAGTGGACACACCCGTATGGAGTGTCCCCTTCGTCCCATTCGGACTTCAGTGAGTGTATTCAGTACGAATATTGAACAATGTAAACCACTTACTACCACCGTACAAATAACTACTGCCTCTATTTCTCTCCTTGTCACAGCCCTCATCGACTCCGGGTCAGCAGGGAACTTCATCTCCCAATCCCTCTGTCGTCAACTCCACCTCCGTACTGAGGCGTCCTCGCATATATACCAGATACAACCGATAACCCAGTGCACTCGATCTTCGACCCGTATCCATCGACAATGCGAAGACATCCTTCTTCAAGTGGGGTTGTTACATCAAGAGAGGATTCAATTTCTGGTTCTGGAGGGTGCAAATATGGACATCATTCTAGGGCGCCCGTGGCTGGTGAAGCACGATCCCATCATCTCTTGGGGCACAGGAGAGATAAAGAAATGGGGATCTGGATGTACACCTGCCTGTTTTCCAAATCTCCCTCTTCAAGGTCGGAACCCCATTTCTTTGTTTGCAACATCGGTCGAGAGCCCTCCTGAGAAGCAGTCTATCCACATTCCTAAGGAGTACAGCTCCTTTCAAGATGTCTTCTGCCCCAAGAGAGCTTCCCAGCTACCGCCGCATCGGCCATGGGACTGCGCGATCGACCTAGTTCCAGATGCCCAGTTGCCAAGAGGTAGGATCTACCCGCTCTCGCTTCCAGAGAATCAGGCAATGGAAGATTACATAAGGGAGGCTCTGAGTCAGGGGTACATACGTCACTCAAAATCACCAGCCGCCTCAAGCTTCTTCTTTGTGGCCAAGAAGGACGGAGGGCTGCGTCCATGCATCGACTACAGGGTCCTAAATAACGGTACAGTAAAATACCGATATCCCCTTCCTCTGGTACCAGCCGCTTTGGAACAGCTCCGAGAAGCTAAAGTCTTCACTAAATTGGACCTCCGCAGCGCGTATAATCTGATAAGAATACGTGAGGGGGACCAATGGAAGACAGCATTCGTGACCCCTACTGGCCACTATGAATATGAGGTCATGCCTTACGGTCTGGTCAATGCCCCCTCCGTATTCCAAAACTTCATTCATGAAGTCCTCCGGGAGTTTCTTCACCACTGTGTAATAGTGTACATAGATGACATCCTCATTTACTCCCGGAGTGAGGCCGAACATCGCCAACACGTTGCGGAGGTCCTACACACATTGAGAGAACATCACCTCTACCTCAAAGCGGAGAAATGCTCATTCCACCAGAAGTCGATTCATTTCTTGGGATACATCATTGACCAAACCGGTATACGTATGGATGGGAAGAAAATTGAGGCTGTTCTATCCTGGTCAGAACCCACTTCCATTAAGGAGCTCCAGAGGTTTCTTGGGTTTGCTAACTTTTATAGACGGTTTATCAAGGACTACAGCAGGATTACATCACCTCTCACTAATCTCCTCAAGGGTAAACCCAAAGGACTGGAGTGGACCAAAGAAGCAGCCGCAGCCTTCCGCCTTCTTAAGAAGGAGTTCACAAGGGCCCCACTCCTGACTCATCCTGACCCAAATCTTCCTTTCGTGGTGGAAGTGGACGCATCCACCACCGGCGTCGGGGCAGTATTATCTCAACATCATGATACACCGCCCCGACTGCATCCCTGTGCCTATTTCTCTCGGAAGTTGAGCCCGGCGGAGCAGAATTACAGCATAGGAGACAGGGAGCTTCTAGCAATCAAGCTAGCCTTGGAGGAGTGGCGTCACTGGTTGGAGGGAGCCAAACATCCGTTCCAGGTGATCACAGATCACAAAAACCTCCAATACATCAAAGAGGCCAAGAGACTATGTCCACGTCAAGCCAGATGGTCACTTTTCTTCTCACGTTTTGATTTCTCCATTTCCTATCGTCCAGGACCCAAGAATCTAAGAGCAGACGCTCTCTCTCGTTTACACGAGCATCACGATCATGAAGAACTCCCAACGAAGATTCTTCCCGAACACATCTCCATTTGTCCGATCACCTGGAACGCTCCTCCAGTCGTTGCCACTCCGGAAGCCCCTGCTCCGCCGGGATGCCCTCCTCATCGGCAGGTTCATACCACCTGAACACCGGGTAGATCTGATCCACTCCTTACATACCTCGCTAGGCACTGGACATCCAGGGATCAACAATACTCTCTCGCTAGTCTCCCAACGATTCTGGTGGCCAAACATGGCAAGGGATGTGAGGCAATATGTTCAGGGCTGTAAGGACTGTGCCCAATCCAAGAGCCCACGTCATCTACCCGCTGGAAAGCTCCATCCCTTGCCGATTCCGAACCGTCCCTGGTCACACCTAGGAGTGGACTTTATCACTGACCTCCCTTCGTCAGAAGGTAATACCTGTATTCTAGTCATAGTAGATAGATTCTCAAAGTTTGTCAAACTAATCCCTCTGAAAGGTCTTCCCACAGCCTTTGAAACTGCCGACAATATCTTTAATCAAGTCTTCAGGTCATTTGGTATTCCAGAAGATATTGTGTCGGACAGAGGTCCACAGTTCATCTCACGTCTATGGAAAGCCTTCTTCAAGCTCCTAGGTGTGGCCGTCAGCCTCTCTTCTGGATATCATCCCCAAACCAACGGGCAGACAGAGAGGAAGATTCAGGAGGTGGGACGGTTCCTGAGGACCTTCTGCAGTGGTCACCAGAACTCCTGGAGCCAGTATTTGGGCTGGGCAGAATATGCCCAAAATTCACTGCGGCAACCCTCCACCGGACTCACGCCATTCCAGTGCGTCCTGGGCTTCCAACCACCGCTCTTTCCCTGGGATGGCGAACCATCTGATGTCCCCGCAGTGGATCACTGGTTCCGGGAGAGCGAGAGAGTCTGGGACGAGGCTCATCAACATCTGCAGAGGGCAGTCCGTCGAAGCAAGGTAACCGCCGATAGGAGAAGGTCTGAAGAACCCAGATACACACCCGGACAAAAGGTGTGGCTATCCACCCGGGACATACGCATGCGACTGCCCTCTCGCAAGTTAAGTCCCCGATTTGTTGGTCCCTTCACCATCGTGGAACAGGTTAACCCCGTCACCTACAAACTACAATTACCCTCTCACTACCGTATTCACCCTACATTCCACGTATCACTCCTGAAACCCTATCACGATCCTGTTCTTCCCTCCACAGAGCCTGACCACGAAGAGGAACCCCCTCCTCCACTGCTCCTAGAAGAAGGAGCCGTCTACGCAGTGAAGGAGATCTTGCGTTCCCGACGTCGTGGTGGCCAGTTGGAGTACCTGGTGGACTGGGAAGGGTACGGCCCCGAAGAAAGGACATGGGTTCCCAGAGCTGATATTCTCGATCCTAGTCTCATGGTGGAGTTTCATGAGAGCCACCCTGAGTTCCCAGCGCCTAGAGGCAGAGGGAGACCACCACGGCGTCGGAGGTGTCGGCCCTCAGGAGCGGGCCCTGGGGAGGGGGGTACTGTCATGGATTGGTCAGGCTCTCACGACCCCCACTCACGAAGATCACCATCACCTGACTTCTAATGAGCACACAGCTGCATCACATTCACGAGCACCAGATAAAAGCACAGCACTCCAGTCGCTCATTGTCCGGGCTCGTCTCGACGAAAGCGGACAACTGAGCGACCACTCAGCGTAGTCATCCTCAGCTAAAACAAACGATTTACTTACCTGTTCTCTTTGTATTCCTCCTAGTCTTCCTGGTCCTCCCGAATCGTCCTGTCTTCCAGTCCTTCCAAGTCTGTGTCATCCTCTGTCAGCTGTATCTGGTGTGTGCTGTCCATCCTCGTGTATTCCTGTTACCCAGCCACGGAGGAAAAGACCCCAACATCATTCCTGATCCTCCTGGCTATCCTTCATGTGCTCCTTGTTGTCATTTAATAAACACCCTAACGTTTCCTTACCTCTGTCTCCTGTCCGCTTCATAACACAAGGTTTCTGAAACAGACGTTTTATTTCTTACATTGAGTGTGTCTTTCTCTATTGTTGTTTCACGCTTTAAATGCACACGCTTACTTATAAACGCTGAGTTAAAATGCAGCGGCGCAGCTTAAGCCGAATTGAGAATTAAATTGGGATTAGATGCAGGTCTTTAACAGCATGTCTGTGGGCCTTCAGGCACATCTACACCTGTGTTTTACACTGTTGGACGGGACAGAGGGGTTTTGCACTGTATGTACTTCACTGCACATGATCAGCTATGGCTCATACAGTTGTATATGCTGCATACATTCAAAAAAATAACTCATTGGATGAACTCAATTTAATTGAGGGCAGGGTTTCCATCCTATAAATTTGCTTAGCACCAACTAAAAACTATTTACATAATTAAATGCCATTTTATTTTTATTTAACTTAAACTTAAGGTCTGATAATATCATTCATTCATTCATTTCTTTTCAGCTTAGTCCCTTTATTAATCAGGGGTCGCCACAGCGGAATGAACCGCCAACTTATCCAGCATATGTTTTACCCAGCGAATGCCCTTCCAGCTGCAACCCATCACTGGGAAACATCCATACATACTCATTCAGACACACACACACACACACACGCACACACACACACACACACACACACACACACACACACACACACACACACACACTATGGACAATTTAGCCTACCCAATTCACCTATACCACATGTCTTTGGACTGTGGGGTAAACCAGAGCGCCCGGAGGAAACCTACGCGATCACAGGGAGAACATGCAAACTCCACACAGAAATGCCATCTGACTCAGCCGAGGCTCGAACCAGCGACCTTTTTGCTGTGAGACGATCATGCTACCCACTGCGCCACCGTGACGCCCTTATTTTAAGTATACTTAATAAAGAAAAAGGATTAATTTACTAAATTAACTATGAAAAAATATTACTGAATGTTTTTTTTCAGTGAATTTATGATTTGTTGAGAAATGAAATATATTATTAGTATTACATTATTAGTAATATGATTATTAATAACAAATTAAACATTCATTCATTCATGAATTCATTTATTCATTTTCTTTTCGGCTTAGTCCCTTTATTAATTCGGAGTCACCACAGCGGAATGAACCGCCAACTTATCCAGCATATGTTTTACGCAGCGGATGCCCTTCCAGCTGCAACATATCTCTGGGAAACATCCATCCACACTCATTCACACACATAGACTTCGGACAATTTAGTCTACCCAATTCACCTATAGCACATGTGTTTGGACTGTAGGGGAAACCGGAGCACCCAGAGGAAACCAACGCGAACTCGGGGAGAACATGCAAACTCCACACAGAAATGCCAACTGACCTAGCTGAGGCTTGAACCAGCGACCTTTTTGCTGTGAGGCGATTGTTCTATCAATTATACAAATGTATTAAAAAAACTTTTAAATCATTTAAAAAAAAACTTGAATCAATATTTTTTACAGTAAAAATAAACAAGGTACTATTTATTGAGATTAATCTATTTTTGTTCTATTAAAAGATTCGATACATCAAACTTATAAGAATAACCGAAAGAGTCAGAGTTCTTAACATCAAAACGCAATTGAAGTCAAAATTATTCGCCCACGTGTTTTTTCTTTTTTAAATATTTAGTAAAATGACAGGTATACAAAATAATCCATGTTTAAAAAAAGAAATCATGGTTACACTTTTACTTTGGTACAGTTGAAGTCAGAATTATTAACCCCCTTTTGAATTTAGTTTTCTTTTTTAAATATTTCCCAAATGATGTTGAACAGAGCAAGGAAATTTTCACAGTATGTCTGATAATATTGTTTTTTCTGGAGAAAATTTTATTTGTTTAATTTCAGCTCGAATAAAAGCAGTTTTAAAAATTTTTAAAAGCATTTTAAGGTCAGTATTATTAGCCGCCTTAAGGTTTTTTTTTGTTTTTTTTTTTCAATTGTCTACAGAACAAACCATCATTATACAATGATTTGCCTAATAACCCAAACTCTCCTAATTAACCTAGTTAAGACTTTAACCCCCTGTTTCACAAACAAGGTTTAAGGCTGGTCACGATTAAATTGCATGTTTGAGCTGTCTCAGCTCAAAATTACTTGCGGTGAGATGTCTTAAAATATGTCAGTGTCATTTTTTTCGTCTCCAGGTGCACGCCAGTAACATAAGGCCATTTTTATAAATGTGGCCTAGCCCTGGCTTAATCTAACCCCTGTTTGTGAAACTGGACATAAATGTCACTTGAAAAATATCTAGTACAATATTCTTTACTGTCAGGGGTGATTTTAGGATTTTCATTTTAGGGGGGCTCAGCTCCTGAGGTAAAAAAAATTATTTATATATATATATATATATATATATATATATATATATATATATATATATATATATATATATATATGCTAATACTACATTTATAAGTAGTAATTTAATGAGAAGAAATTAATAAAAGTAAAAATGGTTAATATGGAAGGGTTGTATGCTAAACTAGCAGTAATCCACTGTACTGCAAAAACTAAGATAGCCATTTGAGTTCTGAATGAGCCAAATAGGCTCAACACACCTGTTTACCGTAGTAAAAAACACTTTCTATATTTAAGTACATTTTTGTTTCCATGTATTAAATAAATAAAACTTCCACTTTTCTAATTAAAGTGCAAATTTAAATATATATATTTTTAAACTTACAGGCTAATTCACATATTTCATGATCTGAATCAAAATAATAAATACCATTTTTTAATACTAGTCAGCACACAATGTTTCTATCTCTGTCAGTGACTCTGACAGTTAAAATGAGCTCATTCTCTATAAGTTCTGTCACTGTATTGGTAGTTAATTTTAAAATTAAAATAGCGTCATGTTCGATAAGAGCTACTTTTTCGAGGAAACAGCTGTGTTTATGAGGTGAGCACCGATAAAACAGTAGATGGGAAACCCGATTGCTCCTCCATGACATTGGGGTACAAGTTATACAAGTGTATCTATAGCAAAGAACTGCAAATAAGCAGATATTATAACAATCTATCGATAAACACAGACCTTGTTCTCTCACTCTGCACGGCTGTGGTTTGCTGATCAAATGAAAACCGAAAGACGAGGAGGAGCTGAATTCTTCCGCTGTTTTCATATCAAATTTGAAGGGGACTGAGAAGATAATTTAGTGTACAGTTTATGAGCTAATCGCAAACGTTTTAGGGGGGCTGAGTTGAAGTATAGGGGAGCTACAGCCCCCCTAAAATAGGCCTAGCAACGTCTATGTTTACCTTCATCATGGCAAAGATAAGAGAAATCAGTTAGTTATTAAAACTATTATGTTGAGAAATGTGTTGAAAAAAAATCCTTCTGTTAAACAGAAATTGGGAAAAAAATAAACAAGGTGGCTACTAATTCATGAAGGCTAATAATTCAACTGTATTTACACATCTAAAATCAGATATATCAAATATGCATCTTTAATTTGTCACGTTTTCATATTTAAAACCCAAACCTGATCATTGCCCTCTGACAGAAAGAGATTATTCATAATATTTGGACTGAGTTAATTGCGAGGTCAAGCTCAGTGATTTCTGTATTCCTGTAAACAAGATCATTTTTCCTCCCACCGGGGTCATTTCTCACGATCTTTACTTCAGCGCGCTGTAAAAATACAGTGTAAAAGTGACTCATTAGCACTGCTTGAAAAAACTGCATTTGTTTGAGCGTGATTATCAGTGAATGCATGTTTCCGGAGCTCGGACACGAGAAAAAGCACTGTCCGGCGAGATGGACCAGGAAGTTTGTAGGTTTCCTCGCATTCAGGCCAGAAATAGCCCAGTTTTTGTGGCCCGCATCCAGAGATTGTTTCCCTGAGCATGTGGAAGTGAAGAGGATATACGCCAGTGTGTGTGTGTGTGTGGATACGAGTCAATGTCAGGACGCCACTGTGTGATTTAAATGATAACATTGTTAAATCTCTAAAATTATGGACATTTCAGAGAAAAACGAGAGGTAATTCTGTGCTTTTAAAAGTCACTTTACATGACTGACATAGTTATTTATATATATATATATATATATATATATATATATATATATATATATATATATATATATATATATATATATATATATATAGTTTTTTATTTATTTGATTAGAAAAATTAATGAGTAAATCAGACCACATGATATTATTATTGTTGTTGTTGTTGTTGTTGTTGTTGTTGTTATTATTATTATTATTATACGACTTTTGGTATTATTATCATAAAATGTATTAATAATATTTGCAGTAATTCTATTAAATATACTCATAAATATACATAATGACTAAATAATAATTGTTATTATTAATAATATTATTATTATAAATATATCATCAGTAAATAATTCAGAAATTAAGAAGGATTATTGTGTATAACTGTATTTCAGAATTTTTATAATTATAATGTAATATTTATAATATTATAAATTATATTATTTGATATAATTTAAATAATATTTGCAATAATACTACTACATAGCTTAATTTATACTTATTTAAATCATGATATATATATTTTATCTAATACATTTATAATAATAATACTTATTATTATTATTATTATTATTATTATTATTATTATTATTATTATTATTATTATAAATATATCACTTTTGTATAGAACTAAAGAATTAAGAAATTAATATGTGTCATAGTATTTATCTATATTTCATTCATTCATTCATTTTCTTTTCGGCTTAGTCCCTTTATTAATCCGGGATCACCACAGCGGAATGAACCGCCAACTCATCCAGCATGTTTTTACGCAGCGGATGCCCTTCCAGCTGCAACCCATCTCTGGGAAACATCCATCCACACTCATTCACACACATACACTTCGGACAATTTAGTCTACCCAATTCACCTATAGCACATGTGTTTGGACTGTAGGGGAAACTGGAGCACCCGGAGGAAACCAACGGGAACACGGGGAGAACATGCAAACTCCACACAGAAACGCTAACTGACCCAGTCGAGGCTTGAAACAGCGACCTTTTTGCTGTGAGGCGATTGTGCTATCAATATCAATCAAAAATATAATTAATGATTACGTTTTTTATGTAATAATAATTATAGCAATAAGAATTATTTATTTATTTAGTATAGACAACAGCAGTAAAATTACTGTTATTATTATTATTATTATTATTATTATTATTATTATTATTATTATTATTTATGTATTATTCTTTTATTGTTATTAGTATTATTTATTATGAATATTATAGACAACAGGACAAAAATTACATAAGCAATATTTATGGTGTGGGGGGAGTTCTGTTCTTACAAACATTAAACCTGAAAGCTTTTATTTTGGTGGAAAAGTGCAGGTAAAAGTCTTTTGTTTGTGAGATTTAAAAATGTCGAAGTGTAATAGAACAAACTTTAAATACAAAAACAAAGCATAAATCAGCTTATTATTTTAGCAGATCTGAAGCGGCGTTGGGTTGTGATGCTGTCAGTGAAGATTATTTGTGAGTTTTTCCTTGTATATTGCAGGCCACCCGCTGTGTGATTTAAATGATAATGTAGTTTGATGTTTCAAATGGAGAAAGTGACAGTAAGTGCTGGTGTGTGTTTGTGTGTTTCAGCTGTGTGTCATTCTGGAGCCCATGCAGGAGCTCATGTCTCGACACAAGACCTACAACCTCAGTCCCAGAGACTGTCTGAAAACCTGCCTGTTCCAGAAGTGGCAGAGAATGGTGGCTCCTCCAGGTATCAGAACATTTCTCTACAGTTACAATGCGCTTGTGTGTGCGTACATGTTTGTTTGTTTGTTTGTTTGTTTGTTTGTTTAACGTCAGGCTCTTTAGGCTTTTACTTAGCTCCCTGGGGTGATTTTACACTTTTAGCTGGATTACACAGATCCTGCAAGCTTTACAGTGACCCCAAAAACTCAAACTTAAAAGTGTTGTGAATGTCATGGCAATAAAAGAAAAGATTCTTTTAGATTGTTTTTTTGTATATTTTAAGGGTATTTTTGAGGATATTATATAATGTAAATAAATAAAAGATAAATATAATTATTTATTTATTTATTTAAATAATTAATCTGTTTATTTATTTGTATATTTTCATTGAATTTAGTATGTGTTGTTTTTATATTAATCAGAAATCGTTAATTTAATTTATTAATTAATTTATTTTATTCATTTAAATTGATTTATTTGTTTTATTTAGTTAATGAATTTTATTTTATTTTAATTTATTTAACTAATTTAATAAATTGATTTATTATATTTTAATATAATTTAGTGTGTATTTTATTTTATTTATGCTTTTTTAGTTTATTAATTTATTTATTTTAGTCATTTAAATATATATATATTCTTTTTTTTATTAAAATTTAACTAATTTAATACATTTATTTGTTTTATTTTAATATAATTTATTTAACTTTTATTTTACTTTTGCTTCAGAAATCATTTATTTAATGTATTAATTAATTTATTTTATTCATTTAAATTGATCCATTTATTTTATTTATTTATTTTTTTATTTATTTTGTTTTTAGTTAATTTCATTTTATTAAAATTTATTTATTTAATTTAATTTATTTTAAATGTATGTAACCAATTTAATAAATTCATTTATTTTATTTTAATATAGTTTATTTTACATTTTATTTTATTTATGCTTCAAAATCATTCATTTAATTTATTAATTGACTTATTTTATTCATTTAAATGTATCTATTTATTATATTTATTTATTATAGTTTTATTTTATTTACATTAATTTAATTAATGTAATAAATTGATTTATTTTATTTTAATATAATTTATTTTATATTTTATTTATTTGTTTATTTTATTATTATTTATGCTTATTTATGCTTTTTATTTATTAACTAATTTATTTTAGTCATTTAAATGTATCTATTTATTATATTTATTTAATTTTATTTATTTACATTTATTTAACTAATTTAATGAATTGATATATTTTATTTAAATATAAATATTTTTATAATATATTTATTTATTTATTTATTTATTTATAAACAAAAATAAATGACACAGTTTTATATTCTATTGAAATATAAAATACCTTAAAAAGATCAGTGTCAAATTAATCAAAAGTCAGTCTTTTGCAAGTGTAACTATTAAGTCCAATGCAGTATTTATTTTTATTTTTATTTTGTTGTTCTCCTCTACTACAAATTCTTAAAATGTAACATTTTTGAGGCCTGAAAAAGAACCGAAAATAATATAATTATATAAATATAATTATATTAACAAACTGGGGGGTGACGCGGTGGCTTCAGGTTCCCCCACAGTCCGAAGATATGCGATATAGGTGAATTGGGTAAGCTAAATTGTCCGTAGTATATGTGTGTGAATGAGTGTGTATGGGTGTTTCCCAGTGATGGGTTGCAGCTGGAAGGGCATCGGCTGTGTAAAACATGCTGGATAAGTTGGTGGTTCATTCCACTGTGGTGGTCCCTGATTAATAAAGGGACTAAGCTGAAAAGAAAATGAATGAATGAATGAATTAACAAACTGAAATTATAGTTGCATTTACAATAAACAACATTTGTATTTCTACTTGTCCAGTCTAAATATTTTTACATCACTGCATATCGATTCAAAAGTCATCAAAGAGTCCACATATTAATATGTGTATCAAATGTACAAGTTAATAACAGTATAATATCTCTATCATGGACATCTTATTTTCAAACCCATGCTCTCTCTCTAAAAGACAAAGCTCTTCAACACACTGCGTTTGTCAGATGTCATCAATAGGGATTAGACATCAGCGGAGATAGCAGCAGTGTTTGACGTCTCTTATATTTCCCTCACAGGGTCAAAATCAATCAATATCAGTGATTTACAGTTGTTTGTGGAGGAGTTTTTCCTGCAGAGTGTGACAGCATGACACACACGAGACTGAAAACACATCCTCCATCCGCTCCCTGTGGGGGAAACCCTGCGCCGCCCTCAGTAGTCCACTAGATAGTCGTGGTCACATGCAGAAGATCTCCTGTAATTGTAGTTTTCTTATGAGCTTCGCTTCCCTCTTTCCTCCCATTCTCCTCAAGCCTAAAGAGCGTTTAACAGGAAGGAAAGAAGGTCGCATTTATACACTGATAAATGTGTGTGTTTGTGTGTGTGAACGTCATCTGCATCGCGGTGCACTGAAGAAACAATTCATTTGGACACCCCTAGTTTGCATATTTTACAAGGTTACAGTCATCCAGTTTACATTTGCTGTTGTCCTCTATTTATCAAAAACATTATCTGGAAAGTAAATGTTTGAATATGATTTCAGCTGGACACCCGCAGAACTTCAAAACCGAAATATTCCCCACAAATCACAAAAAAGGTACTGCTCTCATCTTCAGAATCACCTTTTAATAGTGAATACTGCATTCTGTGTTTATGAAATGTTTTTAAAAATTCAGTGTGAATCATGGATGCTCAGCAAACAGACAATAAGCATGACAAAAGCAGTATTAATATTCCTAAAACATAAATCAATGAAACACTTTTAATTACATACAGTTTAATTGCATCATTTCATACTACTGTAATTACATGCAGTTGAGGGCACAATTTTTAGCCCTTTGTGAAATCTTGATACTTTTTCAAATATTTCTCAAGTGATGTTTATCCAAGCAAGGAGGTTTTCACAGTATTTCCTAATAATAATTTTTTTCTGGAGAAAGTACAGTATTGTTTGTTTGAGTTTGACTGGAATTCAAGCAGTTTTTACACTTTTAAAAACAATTTTAAGGTCATTATTATTAGCCCCTGATTGGCTGCAATGTTTAAAAACGGCATTAAAAATCTTGCATTAAACAGCACTTGGGAAATGTTTTCAAAAGAATTCAAATTAATCAGGAAGGCGAATCATTTTGACTTTGACTTTGTATATTTGTTGCATAGCACAAAATGTAACTTGAAAACAAGCTTCAAAAAATGCCTTTCACATGAAAGTAGTGTTCCGTTTATTGAAATTAAAAGCATTGACAAACATCTGCAGTTCACTGTTGAGCATTTATGCAAAGGAAAGCCAAGGTTTTCTCTTACTAGTGCATGTCTTGGGAGATGTTTGGATCTCTGATTCTTTCTTACAAAGAAAATAAAAGCATGATGCATGTGATCATCTTTCCCTATGTAATATATAGTTAAAGTCAAAATGATTAGCCCTTCTCTTTTTTTCTTTTTTAAATATTTCCCAAATGATGTTTAACAGAGCAAGGAAATTTTCGCAGTATTTCCGATAATATTTTTTCTTCTGGAGAAAGTCTTATTTGTTTTATTTCGGCTAGAATGAAAGCAGTTTTACATTTTTTAAACACCATTTTATGGTCAGAATTATTAGCCCCTTTAAGCTATATTTGTTTTCATTTGTCTACAGAACAAACCATCATTATACAATAACTTGCCTAATTACCCTAACCTGCCTAGTTAACCTAATTAACCTAGTTAAGCCTTTCAATGTCACTTTAAGCTGTATAGAAGTGTCTTGAAAAATATCTAGTCAAATATTATTTACTGTCATCATGACAAAGATAAAATAAATCAGTTATTAGAGATGAGACTATTATGAACTATAAAACTTCATATACTACTATGATCTATAAAAGTATTATGTTTAGAAAATGGGGGAAAATATACAGGGGGCTAATTATTCTGGAGGGCTAATAATTCAGACTTCAACTGCATGTTTGTGAGTGTGGATGTGTCTGTGTTTTATTAATCCTCTGCTGTGTGTGTAGAGCCCACTCGACAGACCACAACCAAGAGAAGAAAGAGGAAGAACTCTGCCAGCAGTGCGTCTAACAGTAGCCTTGGCAACAGCGCCGGCGGCAAGAAACGCAGCCCTGCCAACAACTTCAGTCTGGCCAGCCAGGTACCTGTAAGCATCAGATCTAATTCTTTACACACACACATATGTTGCAACACTTTACATTAACACCTTGCCAAATAAAAGTAGATTTTATCTGTGGTGTGTCAGTGCTGGGGCTTGGCGGTTAGCACTGTCACCTCACAGCTAGAGGGTCGCTGGTTCGAGTCCCGGTTAAACCATTAGGCGTTTCTGTGTGGAGTTTGCATGTTCTCCCCGTGTTGATGTGGGTTTCCACAGGGTGCTCCAGTTTCCCCCACACTCCAAAGACATGCGCTATAGGTGAATTAGGTAAACTAAACTGGTCATAGTGTATGTCTATGAATGTGAGATTGTATGGGTGTTTCCCAGTGATGGGTTGCAGCTGGAAGGGCATTCGCTGTCTAAAACATATGCTGAATAAATTGGTGGTTCATTCCACTGTGGCGACCCCTGATGATTAAAGGGAATAAGCCGAAGGAAAATGAATGAATGAATGAATGAATGAATGAATGAATGAATGAATGAATGAATATGTGATGCAATGTCATTACTTAAATAGTATTGTGAGATAATATTGTACCTGTATTTTTATCCATTTAAAATTAAATTATTCCATATAATGTCATTTAAAATGTTATAATAAATCATATAATGTTATTAGTTTATTAGTATTAGTAATCCTAGTATTAGTATTATCTAAAAATGTACAGTATTGTGTATTTAATTCCAAATTAAGCTATTCCATATGGTATTCATAAATGTATATGGATGTCTTTTTTATGCACCAGTCAATAAAACCACTTCACACAATATATAAAGGATGTAATTGATATATGTGTGAAAGATAAAAACTCATGTGCTCCAAAATTATGAATCAGCTCCAAAAATTATCATACAAGAAAATCCATTTGGCATGTGTGGCAATAATATGAGAAAGGTAATTTCAGGGCAACTTTATGGCTTATAATATATAGTAACGATTGTAAATTTATGATGTTTTCATAATGCGTTGCTTATCCCTTACACTCACTGGCCACTTTATTAGGTACACTTTACTAGTACCGGCTTGGACTCCCTTTTGCCTTTAGAAATGGCTTAATCCTTCATGGCATCGATTTAACAAGGAAATATTCCTCAGAGATTTTGCTCCATATTGACATGATTGCATCACGCACTGCGGATTTGTCAGCTGCACATCCATGATGTGAATCTCCCGCTCCACCACATCCCAAAGGTGCTCTATTGGATTGAGATCTGGTGACTGTGGAGGCCATTTGAGTACAGTGAATTCATTGTCATGTTCGAGAAACCAGTCTGAGATGATCTTTATGACAGATGGGTACACTGTGGTCATAAAGGGTTGGACATGGTCAGAAACAATAAACAATACTCAGGTAGGCTGTGGTGTTGACACGATGTGCAGTTGGTACTAATGGGCCCAAAGTGTGCCAAGAAATATTCCCCAGACTATTACACCATCACCACCAGCCTAAACCTTACAAGGCAGGATGGATCCATGCTTTTATGTTGTTGACGCCAAATTCTGACCCTACCATTCAAATGTTGCAGCAGAAATTAAGACTCATCAGACCAGGCAACGTTTTTCCAGTCTTCTATTGTCCGATTTTGGTGAGCCTGTGTGAATTGTAGCCTCAGTTTGCTGTTCTTAGCTTACAGGAGTGGCACCCGGTGTGGTCTTCTGCTGCTGTAGCCCATCCGCCTCAAGGTTCGACATGTTGTGCGTTCAGCAGTTTCTGGAAATACTCAGAGCAGCCCGTCTGGCACCAACAATCATGCCACGTTCAAAGTCACTTAAATCATCATTCTTCCCCATTCTGCTGCTTGGTTTGAACTGCAGACGATCGTCTTTCCCATTTCTACATGCCTAAATGCATTGAGTTGCTGCCATGTGATTGGCTGACTAGAAATTTTCGTTAACGAGCAGTTGGACAGGTGTACCTAATAAAGTGGCCGGTTAGTGTATTTCTAAAGCTAAAACATACATTCCTTTCTTACCATAATTGTGTTGATAAGATGGTAAATATATTTAATTTTTGATATTTCTTTTAAGAAGGCAAATGCACGTTTGGAATTGATAATTGTGTGTGAATGACAGAACTGAATTGACTGTTCTGACACTATATCTGTCAGAAGGTTGTTTTACAGTAACGTGATGTGAGGTCTTCATGGTTTGAGCTTTGGGCCGTGACACAACTATAAAGCATATTCAGTTCCAATGCCAAAGTAAATACACTCTCAGCAGCTTCACAGAGAGACTCCTTAGCCCTCATTTTCAATTCCTGTATTAGCCACTTACAGTGTTTAACCCCAATTCCCAGGCTTTTTTTCCCCCAGAGTGCCTCTTTATCCCCCAGGCTTCCTCTTCAGGCGCTCGATGTGTTCGCTCAGGTTCACGCCGCAGGGTCAAACGCAGGTTTTTGGGGAGTTGTATTGTGAGGTGGTAAATTTGTTTGCAGATGGATGATGGGATTTGTAGTGCGTGGCTTTTTCCCCTGGAGTTCAGGGACAATTGGATACATGAACGGCGTCGAGGAGATTAGAGAGGAGAGACACTGCTGTGCTGCGGCTCAGTCTGGCAGACACACAGACGCTTGTTTACATGCTCCAATGGCACGGCAGAGGAAAATATATATGTGTGTGTGTGTGTGTGTGTGTTTGTGTGTTTGGGTTTTAGTGCATCAAGCCAACTTTTTTGTCATTCAGCTCATTTTTAATAGTGATAAAAGTGATGTTTAGTGATATAGTGTATTTTACCTCTATCCAATTCCAATAAAATAATTATAATAATTCATTTTTACATTTATATATTGCTTTTCTGGACACAAAGCGCTTTACATATTATTATATTATGTTATGTTACGTTACGTTACGTTACGTTACGTTACGTTACGTTACGTTACGTTACGTTACGTTACATTATATTATATTATATTATATTATATTATATTATATTATATTATATTATATTATATTATATTATATTATATTATATTATATTATATTATATTATATTATATTATGTTATGTTATGATGTTATATTTATTTCAAAGGTCCAGTCTCTATTTGAAAGGTCGCCGCAGCAGCATAAACCGCCTATATTATATTATATTATATTATATTATATTATATTATATTATATTATATTATATTATATTATATTATATTATATTAAATTAAATTAAATTAAATTAATTTAATTTAATTTAATTTAATTTAATTTAATTTAATTTAATTTAATTTAATTTTTTGAATTTTATTTTATTTCATTTCATTTCATTTCATTTCATTTCATTTCATTTCATTTCATTTCATTTCATTTCATTTCATTTCATTTTATTTTATTTCAAAGGTCCAGTGTCTATTTTAAAGGTTGCCACAGCAGAATAAACCACCTATATTATATTTATATTATATTATATTATATTATATTATATTATATTATATTATATTATATTATATTATATTATATTATATTATATTATATTATATTATATTATATTATATTATATTATATTATATTATTTTATATTATATTATCATGAAATAAATAGTAACATGGAAAATAGCTTTTATTTATGCAATTAAAAAATGTAGGGTAATGGTTCACATCTAAATTTTATCACTTGACCAAATGAAAAATAGATAATTTACCTTAAACAATATTCCTATTTTCATGAGACCAATTTTATATAACCTGGTACAAAGCATATTTGTCTTGTTGAAGAAAGTCAGTTAAGTTAAATTCTCTTTTTGTTCTAAACATAAAAGTATAGCTTTAATCAAAACAACAATTCCCTAAAATGTTCATTCTTACAATAAAAAATATGGTAATGGTTTCACATCTAAATTTGATCACTTGAGCCAATGAAATATATATATATATATATATATATATATATATATATATATATATATATATATATATATATATATATATATATATATATATATATATATATATATATATATATATATATATATATATATATATATATATATATAGCTGAATATATATAGTTGAAGTTAGAAATATTAGCCCCCCTGTTTATTTTTTTCCCCTAATTTCTGTTTAACAGAGAGATTTTTTCAACACATTTTGACAGTGAATAATATTTGACAAGATATTTTCAAGACAGTTCGATAGACAGGTTAGGGTAATTAGGCAAGTTAATGCATTACAAAGGTTTGTTCTGTAGACTATCAAAAAATATATAACTTAAAGGGGCTAATAAATTTGTAATAAATTTAATAAAAAAAAAATTTATTCTAAATAAAACAAATAGGACTTTCTCCAGGAGAAAAAATATTATCAGACATACTGTGAAAATTTCCTTGCTCTGTTAAACATCATTTGGTAAAGAATTCAAAGGGGGCTAATAATTTGAACTTAAAATATATTACTTGAAAAATAAAACAATATTAAATATAATAAAAGACACAATTCTAATTGAATGAAGTACTTCTTGAAAGTGTATATATATATAATAATTTAACTTTATTTAACAATGTTTATTAGCACAATATTTGAGATGCCACTATTTGAACATCTGGAATCTGAGGGTTCAAAGAATCTAAATATTGAGAAAATCTCCTGTACAATTGTCAAAGTTACCCTTTTAGCTATGCATATTACTCATTTAAAAAAACAGGTTTTTTCTATTTACAGTAGGAATGTTACTAAATATTTTCATGGAACATGATATTTAATTGTTTCCCAGTGTTGGGTTGCGGCTGGAAGGGCATCCGCTGTGTAAAACATTTGCTGGATAAGTTGGAGGTTCATTCCGCTGTGGTGACCGCTGATTAATAAAGGGACTAAGCCGATAAGAAAATGAATGAATAATTGATCTTTGCTTAATATTCTAATGATTTCTGGATTAAAACAGAAAATAAATTGACCAGTACAGTGTATTTTGGCTATTGTTAAGAGTATACTTTTGTAGTAACCTTAGTAGATATTTAGTAGAATTTTATTTCTTAGAGATTTTTGTAAGTCCGTCTAATTGGATATATTTTGTCCTGGTGTAGTCAGCGTCCATCACTTTGAGGACACCCGACACTTTCACACAAGCAGAGAGAAAATTGTTGGTGTGAGCAGTTGGCTCTGTGCCAGTGCTCATTATCATATAGAGCCTTTGAATGTGTGTGTGTGTGTGTGTGTGTGTGTGTGTGTGTGTGTGTGTGTGTGTGTGTGTGTGTGTGTGTGTGTGTGTGCATGTGTGTGTGTGTGTGTGTGTGTGTGCAACACTCTTGATTTTCCTCCCCAACTGAGGCAGCGGGTCTGGTTGTGTCTGTGCGTCATGGAGAGGAACGCTCTGGATACATGTGTAGCGTGGACACTTGGCTTTGTCTGTTCAGTCATCGCATGCTGCCTGATCGGACTCCTACGTGAACACAATCACAATGAGCTCATCACGTGACCACCCGTTTAAGGAGGAGGAGTGGGGGGGGTCTTGTATTCATCAGCACTACAACAGTGCCCCCTTGTGGTCATCATTTTGTGCTGAAATTATGATTTCTTGTGGGATGCTGACAGGTTGGATGGTCGTGTGGTTATGTGGAGGGTCCTAAAATAACGTCCTGCTGAAATGAGGGCTTTCGGTGCTGCTCGAGTCTCTGAGGGCAGCGGGTTTGTTGTGTGGGCTCAGTGTGAGTTTAGATACAGGCTACATCTAATTAGAGCCGAGTACTGGACAGCCTTTCTATTTGATAGCAATTAGATCTCTCTGTCAAACCACCAGCTGGAAACCAGTGTGTGTGTTTGTGTGTGTGCGCGTGTGTGCGTGTGTGTGTGTGTGTGTGTGTGTACCTTGTATTCTTATTGTTATGGGGACTAAATATAGGAAAACCAGTAAATTTAGTCTTTGTGGAGATATATTATGTTAATTGTCCGTGTTTTTGGTATTTTCAATGTTTGGAAAATACCTCATACATCACACAGAAGTATTCTGAAAATTAAAGGGTTTAGAGATTGGGGGAAGAGGACAGAATATATAGCCTATACAGTCTAAAAATCATTACATCTATTGGAAGTCCTCATAAAGTTAGATGTACGAGTGTGTGTGTGTGTGTGTGTGTGTGTGTGTGGGTGGGTGCGTGTGCGTGTATGTGTGTGTGTTTGTGCGTGTGTGTGTGTGTGTGTGTGTGTGTGTACCATGTATTCCAGATTTTGTGGGGAGCAAATGTCCCCACAAGTATAGCAATGTGAGTTCATTTTTATGTTTTATGGACTTTTTTGGTACATTTTTTTAAGTAATGTGTGTCTGCGCATGTGTGTGAATGCATATGTGTCTGTGCCCACAAGTGTATTGTGCACAAAAAGTGTATTTTTTGATGTAATGTGTGTGTGTGTCTTGTATTCATAACATTATGGAGACCAAATATATACATGCATATGTACGTATGTATATATGCATGTATGTGTGCGTTTATGTGTGTGTATAGCATGTATTCAAAAGTCCCCACAAGTATAGCAATGTCAGTTCATTTTTACTTTTTTAGTGTATTTCTTTGGTGTAGTGTGTGTATGTTTGTGTGTACGTAGGTACGTGTGTGTGTACCTTGTATTCATAACATTACGGTGACCAAATGTACCCACAAGACATAGTAATAGCATTCAATTTTGGCTTTGTGGGGACATTTTCGGTCCCCGTAAGGACAAGTATAAAAATCATTACTTCTATGGGAAGTCCCCATAAAGATAGCTGTACAAGTGTGTGTGTGTGTGTGTGCGTGTGTGTGTGTGTGTGTGTGTGTGTGTGTGTGAGAGAGTGTGTGTGTGTGTGTGTATTCCATAATTTGTGGAATATGAATATATAATATGAATAATACACAGAAATGCAGATTGTTTCTTGTTAGGGTTTGGTTCAGGAGTAGGGTCGTGGGATGTGTGTGTGTGTGTGTGTATGTGCGTGCGCATACAGGCTCCATTATGTGTGTGTGTTTGATCTTGGTTTAACACTCGCACTGCAGGGCGACAGTTGCCGTTCATAAAACAGATGGTAAATTCAAGGCTCGTTGGCAAGCGGAGTACTTTTTTTTCCTAATCGGTAACATTTCAGCTAATGACTTAATTAGCTATGCAAATTGACAAATCAGTGTGTGGATATTGTTATTTAGTCAAAAAGCCCACCTTAATGAATGAGAGTAATTAAGAAGCAGAGGGTGGGAAGGACTGACGGTGACTCTGGGGTCTCAGCCAAAGCTCTCAACACGATGATCAGTAAAAGAGCTGAAGAAGTGTGCGTGCGTGCGTGCGTGCGTGCGTGCGTGTGTGTGTGTACAGAGAGCGGGTCCAGTGTAAATTTTATTGATAAATGATTTTTGTCAACGAAAAATGGTTCACATATGAAAATAAAATGACTGTGAGCTGGCAGGACATAAAATGGCAAACACTTTCTGCATGTCTCAACTTTCAAAATGTCAACGTCTTAGTTCAGTTAGACAGTTTAGTCAGTTTACTTTTGTGTTTGACATAACACATATTTACCGGTAGAAATGACACCTACACATCTCTCTTTTTATGACCATATATATATACACGGTGCACCTGGAAAGTATTGATAGCGCTTCACTTTTTCCACATTTTTTTATGTTACAGCCTTATTCCCAAATATATTTCCTCAAAATTCTACACACAATACCCCATAATGACAATGTAAAAAAATATATTTTTTTAATTGTTGCGAATTTATAAAAAAAAAAAAACTGAAAAATCACATGAACAGAAGTATTGACAGCCTTTGCTGTGAAGCTCTAAACTGAGCTCAGGTAATTTCTGTTTCCACTGATCATTCTTGAGATGTTTCAGCAGCTTCATTGGAGTTCACCTGTGGTCAATTTAGTTGATTTGACAGATTTGAAAAGGCATACACCTGTCTATATAAGGTCCCAGGGTTGACAGTGCATGTCAAAGCACAAACCAAACATGAAGATAAAGGAATTGTCTGTAGACTTCCGAGACAGGATTGACCAGGCTGGGGACGGTTACAGAAAAATTTCTGCTGCTCTGAAAGTTCCGATGGGCACAGTGGCCTCCATCATCCGTAAGTGGAAGATGTTTGGAACCACCACAACTTTTCCTAGAGCTGGCCGACCATCTAAGCTGAGTGATCGGGGGAGAATGGCCTTAGTCAGGGAGGTGATTAATATCCTGATGGTCACTCTGTCTGAGCTCCAGCGTTCTACTGTGGAGAGAGGAGAACCTTACAGAAGGACAACCATCTCTGCAGCAATCCACCAATCAGGCCTGTATGGTGGAGTGGCCAGACGGAAGCCGCTCCCTGCCTGGAATTTGCCAAAAGGCATCTGAAGGACTCTCAGACCATAAGAAACAAAAGTCTCTGGTCTGATGAGACTAAAATTGAACTCTTTGGAGTGAATGCCAGGCGTTACGTTTCGAGAAAACCAGGCATCGCTCATTACCAGGCTAATACCATCCCTACAGTGAAGCATGGGGGTGGTAGCATCATGCTGTGGGGGTGTTTTTCAGCAGCAGGAACTAGAAAACTAGTCAGGATAGAGGAAAGATGAATGCAGCAATGTACAGAGACATCCTGAATGAAAACCTGCTTCAGAGTGCTCTTGACCTCAGACTGGAGCGACGGTTCATCTTCCAGCAGGACAATGATACAAAGCACACCACCAAAATATCAATGGAGTGGCTTCACAACAACTCAGTGAATGTCTTTGAGTGGCCCAGCCAGAGGCCAGACCTAAATCCTATTGAACATCTCTGGAGAGATCTGAAAATGGCTGTACACCATCACTTTCCATCCAACCTGATTGAGTTTGAGAGGTACAGCAAAGAGGAATGGGCAAAAATTCCCAAAGACTGGTGTGCCAAGCTTGTGGCATCATATTAAAAAGGCTTGAGGCTGTAATTGCTGTCAAAGGTGCATCAACAAAGTATTGAGCTTAGGCTGTGAATACTTATGCACATGTGATTTTTCAGGTTTTTTTTTTTTTTTTTTTGTTAATAATTTGCAACAATTTTTGAAAATCATACCTTTTTCAGTTTGCCATTATGGGGTATTGTGGGTTGAATTTTGAGGATTTTTTTGGATGCACTGTTTATATATATATATACACAATTCCCTAATACATTGTGATATGGCCTGCTTTGTTAGTTTGTTGGATCAAATTGTTTTCTCACTACAACCATATAGCTCTAGAGATTTTTCAACCGAGCCGAGACCACCTCATTTAGGCAATCTCAGACCGATTGTTTTGGCAGGATAGCATTGTTCAAACATTTCCAAAAATTGGAATTGAGCTAAGCGCCAAATGCGGCAGGTTCCGAAACAAATATCAAGGTGTAAAAGCACCTTAAATCACTATATATTATCGTCTTGATTTTGACTGTGTGTCTGTATGTGTTTCAGGATGTGATGGTGGTCGGTGAACCCACTCTGATGGGTGGCGAGTTTGGCGATGAAGACGAGCGTCTGATCACACGGCTAGAAAACACACAATACGACGCCACCAACGGCCTGGACGATGATGATGACTTCACGAGCTCGCCGGCGCTCGCCAACAACAGTCCCTGGAACAGCAAACCACCTACAGGACAAGACAGCAAGCCAGAGAGCACAGCCTCACAGCCCTCGCAGTAGGAGACAAACACAATGCCTCGGACCTCACTTTATACCCTCCATCATCTACAACCACAATTCCAGAAAAACTATACTAAAAGATATGATATGTTAATTCTCTTTTTACTATGGAGCTGTTGAACGCTTGATTCTGATTGGTTGATGAACAATTATTTTTAGATAAACACTCTTGACCCAGAAAATGAAATTGTGTCATCGTGTAGTACAGTAATAAATGACAGGTCATTACTGTACTTTCACTTGTTTCAAACCTTTGTGAGTTTCTTTCTTCTGTTAAACACAAAAGAAGATATTTTGAAGAATGCTGGAAAACCTGACTTCCATAGTATTTGTTTTCCCTATTATAGAAGTCAATGGTTACCAGTTTTCAGCTTTCTTCACAATATCTTCTTTGGTGCTTAACAGAAGAAAGAAATTCATAAAGGTTTGTAACCACTAGACGGAGAGTAAATAGTGGGTGCAATTTAATTCTGGGGTGAACTATCCCTTAAAGGCCTTTTCACACCAAGCAGGATAAGACCAGACCACAGGAGTTCAGACCACAGTTATAATGATAAAGATGTAGAGAAGCAATATTGTTGGGGTCACTTTCAGACGATTTTTGTTCAGCTAATAAACAATAAAACACTGACAATTGGTCAGAAACCATTGAAATATAAAGGGCTTGTGCAATTCAAAGCTACAGACGACATTCTGGAGAAGCTCTGCTTGATGTTAAGTCCTCTTTTCATTATTTAAAGATAATGTGTGTGAATGAGAGTGTATGGGTGTTTCCCAGTACTGGGTTGCGGCTGGAAGGGCATCCGCTGCGTAAAACATATGCTGGAATAGTTGGCAGTTCATTCTGCTGTGGCGACCCCTGATAAATAAGGGACTAAGCCAAAGGAAAATTAATGAATGAATAATGACTATCTTAGAAACAATTGGTTATACCATGGGAAAAAAGAGAAAATAGATAGTAATAAAAAAGTACCTCATATGTCCTAATTTTGGCATTTTTGGGTTGACTGCTTTGAAAATGCTAGGGGAAAAAACTGGTGTTGTTTTTATTCCACTACACTGACTATGATTGCTAAATTCACTGTTTGATTAGATTGATTACACGAGCTGAATTCACTGGTCAGATGCGCTTGTAGCACACTGAAGACACCTGCTGGTTAAAAGGAGGTAATGCAAAAATAGCATAAACTAAAAATTATAATTGTATATGTGAATGCAATTATGTTTATTGTTATATTTACAGTTATTGTGCTTGGTGTTAACGGCTCTGATCTTAGTTATTTCAATTGACTTCACAGCCTACAACAGTGAAAGCTTTAGGTGTGATAGCCAAGTGCAGGGGTGGGCAAACTCGGTCCTGGAGGGCCGGTGTCCTGCATAGTTTAGCTTCAACTCTAATCAAACACACCTGAACATGCTAATTAGTGTCTTCAAGATCACTAATTATCTATAAGCAGGTGTGTATGATCAGAGTTGGAGCTAAACTGTGCAGGACACCAGCCCTCCAGGACCGAGTTTGCCCACCCCTGGCCAAGTGGAATAATTGATATATAATTTTATTTTATTTTATTTTTTTAATTAGAAAGAATGTATTTCTTTCACCAATTTCACCACTGAATAATAGCGTGAAAAGAAGAAACCTTTCATAGGAAGCCTATGTTTATTAAATCATTCTTGGAATGTGCTGTATCCATTCATTCATTCATTTTCTTTCAGCTTAGTCCCTTTATTTATCAAGGGTCGCCACAGCGGCACAACACCCATACACTCTCACATTCACACACATACACTACGGCCAATTTAGTTTATTCAATTCACCTATAGCTCATGTTTTTGGACTTGTGGGGGAAACAGGAGCACCCGGAGGAAACCCACGCCTACATTGGGAGAACATGCAAACTCCACACAGAAATGCCAACTGACCCAGCCGGGACTCAAACCAGTGACCTTTTTGCTGTAAGGTGATAGTGATAACCACTGAGAGCCACTGTGCCGCCCTGTGCTGAATCCAATTTAAAAAAAAAAATTCATTTAATAAGTAAAAACTTCACAGGAAATCTCTGCTTTATACTTTTGTCAATTAAATTATTTTTTAAAGAATAATTGACAATTATTATAAAAAAAATATATATTATTAAATTGACACCAGTATAAAGCAAAGATCTCTTGTGATGTTTTCACTTATCAAATCAAATATATTCTATAAAATAAACAACACTTCATTTTTATTTGATGAAGCACATTAAGAGAATGATCTAATAACCACAAGCATCCCACAAAAGGTTTCATCTTTTCACAATATTATTTAATACTGTCTACACTACCTGACAAAGGTCTTGTCGTCTATGCATGTTTTAGGAACAACAATTAATAACTTGACTTCTAGTTGATTATTTGGTATCAGAAGTGGCTTATATGAAAGGCAAAGGCCTCTAGATTACACTTATTTTACCCAAATAAAATATGATCAGGCCTTGATTTTGAATTATTTCATTAGAACAGTAAGGTCTGACTTTGCTTAGACAAAAGCCAATTAACAGAAATAATGTCCAGTATAGAATATGAAGTCATGCTGCAGTGAAAAAAGACTTAAGATTGTGTATGACTCCCATGAGCTTGGAGGACTGCATCCATACATCTCTGCAATGACTCAAATCACTTATTAATAAAGTCATCTGGAATAACAAAGAAAGCGTTCTTGCAGGACTTCAATCATGGCATTCATCTTCAATGCCTCCTCCTTGATCTTACCCCACACATGCTCAATAAAGTTCATGTCTGGTCACTGAGCTGGCCAATCCTGGAGCACCTTGACCTTTGTTTTCAGGAACTTTGATGTGGAAGGCTGAAGTATGAGAAGGAGCGCTATCCTGCTGAAGAATTTGCCCTCTCCTGTGGTTTGTGATGTAATGGGCAGCACAAATGTCTTGATACCATGTAACCATGATTTTTCTTTCACCAAACTTGACTGATTTCTGTGAGAATCTTGGCTCCATGCGGGTTCCAGTAGGTCTTCTGCAGTATTTGTGATGATTGGGATGCAGTTCAACAGAGTATTCATTAGAAAAATCGACCTTCTGCCACTTTTCCAAATGATGAATAACTAGAAGTCAAGTTATTATTTGTTGCTCTTATAACAGATCGATGACAAGACTTTTTTCAGGCAGTGTATGGTAAAACTGATCAAAGACATAAATTCTTTGTACCGTCCTTTATCTATTTTTATTTGACAATTTTTTTTTTCACAAAATGTTGCGTTATGCTCCATCTTTGCTTGCAAAGAGAGAATTAACTAATCACAGGTTCTTGATATTTATTGCATTTTACAAAATGATGAAATTACTTCCTTTTTTTGTGGAATTGGGGATGTAAATCCCATGTCATGGCGGTAATGGTGAAATATTTTGGGTAACATTCACTGACCAAACTTTGGCAGCAATATTTGCTCTCTGGATTTTATTCCAAATCATCATCTAGCTTGTGCAAGAAGTCAGACCCTTGGAGGACTGAATTAACAGAGACTTGAATCTGGGACAACTTTAGCCCAATAATCAATGTAAAAAAAACTATCATCAGTCTTGCAGTTCATCACACTTCTGCACAGTGACTAACTCAACATCAACCAATCACTGAAGAGACGCTTATGTTGATCGTTTTCTCACTGGAGACTGAAGCATTAGAGGTGTCCGCAGAGACCAATACCTGAACATTTGCATCTTTATTGGAAATTCGTTTGGCTTTTTGTCTTTTCCCTGTGCTATCAATTAAATGCCTCACGTTCCTTCAACACACCAGACTGTGTTATCAAAGACAAAAAAAAACAGATTGTACTTTAATTACAATATTTGATTTCGGAGTCAGTGTGTTATTTTATTAATTTGTGATATTTTGTGTTTCTCCTCCTATACCTTTTTGGACTGGCAGGCATAAATGAAAAGCATCTTTCATCATGATATGTTTCTGCATGAAGTTTATTTCAAGATTTTTTGATCATGTCGGAAGCTCGGAAACCAGATTTATGATGATAGCAAGGATGTCTGATGTCACTGAAGCCATCAGACCTTCAGCTGTTTCCACAACGTTTTGATTGTTTCTTTCATATTTCATACTCAGGAATGAACTTCATACTGAGAAATGATTATATTAAATACAGTGCATGCGGAAAATGTTCATAGTGCTTCAATTTTTTTCCCCTTTTTTGTGTTACAGCCTTATTTCAAAATGGGTTAAATTCATTTATTTCCTCAAAACTCTACCCAAAATCCCCCATAATGACAATGTGAAAAAAGAGTTTTTGAAATTGTTGCAAATTTATTAAACATAAAAAACCTGAAAAATCACATGTACAGAAGTATCACAGCCTTTGCTCAATACTTTGTTGATGCACCTTTGGCAGCAATTACAGCCTCAAGTCTTTTTGAATATGATGCCACAAGCTTGGCACACCTGTCTTTGGGAATTTTTGCCCATTCCTCTTTGCTGTACCTCTCAAGCTCTATCAGGTTGGATGGAAAGTGATGGTGTACAGCCATTTTCAGATCTCTCCAGAGATGTTCAATAGGATTTAGGTCTGGGCTCTGGGTGGGCCACTCAAGGACATTCACAGAGTTGTTGTGAAGCCACTCCATTGATATTTTTGTGGTGTGCTTTGGGTCATTGTCCTGCTGGAAGATGAACCGTAGCCCCAGTCCGAGGTCAAGAGCACTCAAGCAGGTTTCCGTTCAGGATGTCTCTGTACATTGCTGCATTCATCTTTCCCTCTATCCTGACTGGTCTTCCAGTTCCTGCTGCTGAAAAACATCCCCACAGCATGATGCTGCCACCACCATGCTTCACTGTAGGGATGGTATTAGCCTGGTGATGAGCGGCGCCTAGTTTTCTCCAAACGTAATGCCTGGCATTCACTCCAAAGAGTTCAATTTTAGTCTCATCAGACCAGAGAATTTTGTTTCTTATGGTCTGAGCGTCCTTCAGATGCTTTTTGGCAAATTCCAGGCGGGGAGCGGCTTCTGTCTGGCCGCTCTACCATACAGGCCTGATTGGTGGATTGCTGCACAGATGGTTGTCCTTCTGTAAGGTTCTCCTCTCTCCACAGAAAAACGCTGGAGCTCAGACAGAGTGACCATCAGGACATTGATCACCTCCCTGACTAAGGCCCTTCTCCCCCAATTACTCAGCTTAGATGGCCGGCTAGCTCTAGGAAGAGTTGTGGTGGTTCCAAACATCTTCCACTTACGGATGATGGAGGCCACTGTGCTCATTGGAACTTTCAGAGCAGCAGAAGTTTTTCTATAACCTTCCCCCGCCTTGTGCCTCGAGAGAATCTTGTCTCAGCGGTCTACAGTCAATTCCTTTGTCTTCATGCGTGGTTTGTGCTTTGACATGCACTGTCAACCCTGGGAACTTAAATAGACAGGTTTAGGCCTTTTCAAATCATGTCCAATCAACTGAATTTACTAAGTTAATAATAGGTGAACTCTAATGAAGCTGCTGAAACATCTCAAGAATGATCAGTGGAAACAGAATGTACCTGAGCTCAATTAGAGCTTCACAGCAAAGGCTGTCAATACTTCTGTACATGAGATTTTTCAGGTTTTTTATGTTGAATAAATTTGCAACAATTTCCAAAAATATTTTTTCACATTGTCATTATGGGGTATTTTGAGGAAATAAATTAATTTAATCCATTTTGGAATAAGGCTGTAACATCAACAAATGTGGAAAAAGTGAAGCGCTATACTTTCCAGATGCACTGGACATATTACTGTAAATCCAACCACAAATATTCAGTTCTTTATGAGTTTAAATAACATTCATTATGTCTTCATGCTTTTAATATATATTAAAACTGCTTTTTTTATTTAAAAATTAATCATTTTTAAAAAAAAATGCAAGTCATGTGATCAGTTTCATACTACTTTCTGTATTTATGTAGCTAGATACACAAAAATCCTCTTCATATTCTGTACATTGGACATTTCTTGAAGTCCCTTTAAGAGTCGCAGTGCGTTTTACTGTTTGAATGGAAGATTGCAATGATGATGATGATGATGATGACAAACAGCCAAATATTTTTTAATTAATCTGTTTCTTTGTCTCTCTCTAATTTGTCACTAGAAACGTATTATCTCAAAGCCTGGGGTATTTCCAAAACCAATAAATTATCAGGCACCCACTGTTTAAACCTTGTATTATTGAAACTCTGCACAGTTTGTAAAATATTTAGCAGAGGTGTTTTTTGTGTCATATCCAAAGTCTTGTATGTATGCTTTGCCATTTTGTGTGCCAATAAATTGTGCTTACAAAACCTTCTGCCTAATATTTTTGTCATCATACTCGTATTTGATTTGCCAACATGTTTATAATTGCTGTGATGAATACTGGTGCTGATCAGAATGATTTAAAATCGACATTATAATGCCACATTTTGACAACAGCCATGTAAATCTGACACACTTGTTTGTTTTGTCTGTCCTCTTGTAAGTTTCAATGGCGCCATCTTGTGTTCAGTATTATCACACACAGTACTGCGATTTTCATTCATTCATTCTCCTTCGGCTTGGTCCCTTTATTCATCAGGGGTCACCACAGTGGAATGGACCACCAACTTATTCAGCATATGTTTTACACAGCGGATGCCCTTCCAACTGCAACCCAGTACTGGGAAACACTCATACACTACGCCCAATTTAGTTTATTCAGTTCACCTATAGCGCATGTGTTTGGTTTGGTCTTGTGGGGGAAAACCACGACAACACAAGGAGGACATTCAAACTCCTCACAGAAATGCCAACTGAGACAGAACTCGAACCGGCAACACCTTCTTGCTGTGAGGCGACAGTGCTAACCACTGAGCCACGGTGTGTACTGTGATTTTAATTTTAACAATAAAAATTATTATTCCTTATTATATATTATATTATTTAATTTGATTAATTATAAGCAGTGTTGAGTAAACAAGTAATATATTATAATTTTTAACCTATATTACACTTTAAAAAACAAAAATGCATGCAAAATAACAACACATGCATACGTTTACATTATAAGGCTACTTTCCTTAAAAAGTCTCATTTAGAAACTTTTTTAAATAAGTGACTTTAGATTGTAACATTTTACTTATTTCGCAACACTGTTTAGACCAGAGATGCCCAAACTAGAGCCTGTAGGCCAAAGTTGGCCCGTGGTAACCATTTTGCCCACCATCCTATCTAAAAAGGCAAGTCAAGTTTACTCATTAAATTGTATTTTATTAAGGTTAACCCTACCCCAACCCTAAACCCAACCATCACAATATTGTAAAAACAGTAATTAAACCAAGTATTATTCATATTATTTATTAAATTTCTCATTAAATTGTATTTTATTATCGTCTACCCCTACCTAAGCCCAACCCTCACAATAATGTAAAAACAGTAATTAAATCAAGTATTATTCATATTATTTAATAAATTACCCATTAAATTGTATTTTATTAACGTCTACCCCTACCCCTACCTAAACCCAACCCTCACAATAATGTAAAAACAGTAATTAAATCAAGTATTATTTATATTATTTATTAAATTACACATTAAATTGTATTTCATTAACGTCTACCCCTACCCCTACCTAAACAGAACCCTCACAATAATGTAAAAACAGTAATTAAATCAAGTATTATTCATATTATTTATTAAATTACCCATTAAATTGTATTTTATTAACGTCTACCCCTACCCCAACCCTAAACCCAACCATCACAATATTGTAAAAACAGTAGTTAAAACAAGTGTTAATAATATTATTTATTAAATTACCCATTAAATTGATTTTACTACCGCCTACCCCTACCCTAACCGTTAACCCAACCCTCACAGTGGTATAAAATATTAATTATTGTTGTACAGTGTCACAAACATTATGCTATATTGATGTGAGTATCCGCAGCTGTATCCCATCTAGACTTTACCAAAATTTGCACAATAAAATTAACCAAAAGCATGTAAAGAACAAAATTATGAAAATAATAACTTCTATAAGTCCAATGCCGTATACAGAGAGATGAGAGAGTTTTATCGGTCTTTAATATTAATGAATATTAATATAAATATTAATATTAATAACCGAATATTAGGTGTTTCACATTTTAGCAGTTTTTTAAATAAGAAAAATATAGGCTACCTTAAGTTCAGTATTAACTAAATATTGTTATGCTATCATTTCTTTAATAACCTCTGTGATATTTCATGTTTATATGCTGCGCGTGTTGTTTTTATCGCAACAGTGCGCTTCTGTTTATCAGTGTCACGTGCGTGATGTGATGATGACGTCACAGCGAAGATGGCGGATTCGTTGGCTGTCGGGACGTCAGACGAAAAAGATCCCGAAAATGAGGATCACAAAGGGGTGAAATGCTTGTGGGCTCCAGCAGCAATGTCGGAGAAAGCGAACATCTCGGCCACCATGACGGAAACTCTGGGATGTTACGAGAATCCCGCGGTTAAAGACGAGCAGATGGAGCACTCAGGTGAGAGAGAGAGCATCTGACAACAGCTGACCTTCGCTTAGCGCTTCCAACGTGGCTTCAGTTTACCTCACTTTTACCAGGGTGTTTAACGTGGACTGTGTTTTGAGTAGTTTTCCTATTTAGCAGACCGTGAGCCAAACTTTAGTTCAACGTTGTGCATCTTCAGTAGCTTTTTACAAGTCTTAAGTTAATGGTTTTCGTATTTAGTTTATACATACAGTTGAAGTTAAAAGTTATTAGCCTTCATTTATTTTCCAAAGTGAAGATTTTCGCACACAATTGAAGCATAGTTGCTTTAATAGCTAATTTGTTTTGTCTATGTACTATTTATGACAGTACATTATATTTTACTAGTCATTTTGCAAGGTACTAGTCTTCTGCATTACAGTTCAATATTGGGGTAAAGTTGTTGATATTCACACATTCAGACTTTCTCTTTAATAAGATAATTTCAGAAAAGTATTATTTTCAAAATTCTAAATAGTAAATCATATTAGCAGCCAGTGACTATCGAAGTACACCATTGTTCACTGCTAAATTAATAGTGCTAATGTTGTTTTGAAGTCATATTTATAAAAAAAAAATGTGTCATTTCAAAAGTCAAGTCAAAGTCAGCTTTATTGTCAACTCAACAACATGTACAGAACATACAGAGAATTGAAATTGTGTTGCTCTCAGACCCTGTGTGCATAACAGATAATATTAATACAAAAAGTAGAATTCTAAAAAGACATTACAATAAATACAATTACACATGTAATCATTCATTTTCTCTTCGGCTTAGTCCCTTTATTAATCTGGGGCTGCCACAGTGGAATGAAGCGCTAATTTATCCAGCATACGTTTTACGCAGCGGATGCCCTTCCAGCTGCAACCCATGACTGGGAAACACTCATACACTCTCATTCACACACATACATTATGGACAATTTAGCCTACTCAATTCACCTGTACCGCATGTCTTTGGACTTTGGACCTGGAGGAAACCCACACGAACGCGGGGAGAACATGCAAACTCCACACAGAAACTGACCCAGCCTAGGCTTGAACCAGCGACTTTCTTGCTGTGAGGCGACAGCACTACCTACTGCGCCACCGCGTCACCTTACACATGTAATATAATATATAAAAATAGAAGTAAAAATAAAAAGTGTAAACAATACAATTACATCTAAGTGCATGAGTTACAGACCGAATATTCAAAGTACCATGGTAAACAATATAGGGAGAATGTTGCACGTTTTTACAGAATGAATGTGCAAATGTAAAACTTTACCTCAATAAGTGCAATTTAAAAGCTTAACTCTGATAATTAGGTTAAATAGGTAAGTTAGGTTAATTCAGCAAGTTATTGGACAACAGTGGTTTGTTCTGGAGCCAATCGAAATAAGGTTATTTCTTAAGGGGGCTAATAATATTGACCTTAACAAAAATTAAAAACTTCTCTTACTCCAGCCAAACTAAAAGTAATAGGACTTTCTTCAGACGAAAACAATATTACAGTAAATACTGTGAAAATTTCTTTCTGTTAAACATCACTTGGGAAATATTTGAACTAATAATGAATTAAAAAAATTCATTTTCAGAATGCCATTAATGTTTCTTGCTGGATGTAAAAAGCAAAACTCGTTTTCTTGTTTAGTCTGAATTGTTTGTTGGAAGCCTGTGGATCATCTGAGCTCTGAGGCTTGTTTCTAAACAGCTTGCCTGGTTGTGGTCCAAACATGATGATGGGAAAAGTTCCAGTGAGAAATCTGCACTTAAAAGCAGATCCCTGTGCAGTCTTTAGTATAGTGAAACACACTCTTGAAGTTTTTGTTTTTATCATTTAGACGTCATTTGGAGGTATAAACGAAAGAAAACTATCCACCAACATATCTGTGACAAACAATGTGCAATGTAAAATATAACAGTTTACATATTTTGTGATTGTCAAGGGTATTCCGTTTAATTGTGGTTGTGAATTGCATTATGGGATGTTGATCTCTGCTCTGTCGACTTTTGATGTTGAAATTTCACTTCTGCTGTTTAACAAAGTGACTTTTATTTTGACAATTTAATAGTTTGAAATAATATACTGCATAAGAAATAATATATAGAGAAATAAGTCTGTAAAATAACAGAATGTACTGGAAGTGTGTTGCAAGGTTTTTGTACGGCAATATACAACAACCCAATATGTCACTTTAAACTAATACAAAATGTTAATAAATGTCACTTTTTCAAACTTTTCTAGGTCAAAAATTAGTGGAAAAAAGATCAAGGTCTCATAATGTGATTGAAAAGCACAAATAAATGGGAAAAAATAAAAACATGAATCACAAAATACAGAAAACTGCAAACTTACGGATATTTTTAACAGTGTTTGTAATGTCCGGGAAAAAGCAGGTGTGTCATCCAACCATCCACAGCTCACTAATGAGTTCTTATTGTTGAGGGATTTGAGTTTTCAGCATCTGAATATCTGAAGAGTGACATACATATTTACTGTATCTGAACAATACAGTATAAATATAATAATGATTAGTCTGCAAGGTTAGTGTGATTTTTCACCAAGTAGGACATGTTCCTGGATCAGCAACTATAGTTGAAGTCAAAATGATTCGCCCTCGTGTGAATTTTCTTTTCTTTTTCTAATATTTCCCAAATGATGTTTATCAGAGCAAGTAATTTTCCACAGTATTTCCTGTAATATTTTTTCTTCTGGAGAAAGTCTTATTTGTTTAATTTTGGCTAGAATAAAAGCAGTTTTAAACCATTTTAAGGTCAATATTATTAGCCCCCTTAAGCAATGTTGATTTTTGATAGTCTACAGAACAAACCATCATCACACAATGACTTGCCTAATTACCCTAACTTACCTAATTAACCGTCACTAAGCTGAATACTAGTATCTTGAAAAATATCTAGTAAAATGTTATTTACTGTCATCATGGCAAAGATAAAAGAAATATGTTATTAGAAATGAGTTATTAAAACCAGTATATTTAGAAATTTGTTGAAAAAATATGATCTCCGTTAAACAGAAATTGGGGAAAAAAAATATACAGGGTCGTTAATAATTCAGGAGGGCTAATAAATTTTACTTCAACTTTGTCTAAGAAATACTATATATATATATATATATATATATATATATATATATATATATATATATATATATATATATATATATATATATATATATATATATATATATATATATATATATATATATATATATTTTCAATCAGCCAATCAGATTTAAGGGATAAGTCTACAGTTTAAGTTTAGGCTTACAGTTAGAGTTGTGCTTGTACATCATTGTTATCCAACTACTAATTCCCTCAGATGTTAGGTTTAAGCTTAGGGATTAGGTATGGGTTACATTTTTAGGAATGAGGATCAACATAGATGATAATCCAGGACCGCATCCCACTTGGCAAAATCACACCCATCTGTGTAATTGTTGGAATGAAGAAGTTTGTTCGTCCATTGAAGATTAATGCAGAACAATTTGGTTTACGAAGTTGTTCAATATTTCACATTTCATAAAAGAAAGTCTTGCAGGTTTGAAAATCACTTGTAATTACACCTTTAGCTTTGAGGTATTGCTTAAATATATTTTAATAATTACACATATTTCAAACCTTAATACTTATTATTAAGTTCCTGCTTTGTCAAAAAAATAAGTAAATAGAATTTGTGTATTATATTTTACAGTATATGTTGCATATACTAATATAGTTTATTTAATTAATTTATTTATTTATTTTGTCTGGCAAAGAGAGGCTTGTTTATTAACAATACAGAAATTAGATGAACAAAAGCTTGTAACGCAATGGACATCTTGCTTCTACACAATATTTGCAACAAAAAAGAAGGATAAAGACAGAAGATTTACATTGTCAAGGCTGTCTGTAGACTTTGCATTTCACCAAGTTAGTTAATTCAATTAATTGACTGCTACTTCGTTTTTTACAAGGTTTGTATTTTTGTAGTAATACAGTGATATTAAAAGACTAAATTTGGCTCAAACATTATAATAGGTTCAGCCATAATTTGAACGCAATACACTTCATTACACAATAAAGGTGACCTATTATGAAAAATCACTTTTATAAGGAACATAAACACAGTTGTGTGCCAACAGTTTGTGAATATAACCAGCTTCTTATGGTAAAAATGTATTAATTTAATATTTTATATAATTACACTTGGGGGCGGCAGTGCCTCAGTGGGTAGTGCTGTCGCCTCACAGCAAGAAGGTCGCTGGTTCGAGCCTCGGCTGGATCAGTTGGCATTTCTGTGTGGAATTTGCATGTTCTACCCGTGTTGGCGTGGGTTTCCTCCGGGTGCTCCAGTTTCCCCACAGTCCAAAGACATGCGCTATAGGTGAATTGGGTAGGCTTAATTGTTTGTAGTGTATGTGTATGAAAGGGCATCCGCTGAGTAAAAAACAAAAGCTGGATAAGTTGGTGGTTCATTCCGCTGTGGTGACCCCAGATTAATAAAGGGACTAGGCCGAAAAAAAAATGAATCAATAATTACACTTGATAAAAACAGTTTGCAGAAACGCTTTGATTGACATTCTCCCATTGTACGTGTCATCAGAGGAGGAAAGTCCCGCCCGTTATTGACCATCTCTCCCTCATTAGTATAGGTTGCACCTTAGTCTTGTCTTTGAATCTACCACTATGCTGACACACAGGCATTTGTAGCTCTGCCCTCTTTTAAACTCAAAGTGACAGTCACCAAAATGGCACAATTAGGAGGATCAAAACCTAAAAGGATCTGTTTTAAACAGAAAAAAAAAATTATTTGTGTGGTATTTTGAGCTAAAACGTCACATATACACTCTAGGGCAGGAGTCTCAAACTGCCGGACCGCGGGCCATATGCGGCCCCCTCCTCATTCCTGAGGCCCGCAACTGACGTCAAAAATATAATGAGATTTGTGCCCCCAAAACTTATATTTTTGAATTACTATCGTTATTGTGCAGTCGCATCAATCCACATGTGGTTTTGACCCCCCACCTACTGGACATTTAAAGTACTGTACTATATATTCAGTTTACTTTCTGTGTGCAGTCGAGAGTAATGCTCACCCAAATTGTTCTTGGGCTGATTTAAACTTTAAAATATATGTCTGTAAGTGCTCTATTTTTATTAAAGCTCCATTTTTAAAACATTCAAGGCTCTTTTGATTATAATCAGTTTTGAACTGCCTGTATTGTGCTGTACAAACACCTCTTCATAACTTACACGTTATGATGGTGGTGTAAACATTATCATTTTGCTAATATTCGATTCAAATGGTCTCATTTAATAGATTTTCCTCATATGCTTTTTAAGATTTGTGTAAAAAAATGTACATTAATCAAATGTGACTGCTGGCTGAATTAAACGTGTTAAAGTACACGTGAATGTATATATGTGTGTGTCTGTGTGTGTGTGTGTGTGTGTATATATATATATATATATATATATATATATATATATATATATATATGAGCAATATCACTCGTAGCAGTGCGATATGGCTGTATATCAGCATTGGTGAGAGGCGTGCGTTGGTCGTCCCACCAGTGCTGAAATACAGCCATATTAACTGCTACGAGTGTGTTATTGCGTTTATACAACAGTTCCACGTCATAATCGTGTATATAAAAAAAGAAAACAAACACGGAGAGTCTAAAAACCCTTTTGTATTAGGAACTACTTTCTTCCGCCATTCATTCACCTCAGCAGTTGACCTCGAAACAGCAGAAGCCGTTACGAATTCACCAACGTCACTTTAGAGCTAGTGTTTGAATGATTCTCAAACATCATGTATAAAGTGATGACAAAACAGCTGATTTTGCTGACATTTTAAGATTTTAAGTCTGAACTTGACATGAAATGCTCTCCGTGTACAGAGATATCTTCTTACAGTGTTACAGTCTATAGTATTTCTCTGTTGCAATCGGGATATCACAATAATTAACCCCAAAAAAAGCAGCGCAATCACTATCAGACTGCTGTTGTGTTTGAGATAAGGAGGGGGTGTTCGGGGGTGAGGTCTCTGAACAACACTGTTGAGAACAAGGATAGGAAAGTAACTACTAAAATAGGCACTGTCCTAATAAATAAACTGCATAGTTGTAATCCATACAAAAGAGAGAGATTGATTTAGAAAACCAATTTAATAATGATTTGATCAGCTGTAGTTGGAAAACACGCAGTTTTAATCTTCTAATCAAGGGCTTATTATGCGGTCCTGGCACCATCTTGTGGATAGACAACAACAACCGTCTTTGGCGAATGGACGGCGATACGCTGTCTCTCAGAAATTATAAATATTTTGAAATAAGCACTATCCATTCCTTATAAATAAACTGCATAATTGCAATCTAAACAACTACATTCTCGACTAAAAAGCCTCAAAAGTACATGATGTTGTCCAATAGCTGCAATATTTGCCAAACTGTAGTGAGTTTATTGATGTGCTGTCAATCTATGTGGGTGGAGTAATACACAAAAGTAAAGAGGCTGGAAGAGTGCTGTTATTGCAGAATGTCGCACTGCTATCAGCCAATCAGATTCGAGAACCAGACAGACCTGTTGTGTGTGTGTGTATATTTTATATATATATATATATATATATATATATATATATATATATATATATATATATATATATAATATTTTATTATTAATCTTTTCCCTCTTTGTTGTACTTTTACAAAAAAAAGAAAGATATTGAGAAGAACAGTTGCCAGTAAAGTCACTAAAGTTACCAAATCTGCTTTCTGCTGTTTTTGCGCCATCTGAGTAACTTTTGGTAAAGCAACAATTGATTTAGACAGAATAATAACAATTATTATGCTTATTATTAAATTGTAGTATTTTCATAGCAATTTAAACTACCCCTTCAGTATGTACAATAAGAAACAAAATGAAGGAGCTTTGACTGCATATACTCTGGAAAAGAATGTCTGAGTGGATCAATTACATCAGGTTTCCAATATTTTTGTTGTGCTTGAATGTTAAAGTGGCCCTCCGATGATTTGTCAGTCACTGATATGGCCTGCCGCCAATTTGAGTTTGAGACCCCTGATCTAGTGACATCTCAGACTTATTTCGTATCTTGTAAAAAGTGGCATAATTGGTGCCCTTTAAGCAGTTTCCCATAGAAACTTCACTGCAGCTGGTGTTGTACTGTATGTGAATCACAACCAGATAAATAGTTGGCTTGGCTTTCACTGTATCTCTGAACGCAATATTGTTCTCTTCCTCACAGATGTGGATGAACCTGAGGATCCATCTCTATTGAGGTTCATGTGTGCAGAACTGACCAGAGGATACTTTCTGGAGCACAACGAGGCCAAATACACGGAGCGCAGGGAGAGGGTTTACACATGCATGAGGATCCCCAGAGAGCTGGAGAGGGTGAGTCCCAATATCCAATGGTGAATACTAAGGAGACACCCCTTAATAGGATATTATATATACATTTTAATGTAATTCTGGTAATATGCATGCAGTACTGTGCAATAAGTCTGAGGTCAATATTTTAACTATTGCTTTCCAAAGATTAATCGCGATTAATCGCATCCAAAATAAAAGGTTGTTTTGACATAACATAACACACACATACATAAAACAAATCTATTCAAAACTATTTTATTACAAAGATACAGTGAGTGACAGTTCAAATGACCACTATTGCCACATGTGACGCCGCCATGGGACAAATGGATTACAAAAATGTGTTTAGGTGTAACAGCAGTTTACAACAATGCCGCCAGGGGGCACAAAGGGACGGTATGTAAACAGACAGAAATATACAGTAGCTGTAAACACCCTGCTACTTGTGAATTAACTAAAATAACGAAACAAAGCATTATAATTGCTTCATAAGGCATTAAAAACGTGTTAACAAGCTTCATTATATTGTAAACTTGTTAAATACAATGAGGATTCATTTTGTAAAACAAAATAAAAGACAACTAAAATGAAGGTACAACCAATAATAAATAAAAACATTAAATATTAAATAAACCAGTGTTTTAGCCTAAATATAGTGTTTGTTATTTTAAAGTGATACAATCCCAGAATAAATTTCATGTTTTAAAAACCTTAGATACTTTTTTAAAGTCTTTATTTGGTGCTGAAGAAATAAAACATCTGCCAATAAAAATAAAGTACAAACAAACATAAATAATTAAATACATAATTGAAAAAAAAATAAGTAAAGCAGTATTTTAGCTTAAATATAGTGTTTGTTATTTTAAAGTGATATGAATAAGCTTTTTCATTTACATTTTCTTTGTTGATTATATTTAGCTTTTTCATTTTGTCTTAATTGTTGTACATGAATAATAAATGAGTAATTAAATAGGCCTAAATGTATTTATCTGTATTTAAATGTACAATTGAAGTCAGAATTATTAGCCCTCCTGTTTATTTCTTTGAATGAAAATGATCCAGCGCTTCGCTCTTCCTCAAAGTGTTGGTGTTTATTCCCACTAGATGGCGATATTGAGATATTTTAGCAAACTACTAAGACTGCTTAAAATAAATTTCTCATTAATAAAGTAATATTAAAATACACGATTATAGCTGAAATAATGGGCAGTGTGTCTGTTTTCAGAGAGCGCTGTTCGCATTCAGCTCTCAGGTTTGTGTGGTATGTTGAGGTATTTGCACACAAAGACGCCTCTGTGACCCTGAAGCTGCTCCTCCTCTTAAACCCTAGAAAGAGTCCACAGTTACTACTGACCTGGAAACAGTTTATGTTTGTTATGCTTACTCTTACTGATTTCTGGTCATAAACCTGCTGCTGTCCTGTCCTGCGTGCTTTTATGGAAGTAGCTGCTGTGTATGTTTCTGCGCTCATTGAGAATGGTTGCTGTTAGCCAGTGTGTTTACTTGGAGCAGGTAAGGGCTCGTGTTTTCATCATCCCCTCAGGATTGCTGTATGGGCCCCTGCTAGGGCTGTGCAATATGACAATATATATATGCCATGACATATATATTTATATATATATATATATATATATATATATATATATATATATATATATATATATATATATATATATATACATATATATATATATATATATATATATATATATATATATATATACATATATATATACATACATATATAACGCATGTATATTTATATTGCATGGACAAGATAAAATGTCTGTCATTTCATATTATGCTCTATGGGACTAAAAAAATTCATTGTTTACAGTAATAGCTTTTCATAATTTATATGAGCGCAATGTAACTCATGTTACTCACTATATATTCTCCCTCAAGTGATTCCAAACCCTTATGAGTTGCTTTCTTCTGTTGAGCACTAAAAAAGATATTTTGAAGAATGCTGAAAGCCTGTAACCATTGACTTTCAAAGATAGAAAAACAATTACAGGTTTTCATCATTATTCAAATTATCTTCATTTGTGTTCAACAGAGAAAGAATTTCACAAAGTTTTGAAGCAAGTAAAGGGTGAGTAAATGATCACAGAATCTCTTAAGTTATCATATTTCAAAGTGAGGAGTCATGTTTAATGTTTGTTTGAAGTGCTTTTTGTATTGTCTCTTATTAATGTATGAATTTGTTGTTGTTATTGTTATGTAATGTGTTTTTTTTTCTGTGTTGATCTTGCCATGACATTGTCATGATTTGAAATTGGCTGAAATTTATGAACACTTACAGCCTGGACATGTGGCATGGAATGCAACTCAATCTGGGGTCCGCTGGCTTTAAATTATAGTTTAGTGCACCTGACATTTGCAGTCAAATTACAGAGGGTCAAAATCACTTTAGAAAGGTGGCAGGCTTTTATATATATATATATATATATATATATATATATATATATATATATATATATATATATATATATATATATATACATATACAGGAATTGCAAGGTCTGTTAGTAAAATCTAACAACTATGGTGTGTTTCCACACATAATAGGAATTTCACTGTGGCTTTATTATTATATTGTTACATTTCACAAATTCATTCAAAAACTATATGGGCTCTATTTTAACGATCTAGGCTCAAAGTCTAAAGCGCAGGGCGCAAAAGCATAAGGGCGTCTCCGAATCCACTTTTGCTATTTTAAGGACAGAGAAATCTGCTACTTGCTGAAGTGCATGGTCTAACAGGGTTGTGCTTATTCTCTTAATGAGTTATGGATAGGGCCAGACGGAATCTGCGGACGTTTTTTGCTATTTCTCTAAACGGTTAAACGGAGCATCTGCAACACAAGGATAAAGAACGAGCCTCCTCCAATCAGCCTTTACTTTCACTTTCCCTTTTTCTCTTTCGTGGATAAGGAAATGGTGTTGTAAGCACTCCACTGAAGACCTTCATTAGCCTAGAGTTATATCCAAACACACGTGCTATGGCCAATATGGTCCTGACAGATGGACAAATCTAGGCTTGTTTTAATAAAACAAATATAAATATGCATATAATAAATAATAATACTAATAGTAATAACATTATATAAAAGCAAGTTGTCATGAATAAATTTTAAAAAGCCCCCTGAGATGAAGAAGGCATGAAGGCAGTGGTTTTTTATAATTATGTAGAAAGTAATAATTTTTGTTATATATTATTCCTTTAATTCTTTTTCATTTGTAAAGATATTTGCGTATTGCTCTACATTCTGCGTGTTTTAAGCAATGTGTATGTGAGGCGCACAACTAACACGATCTGCGCTGGACTTTAGACCTGCTTTCAGTTGGTCTGTTGCACAGTCTAATTTAGTTCGTCAAAATAGCATCGTGCCAACAAATGCACCTTTACACACCTCCATTCTAGACCGGAATACCCATGAGTCCACAAAGTGGCACAAATGGTTTGGCTATTTTAACAGCGTTTGGAAAACAGGAAAAATTAAGGTTGCGCTGGTCTAAAAATAGGAACACATCGGGGCAAACACGTCTTGCACCTTATTGCGCCGGGTGTATAATAGGGCCCATTGTGTCTTACACTGCATATACAGTTGAAATCAGAATTATTAAACCTCCTTTGAATTTTTTTTTTTTTTTTTTTTTTATATTTCCCAAATGATGTTTAACAGAGCAAGGAAATTTTCACAGTATGTCTGACAATATTTTTTCTTCTGGGGAAAGTCTTGTTTCTTTTATTTCGCCTAGAATGGAAGTAGTTTTTAATTTTTTAAAGGCCATTTTAAGGTCAAAATTATTAGCCCCTTTAAGCTATATATTTTTTCTACAGAACAAACCATCGTTATACAATAACTTGCCTAATTACCCTAACCTGCCTAGTTAACCTAATTAACCTAGTTAGCCCTTTAAATGTCGCTTTAAGCTGTATAGAAGTGTCTTGAAAAATATCTAGTCAAATGTTATTTACTGTCATCATGACAAAGATAAAATAAATCAGTTATTAGAGATGAGTTATTAAAACTATTATGTTTAGAAATGTGTTGATAAAATCTCTATGTTAAACAGAAATTTGGGGAAAAAACAAACAGGGGGGCTCATAATTCAGGGTGTTTAATAATTCTGACTTCAACTGTAGCTGTCACGTTTTGTATAAAAAGAAGAATATCTGAAGAACAAATAATGTTTCTTGTTTCCAGTCTCAATTTCTACTTTTAAGGCCCTGTTTCAGTCAGAGAGATATTGGGGTCTCAATGTGGTAACATGTAGATAAGACCCTGCATAGTTTAATTCTTGGTATAATCTGAAGAAGCACAAATAATTTTGAATCAGATTCATTGATGTCTGTCAATATGACCATGTAAGTGCATCATTGGCATTTAGACTAATGAATTTCATGCAGCTGGTTTACCATTGTGTGGTTTGCACTGAATCACCACGGTGTATGAAATGTTCTAAATAAATAAACTTTCCTTGCCTTGGTTTGATAAAGGGAAACAAGCAATATTCTTTTTTTCATCATTATGTCTGTCTGTCTGTCTGTCTGTCTGTCTGTCTGTCTGTCTGTCTGTCTGTCTGTCGTTCTATCATTATCTCTTTCTGTCTATCTATCTATCTTTCTGTCTATCTATCATTTTATCAGTCCGTCCGTCCGTCCGTCTGTCTGTCTGTCTGTCTGTCTGTCTGTCTGTCTGTCATTCTGTCTTTCCATCCATCCATCTTTCTGTCTGTCTGTCTGTCTGTCTGTCTGTCTGTCTGTCTGTCTGTCATTCTGTCTTTCCATCCTTCCATCCATCTATCTATCTATCTATCTATCTATCTATCTATCTATCTATCTATCTATCTATCTATCTATCTATCTATCTATCTATCTATCTATCTATCTATCTATCTGTCTGTCTGTCTATCTATCTATCTATCTATCTATCTATCTATCTATCTATCTATCTATCTATCTATCTATCTATCTATCTATCTATCTATCTATCTATCTATCTATCTATCTATCTGTCTATCTATCTGTCTGTCTGTCTGTCTGATCTGTCTGTCTGTCGTTCTATCTATCTATCTATCTATCTATCTATCTATCTATCTATCTATCTATCTATCTATCTATCTATCTATCTGTCTGTCTGTCTGTCTGTCTGTCTCTGTCTGTCGTTCTATCTATCTATCTATCTATCTATCTATCTATCTATCTATCTATCTATCTATCTATCTATCTATCTATCTATCTATCCATCTATCCATCTATCCATCTATCCATCTATCCATCCATCTATCCATCCATCCATCCATCATCCATCCAGCCATCGTTCTATCATTCTCTCTTTCTGTCTATCTATCATTCTCTCTATCTGTCTGTCTGTCTGTCTGTCTGTCTGAGACCTACAAATGTTACCAACCAAAGACTATATATGAATATATATCTATCAAAGAGTTTTGTAGCTTTATAGTAACTGTCATTGCAAAAAAGTGTATATTTTATTTATTCATTGTGGGGGTTTTTTGTATACAGAAACCAGAAATCCAATGAAAATGAATCTGACACACACACACAAAAAAAGGTTTATGTACTGTAGAGGCAATTTAAGTTCCTATCTGAGCTACAGGCCTGTAGAAAAGCTTCTTATTGTTAAGCCCTGTCTTGATTTATTTCCCTGTGCCTTTCAGTTTCTTTGTCCTTTGTTGAGAGGCTTCTAGTGGTCCCTGTTCGTCTCCTAACAAGCTCTCTTTGTTTTATAGCCACTGCAAAAAAATCGTCCCCCAGGAATCACTCTCCGACTTTAAAGAGCCGGTTGCTTGCGGTGCATGTTAACATATTAATTTGTTCTTAATGGTCTTCTCTGAAACGGAGGATTGCCTCCTGAAGATGAGAAATGTTTGAAGGTTACGGAGTGCTGGCAGACATTCTGAGCCTCCTTCCACACATCACACGCCTCGCTGGGCTTTAGATGGTGAAGCATCAGGATTTAGGGCTGAGGGTCTCTTAACATGATCTCATTGTGTAACATGAATGAATGCATATTAGGGCTGCACGATACTGGGAAAATATTCTCTGCGATATGAATATTGCATGCACTATTATCGCAATAATGATACTTTTTCAAAATATCGTGCAAACAAGAGCATTTGTGATTTACATATAGCTTGTGTTAATGTAAGTGTTTGTGTGTGTTCCTTTAGTTGATGATATTCGGGATCTGCCTGTGTCTGGATGCTTTTCTGTACGTGTTCACCCTGCTGCCGCTCAGGACTCTGCTGGCTTTCCTCAGGTTGCTGACCATACCCTGCTGCGGCCTCGGGTAAACAAACAAAACACTCACTGTAAAAACAAACACTGCATGTGTAAAAGTCTGGCGTTGGGAACATTTCTGAAGATTTCTGTTTTTTTTAAGTCAATCGAAATTTCAGTAAAATAGCTTTGTAATTTGTTGCAAAGCTCAGTTTTTTTTAGTTCATTTTTAAAGATTTTTTTAAGTCTTCAGTGTCGCATGATCCTCCAGAAACTGCTCTAATATGATGATACAATGACCAAGAAACATTTCTTCTTAAAAAATGAACATTAAAAACGTAAAAAATACTAATTAAAACAAAAATCATTCACAATTGCTGTAAAATTGTGAAATATTTTTCTGTTTTAATTATATAATATATTTATTTATTTATTAATTAAAAAAAAATTCAAATGTAATTAAATCATTTGATGCAAATCTAAATTTTCATTATTTCTTCAGTCTTGTGTCTCATGATCCTCCAGAAATTATTCTAATATTAGGATTAATTAACATTTCTTAATAATAATGAAAGTTTAATTAATTAATTAAAAAAGTCATTCAAAATTGCAGTAAAATATTTTTACTATTTAAGAAGCTTTTTCTATTTGAATTTGATCATACAAGCTGATTTTCATTGTTTCTCCTGTCTTCAGTGTCTCATGGTTCTTCAGAAATCATTCTGATATGATGAAGAAACATTTCTTCTTAATAATAATGAACCAAAACACTTACAATCAAAATTGCTGTAAACTTTCAAAAATATTTTTACTGTTTTAGGTAAGTATTTTATATTTGAACAATGTGTTTTTAAAATGTAATTTAATAATTGAATGTGAAGTGTAAATTTAATTCTTTCTTCAGTGTCACACGATCCTCCAGAAGTCATTCTGATATGATAATCCATTGACCAAGAAATATTTTATATTAATAATACATTTTTATTATTTCTCCAGTTCTCAGTGTGTCATGATCCTTCAGAAATCATTCTGATATGATGATGATTACCAAGTAACATTTCCTATTAATAATGAGTTTAAAAAATTGCTTAAAAATAATAATTCAAAATTGCATTAAAATTGGGAAATAGTTGTACTATTTTAGGACGCATTTTCTATTTGAAAATATTTTAGAATTAAATTTATTAATTTGATGCAAAGCTGAATTTTCATTTTTCTCTCATGATTCTTCAGAAATCAATCTAATATTAATACAATGACCTAGAAACATTTCTTATTAACAAGAATAATGAACAAACTAAATTTTAAATCAAAACTGCTGTAAAGTTTTGAAATATTGTTTCTGTTTTAATTAAGTATTTTATATTTGAACCATTTTTAAAATGGAATTTTGAAATGCAAATTGTAAATTTCATTCTTTCTTTAGTGTTACACGATCCTCCAGAAATCGTTCTAATAGGATAATCTGATGAACAAGAAATATTTCATATTAATAATACATTTTCATTATTTCTCCAGTCTTCAATGTCTCATGATTTTTCGGAAATCAATCTAATGTTAATACAATGACCAAGAAACATTTCTTCTTAATAATAAAAAATAAGAATTGAATATCATTCAAACTTGCAGTAAAATATTTTTACTATTTTAAGAAGCTTTTTCTGTTTGAAAATGTTTTAGAATTAAATGTATTAAATTGATGCAAAGTTGAATTTTCTTTTTTTTTCTCCAGAAATCTAATGTTGATACAATGACAAAGAAACATTTCTACTTAATAATAATAATAATGAACAAACAAAACTTTCTATCAAAATTGCTGTAAAATTTGTAAATATTTTACTGTTTTAGTCAAGTATTTTATATTTGAAAACCATTTTAAAATGTAATTTAAGAATTGGATGTAAAGCGTAAATTTCATTCTTTCTTCAGTGTCACATGATCCTCCAGAAGTCATTCTGATATGATAATCCGATGACCAAGAAATATTTAATATTAATAATAAATAATAAAAACAACAGCCGCAAAAAATCTATTGAAATTGCAGTAAAATTAGGAAATATTTGTACTATTTAAAATAATCATTTTCTATTTGGAAACATTTAAAAATATAGTTAATTAATTTGATGAAATGCTGAATTTTCATTATTTCTCCATTCTTTAGTATCACATGATCCTCCCGAAATCATTTATAATATGACGATCTGATGACTAAGAAACATTTCTTAACAATAATGAACTTTAACAAATGATTAAATTTTTTATAGAACCTCAGACAATCTTTTTGTTAGGAGTCTTTGTTGAAAGCAAAGTTTAAAAGATTAGTATTTATTTAGTAAATGTTGCTAACATCATAAATGTTACATGCTAAAAAGCAAATATTTGAATCTCTAGCTCACCCCAAACCCTTGAACAGTAGTTGATGATCAACTGAAGTGAATTCTTAATGTTTGAAGTGAGGAATTATCAGCTGAAGATGTAATTGAGATTAAGTCTTGTGTGCTCTGTGTAATTTTTGCCAAACATTTTGCCACTTGAGACTAATTTCAGGAATTGTTAAAGATAAAGAAAAGAGCGGGAAAGATGTGAGATAACAGCTTATCTATATGAAACACTGCACAGCCTTCAAGCTCTGAACATACCAGTACAATAACCTCGAAATTGAGAGGTCAGCGATGTTTGTGCCCATCCAGAACTGGCTTTTTCATTTCATCTGTCTATGAAAACAAACTGAGATGTGTTTATCTTAGAAGGATGTTTTTAAAACCAAAACCTTGCTCTCCTATTGTTGTGTTTTTCAGCCGTGACTCGTGTTCATAATGAACAAGTGTATAACTGATGTTTGCTCATATCAGTGTACAATTTGCTGTCTAATATGTGCCTGTCCTCCTCCCATCAGCGCTAATGTTTGTCCTTATTGCAGACGGAGCAGGTAGGGACGCCTGTCTTCATCATGACCCATTTCAAACAGTCCCATGATGCTTCATTCTGAATGTTTAATATAAGGTGCATGCCACTGCTGCATCTGCCAGCCTTATAACTCACTTTAAGCAGTGACTGTAATGGTGCGGTAATTTGAAGGGGCGCTGTTATGCAAAAATCACTTTCATAAGGGGTTAGAACACAGTTGTTTGGCAACAGTGTGTGAATTTATCCAGCCTCTATAGGTAAAAATTAATGAATTCTATTTTTTATAATCACACTTCATAAACACACTTTGATTGACATTCTCCCTTTGTAGGTGTCATCACAAAGAGAAAGTCCCGCCCATTAGTGTTGATCTCTCCCTCATTACCATAGACAGCCCTGAGTGAGAAGCAGCCATTCACCATTAGAGTTTTTGAGCTTTACCTGCCTGCGTTTATAGCATTCCCCTCTCCCTCTTTTTAAAAGATCTCATTTGAATTTAAAGTCACCAAAATGACAGAATTTTAATCAAAGCCTAAAAGGGGCAGTTTCAAAGAGTTGTAAAACATTATTTGTTGGGTATTTTGAGCTGAAACTTCACACTCGAGGCACATCAGAGACTTATTTGACATCTTGTATAAAAAAGAGGTCCTCCTTGAACCTTCACAATGCATTCAGATCCACTTTGACCCAGAAGAGATGATATTTTTTATATTTTATATTTGTTCTCCCCGTATTCGCGTGAACTTCCCCCAAAACGGGGGGAAGAACATGTGGTATAAGTGAATTGGGTAGGTAAAATTGTCCATAGTGTGTGTGTGTGTGCGTGCGCGTGTGTGTGTGAATGAGTGTGTATGGATGTTTTCCAGTGATGTGTTGCAACTGAAAGGGCATCGGCTGCGTAAAACAAATGCTGAATAAGTTGGCGGTTCATTCCGCTGTGGCGACCCCACAGAGATTGTTTAGAGCAATTTGTCAATGATACTTGCAAATGATTTAAGACCATAATGCATAAATGAAATCTGGCATCATAAGACGTGCAGCCATTAGAAAAAAATGCATATTACATACAAAAAAAACATTTCATGTTGCACTGGGGGAGGCGTCACGGTTGCGCAGTGGGTAGCACGATCACCTCACAGCAAGAAGCTTGCTGGTTTGAACCCCGGCTTAGTCAGTTGGCATTTCTGTGTGGAGTTTGCATGCTCTCCCCAGTCCAAAAGACATGTAGTATAGGTGAATTGAATAAACTAAATTGTCTGTAGTGTTTGTGTGGGAATGCAAGAGTGTATGGGTGTTTCCCCGTGTTGGGTTGCAGCTGGAAGGGCGTCCGCTGTGTTAAACATATGCTGGATAAGTTGCCGGTTCATTCCGCTGTGGCGACCCCTGATTAATAAAGGGACTAAGCTGAAAAGAAAACGAATGAATGTTGCACTGGGTCATGTTACATGTATGGTGTTTGTTTAGGTTTGAAAAATATTTGTCAAATTTATTGATCTATTTCCTTGTATTGCACACATTTACATTTTGAGGACTGAATTAAATTTAAAAAACTACAAAAAAATTGATGAACCACTGCAGCATGAACCATCTGAACAAGTAAATGTACAAGTAAAACTTGTTGTTTTTGGAAAACTTTCTAAAAGTATCATTTATGTTGTTTTGAAATTAATATGCAGGTTTTCATTTAATTGGACTGATTTTGACTGTTTTTTCGAATCCCGATTAATTACTCGATATTTTATAATAATAATTCCTACATTTATATAGCGCTTTTCTGGACACTCAAAACATTGGGGGGGAAATCTCCTCATCCACCACCAGTGTGCAATATCCACTTGGCAGACATATTGCACACCAGCTGATTGGTGGAGAGGAGACGTGATGAAGCCAATTATGATATAGGGATGGTTAGGAGGCCATGATGGACAGAGGCCAGTGGGCAAATTTGGCCAGGATGCCGGGCTTAAACCCCTACTCTTTTTCGAAGGACATCCTGTAATTTTTAATGACCACAGGAAGTCAGGAGCTCGGTTTAACATCTCATCCGAAAGCTCACTGGGCAGTATGGAGTCCCCATCAATATACTGGGGCGTTGGGACCCACACAGCGCCCCCAGCTGGCCTCACTAACACCACTTCCTGCAGCAACCTAGCTTTCCCATGTGGTCTCCCATCCAGGTACTGACCGGGCACAGCCCTGCAAGGCTTCAGTGAGTGACCATGTGAGACTTGCAGAGAGCTAGCTGCCGGTCTTTAAAATAATGTACTAAGTAGATGTAGATTATATACAGTATAATATATTTAAGTAGAATTCGTTGTCATTAATGTAAAAACATATTTTTGCATCAGGTTTATGTGCGTAATTTTAACATTTAAGAAATTAATTTATGTCATTTAGCATTTTTTTCACATTATTAAGATGTTTTTGATCAAATATAATATGGTTATGCTTAAGGATTTTAGTTAAGAAATATAAGATCATATTTTATATCATATTAAATTATTTTTGGGCTCTAAATGAACCTACGCTGTAATAAATACTGGGTTCCACACAATTCCTTCATGTTGTGCCTACACAAATCGATTATTCATTCATTCATTTTCTTTTCGGCTTAGTTCCTTTATTAATCTGGGGTCACCACAATGAAATGAACCGCCAACTCATCCAGCATATATTTTACGCAGCGGATGCCCTTCTAGCTGCAACCCAACACTAGGAAACATCCATACACACTCATTCACACACATACACGACGGACAATTTAGCCTACCCAATTCACCTACAGCGCATGTCTTTGGACTGTGGGGGAAACTGGAGCACCCGGAGGAAACCAACGCCAACACGGGGAGAACATGCAAACCGCCAACTGACCCAGCTGAGGCTCGAACCAGTGACCTTCTTGCTGTGAGGGGAGAGTGCTACTTACTGCGCCACCGTGCAGCCCACAAAACTTAATTGTTTTTACAAATTTAAGTGAATTGAACATAAAACAATTAGGTTGTCACAAAAAACGTACTAATTGTGTTGTTTCAACTTATTTAAAATAAGTAGGTTGAACAAGCACCAAAAGTCGGTTTTTGAGTGTAGATAGTGAAAATACTATAGTGGTTTTGAATGCATTGTGAGGGTGGATTTTTTTTATCTGTCGCCTTCTGGCAAGTGAAGCGGTTGTGTTTTGAACTATGAAGTGTTAAGTCTGCCAGTGGTTGTGTTTTCATTACTGAATAATGTGACTTGATCATGTCTGGCAGCAGTGTGACACTGAAATGCTTCACTTCACATCGTCATGCTGATATAAAAATGCTTAAATTGGCCTAAGATGCATTGCAGAATTTTTTTGGCTACAGGTTATGCTGGATTTCTATACAAACCAACAAGATAGCCATCAAATAGACCAGTTTGGAAGCCGCTAAGACAGGCAAACATGCACATATGCCCTTCAGTTTTGCCAGTTTCATTAGTTTGCCTTTTTAATGCTTCTGTTGAACCACAATTCGAAAGCAATATCATATTTTCAATAGTTTATTTTCAGTCTTTTTTTTTTTGTTAATCATTACTTTTTTCAGTTATAGTCTGCATATATAGTTAAAGTCGGAATTATTAGCCCTTCTGTTTAATTTTAATTCTTTTATATTTTTCCCCCAATCTCTGTTTAAAGGAGAGAAGTTTTTTCTAAAGGAGACAAGACATTTCTAAACATAATAGCTTTAATAAGTAATTTCTAATAACTGATTTATTTTATCTTGGCCCTGATGAAAACCCATTATATTTTAGTAGATATATTTTAAGATGCTAGTATTAAGCTTATTTATCATTTGCACATTTAAATTTTGCACATATTCATTGCACTGATTCATTTATTTGAACTGGACATACCCACAGCACATGGACACTTGTAATTATGTTTATCTATCTGCACACTTCTGCTATTAATAGCATCCTGTACATATATTCATTTATTGTAAATCTGTTCATAGCTAATACAACCTGTATATAATGTTGATAGTACATCCATCTGTAAATATTACCATAGTTTTTCTATAACTGCACTTTATAACTTATACCTATATCCTGCACTTGCTGCTATTGCACTGCTGGTTAGACCTAAACTGCATTTCGTTGCCTTGTACTTGTACATGTGTAATGACAATAAAGTTGAATCTAATCTAATCTAAAGTGCCATTTAAAGGTTAATTAGGTAAACTAGGCTGAGGGTCTCTTCACATGATCTCATTGTGTAACACGAAAAGATGCATATTAGGGGCTGCATGATACTAGGAAAATATTCTATTTGTGATATTGCTGTTGAGTATTGCGATTAGCAATATTTCTTGCGATATAACTTAGTGGTGTGAAACAAAACTGGTCTCACGGTTCGGTTACGATTATCACGCCATCGATTCGGTTCAATTCGATATCACGGTGCATTGACAATTCTTTCCATACACAATTATGTTTTACTTCACAGTACAAGAATTCTTGTAAAGTGCTTATATTCTATCCGAAATAAAACAAATAAGACTTTCTCCAGAAGAAAAAATATTATCTGAAATACTGTGAAAATTTCCTTGCTCTTAAACATTATTTGGGAAATATTTGAAAAAGAAACAAAATTAACTGTATGGCTAATAATTTTGACTTTAACTGTATATATATATATATGGAAGCAGAACTGTGTAGTGTGGATCTCTTGAGTCTTTGCAGCTTTTCCCTTCACTTTAATCAAACTGCAAGGAGGTTTAGCAGGATCCTCCGAACCCCAGCTGCTCTTTAAGACTTTATTAATACCTCATGGTCACATTTGCAGCTCCAGGAGATTATGTGCAAAAATATTCCTATTTAAATGTAATTGAAGAATTAAAAGATCTAATTTGGTAACATGTTGATCACATTTACTGTTACTTTTAGCACACTTTAGGAAGGATCTCTCCCTTGCACGGTAGCCTTTCAAGACGGTTCTTTTGCAGAATAAAATTGTCCAGCACTATAATTCTGCATTTCATCCTCTCAACACGGGTCTAGGATAGAAAGGACAAATGCTGTCTTCAGTTTAAGCCAGGCACTAACACAAGCTGAAGCTGGAACAGACAAAAGTAAATATCGGTGTGTGTTCAGTCTGTGCTTACAGAAAGACGGATTTCACATCGCAGCCATCAGCACTGAGTACAAACCACTTGATTTAGATTCATTTGTTCATTTTCAATGCGTCTAGTGAGCTTTTATTGAATTCAATTTATTGATTTATTTATTTTAGATTCAAAATTAGAAACTAAAATGTAGAGATCATAAATCTGAGGAATCTTTGCAACTTTGTTTTAATATTTAAAGCGATTTGTATAATATACATTTTGCAGCCCAGACAAGTTTTTTTTTCTTTAAAAGGGTGGTCCACGGTGCATTTTTAAGGCTTGGTTGTGTTTATAAGATGCAAAGCAATGTGTGCTCATGCTTCATTTGTTGAAAATCACGTTATTTTTAATATATCTTACATTAATTATATACAGTTACTCAGCTAACATGAAACGACTGTCATATTTCCTAGTTCGTCTAAAAGGCCCGCCCTCAAGAGGCTCTGATTTGTCAGCTAACATAATGTGCTGTGATTCGCAGATTGGCTCCACGTCACGCCCCTACAAGCATGCACTTTTGCGCTGTGTAAACAGTAGCTGTTAGCCATATCAGTTCGTGTCTGAATCAGACAAAAATGACACAGAGGACACAGCTAAACCTCAAACCTGCTCTAAAATAAAATCTGACAAGTGTCTTTCACACATATTTGCAATAAGCATGTGTAAGTAATATAAAATGTTTTAACTCACGGAAAATGGATGCATACGCACTGAAATGGATGCATAGAGAGTCTGAAAACGGCTGCATAGAGAGTCACTGCACGCGCTGCTGAAGATTGTGGGTGTTTACAGCAGTTTGACTGATGAATATGAATTTGTAGCTAAATTGTTAACAGTGCCAAACAGCATTTCCCATTGTTTACGTCCTTGTTCACTTGTTCACATCCTCGCTACAACATACCTTAAACGCTAGACACTGTGCCTATGGTTGATCAATTTTAACAAATAAAAACACTTACAGGTTGTGGTTCACAATCCACAGCTTCGTCGGTTGGATGTATTTTAGCCGAATCCAGCACTGAACTGAGAGAGATTCTGGAAGCTGTCCTTTGTCAAATGCTAGCTGTATATTTTTTATAATTTTCTGTAACATAATTAAAATTAAATGCATAATACAGTATGGAGACATGAGAGTCTATAAAAATCTCCAGTAACACCAAAAAAAAGTCTCTAGTTTTGTCACTAGTTGCTTTTTAAAAAAAATTGTCGCTAAGGGGGTCTGAAAAGTCACTAAATATAGTGACAAATTCGGTCAATTGGCAACACTGCATGCTTGACGTGTTTATATCAGTTTTATATTTTCTAAACGCCAATTTTGTCATTGTTTTGTAGCACACTAGCTTATAAATATCCTTGAAGCCTAACATACTGATAGTAACATCTAACTTTATTTTTGTCGCAAGGTCGTCCCAAAAACAACTGAAGAATTGTGTAGTTTCAGCTCATTTTAAATAAGTAGTAAAAACAGTAAAGTAGTAACAAACAGTAAAATAATTTTTAGGTACAAAAAAGGTGCTTTTTTTAACTGTAGTTTCAGCTTTCTGTTCACCGGTTCTCGATCTCGTTGTTTTCCTCAGGATGTGTGTGTGTGGATTCCTCCTCGTGAGTGGGAGTGTGATGCCGCAAGTGTAACATCCGTCAAGTTTTTCCTTTTTTATTTGCGCGCCTACACCATTGCACACCTCTGAATCGCAGCTCTGCTCCTCAAATAAACCTGATACCTTCCCTTCAGTGATTTAACTGTGAACTAAACACAGTGTGATTTAAAGACGTCACTGCTAAACTGATGTTATTTATTTTTTCTCTTCATTGTGTGCACATGAAGACCATACATCAAACATCTGCATGGGTTTTGAGTTGTTCATTGGTGTTTTTCTGTATCTGGGTGTTTCTACAAGTACTGACTCTTGTGATCTTTTCAAACACACTTTTAATTTGTCTTGGAGCATATTTAGATTTCATGAGGCACAGATTAACGGGGATAAGTCATTTTCACACACTGAAGGTTGCATTTGAATATTTTATTTTCTGATTTAAAACGGGTCTTGGACAATCCAATGCAATCTAAGTATGTACAAAAAAGAACGTCAAAATACAAATAATTATTTAATTCATTTTAAATTGCATGTTGATACAAACTAAAATAATATGTGAATGAATACAGATTAAGCCATATTATTATTTACCTTTTTTATTTTTTAGTTTATTCATTTTGTTGTATTTATTTATATATATATATATATATATATATATATATATATATATATATATATATTTATTATTATTATTATTATTATTTATTATTTATTATTTATTATTACCTTTATTATGATAGGACAGTAGAGATGTCAGACAGGAAAGCACTGGGAGCAGAAAGAGGGGAAGGATCGGCAAAGGACCTCGAGCCAGGAATGGAACTCGGGTTGCCGTGAGCACGTCGGTGCTATATGTCCATGCACAATACCACTAGGCTATTGGTGTCGTCATTATTATATATTATTAATTTATATATTGTTATTTTATTATTTAAATTTATAAATATTTATCATTATTATATTGCCATTTTATTATTTAAATTTAATAACATTTTATTATTATTATTTCTGTTCTTTTTTTGTATCATTTATTTTTTTATTGTTATATATATATATATATATATATATATATATATATATATATATATATATATATATATATATATATATAGTTATTTTATGATTTAAATGTATTAATATTTATTATTATGATTATTATTATTATATTGTTATTTTATTATTTGAACCTAATAATATTTTATTATTTTTATTGTTATTATTATTATTATTTCTGTTCTTTTTATTCTTTGTATTTATTTATTATTATTATTATTGTTTGTGTGTGTGTGTGTGTGTGTGTGTGTGTGTGTGTGTGTATTATTAAATATTATATATAGTTATTTTATTATTTTAAATGTATTAATATTTTATTATTTAAATGTATTAATATTTTATTTTTAGTATTAATATTAAATATTATTTTATTATTTAAATGTATAAATATTTTATTTTTAGTATTAATATTAAATATTATTTTATTTAAATTTATTAATATTATATTTTGTTATTATTATTTCTGTTCTTTTTTTTGTCTTTTTTCATTTTGTAATACTGTAATAAAAACCATAAATAAAGATTAATAATAATAACTAATAATATTATTGTGAATTGTTAGTCAATCTCTGAGCTGTAGTTGAAGAAATGCCCATTTTTGTGTTTCTGTGGTTTGAAGTAAAGCCAGAGCTCTTCAGTGCGGTGCTGTTTTAAAGCAGTTGTGTGTAATCAATGCATTTGCCCTCATTTTGTAAATTCATAAGTGCTATTTATAATTAATATGTTGATTAGGCTTGTTTTGATCTGTTTAATACTGTGTTTGTGTGTTTGTGTTGATCAGTGGCTCCCGGTTCCTGCAGCCAGCTCAGGTGTGTGACCTGCTCAAAGGTTTAATCATGGTCCTCTGTTACTCCATGATGCACTATGTGGACTACGCCATGATGTACCACCTGATTCGAGGCCAGTCAGTCATCAAACTCTACATCATCTACAACATGCTGGAGGTACCATACTACTGCCCTCACACCTGTTTCAGTTTTCCGGAGTCTTTGGAAAATCAAGAGTGTGTTCACATTTTAGTTTTAGTTAGATTAAAAGGAACTTGCTGCTATCACTTTTTTAAAGGAACACTACATATTTTTGTCCACTAGAGGGTGCATATGCACAACAAACAAAGGTGCATTTTGATGACGTTGTGACTAAGTGAGGAATACATTTTAAAGATTAGACAAGATATAAACTGAGAGCACTTTGATTTGTTTTAAACATGTATCTGTGTATACTACATTTTCAGTCAAGTGTATTGTGTAAATATATCTGTTATTTCATCTGTCAGGTTGCAGATCGACTGTTCTCGTCTTTTGGGCAAGACATTCTGGACGCTCTCTACTGGACGGCCACTGAACCAAAATCACGGAAAAGAGCCCACATTGGAGTCATTCCCCATTTCTTTATGGCCGTCTTCTATGTCTGTATCCTTCTCAAATGGCTCACTATACACTATGCACTCATGCACTATGTACTTATGCACTTACACACTCAACAGCATAGTATATGTATGTAGTGTTGTCCCAAATGACGTTTGCCAGTTGCCAAATCAGTGAAATAAATGACCAAACTATCAAATAATACCTGCCATAAGCATAACCGCATTCACCATCGGGGGGCGCTATAATCACTCTCGTAGGAGAATTTTTCTTTCACAATCCAAAATAAATAAAGTCATCCAACATGTGCACCCGATAGCTCCGCCCCTTCCGCTACGTGAGCAAAGCTACGGTCGTTGAGTGCGTGAAGTGTCCATGATTACACACTTCATTTTCACCGGCTGAATGAGTGCATCATCCTGGTAATTAAAGGACACATATTATTTTTAAAGTTTTCAGTGTGAACTCACTACTTGCACTATTTATACTACAAAATGGTGTAGAATAGTGCATACGTATGCGATTTGGGACGCAGCTGATGTCTTGATTTAGTGTAGATATCATCACTCTTTGATTCTATATTTATGTTTATGTCAAGTTAAGTTGAGCTTAATTGTCATTCTGCTATATTTGTGTGGACATAAAGTAGAATGAAATGTTGTGTTTGGCAGGACCACAGTGCTACATAAATAACCATAAGAGCTATTTTAAACCTATACATAACTAACATACTGAAGCGCTAATCTGACTATACTAGCTACTAACTATACATATACTTTAAATACTTAACTATACACATAACTGTTTAAGTACTTTTACATAAGACTTAGGCCCAATCCTATTTTTGTACCCCTACCCCTTCTCCCTTAAAACCGAGTGTGAAGGGGAAGGGCTTAAAAATGTACCCCTAATGGCTCGTTTCCACTGACTGGTACGGTACAGTACAGTATGGTTCGGTTTGGTACGGGTCACCTTTATCAGGCTTGCGTTTCCACTAACAAGGGTACCCTTTTGGTGGGCGTGGTGTATGACAGAAAGTTTCAGTCGATGTCATTCTAGCTCGAGGATATGTCTACAATAAAGCTGTAGGGGTCATTCACATATCATATGAGAAGCACTTCTCACACAACAGATGCTTTACACACATAAATACTTGTGTAGAAATGTTTATTACTGACTTTTCTCTGAACATGAGTTGATTATAACTGCAGATCAAAGACAGTGCGAAACAGCCTACTGTAACGTCTGTAATTATATTAAATAACTAAATAAATGAACATGTATAAACACATACAGCCCCTTACAGTCTCCGATATGTTCCCAACTACAGAAGAACTATATAAAGTAGACATTTCGCCCGTATTTAATGTGCTCCTTTTTTCCGGCTTCTCCTTTGTTTCTTCGCGCTTCACTCTCGCGTTTGTCAGTGTCTGACAGGATCGGGTTTCAAAAGCACGTCAATAATCAAGCGCAGGTTGTTATCATCAGCTCAAGAAGTTTGTAATTTCAGACATAATGTTAGACGCGCGGCGAGCGCTAGCAAGAAAGCGAAACCGTTCGCGCCTCAGACTGGCTCGTAAAAAACTACGGGGCACAGGGTAAATCTGCTCTTCTTCTTGGATTTGTGGCTGTTCATCATGACGACGACAAGGTTTGTTTGAGCCCGGATCGACCATGACTCGTTATTATATGTATTTATAATTCCGCTAAAATCTCTCGCTGTGTTTTTCAAACATGGCGGGTTTTTTGTTTTCATTCTGGCTTGTTGCGTAAGCGAATGACGTATCTCTGTAAACCAATAGCGTTCAGCTGCGCGTGTGGCTCCGCCTTTTGGTACCCTTTCTCGTGTTTGGTACCCTTTCGAAAGGGTGCCGAAAAAGTGGTACGGTACGGTTCGGTTCGGTACGCTTTTTGACAGTGGAAACGGCCATAAAAGCGTACCAAACCAAACCGAACCGTACCGTACCACTCAGTGGAAACGGGCCATAAGAGTCGGGACAGCACTACAGCACCTGCACACGTCATCAGATGTCATCACAATCTCTTGCTTCATATGAGATCAGACGATCGCGACTGCTGTAGTTATTCCAGTTGTGTTATTTTTTGGTAATTATCTTCAGAAAATCACTGAAGGCATATATTATGTTATCATAACGATATAATGTGACAGTAAGATCACATCTGCTTTCTTGCACTGTCACACATCAAACAGCACAATGACAGATAAGAAGGAAGCTGATTTATCGTTTAACAGAAATACTACAGTAAGAATTTACACACAATGTCATTATAAAGTTTGTGCGTAGGCACACATGTGCGCATTTAACTTTTAACATGGTTTTTGCATGGCAAATGTGACAGGATACATGTTAGTATCCACTTCTGTATGGGTATCCGTTATGCTAATATACAAAAAACCGCACTCCTACGTCACGTTGCAGTGGGCCTCCGTATTGCAGGGATTTGGATCCTATTTTAACCTCAGGAAATAAAAAAAGGAGTCTTGTTCTGTTTCTATCACTC
>NC_079448.1:48631221-48688721 GCF_903798145.1 Danio aesculapii | reverse complement strand
TCACCAAGCTTGAACTTTCGAATGCCGTGAATTGCGAAATTCGTCGCACGTACTTGTGTTTTTGGTTTGCCGCAGTCGCATGCCTATGAATGGAAATCTATGGAGCGAAAAGTGCAGTGTGACCGCGGCTTTAGATAGAGCTAGTTTTTCCTACTATTACTAGTTTAACAAACTATTAAAATTGTTTGAAATTAGTTTGACAAATATCTGTATACTGGAATGGAGGTTAGTTTTTTTTACTTTTCTTTTCTTGGTGAAAAACATGGTCTCCCATCATTAGCGCTTTGTAAGCACCGTCTATTTTACATACTGTAGATATAAAAATAAATTAAACATAAACCGATTGTTGTGTGTTTTATGATATGCTTTAATACATTTTTCTTATTATTTACCATGATTACATATAGTTGAAGTCAGAATTATTAGCCCCCCTTTGATTTTCCAAAATGATGTTTAACAGAGCAAAGAAATTTCCACAGTATGTCTGATAATATTTTTCCTTCTGGAGAAAGTCTTATTTGTTTTATTTTGGCTAGAATAAAAGCAGTTTTTAATTTTTTAAAAACCATTTTAAGATCAATATTATTAGCCCCTTTAAGCTATATTTTTATTCTATAGTCTGCAGAACAAACCATTATTATACAATAACTTGCCTAATTACCCTAACCTGCCTAGTTACCCTAATTAACCTAGTTAAGCCTTTAAATGTCACTTTAAGCTGTATAGAAGTGTCTTTAGTCAAATATTATTTACTGTCATCATGGCAAAGATGAAATAAATCAGTTTTTAGAGATGAGTTATTAAAACTATTATGATTAGAAATGTGTTGAACAAATCTTCTCTCTGTTAAACAGAAATTGGGGGGAAAAAAATAAACAGGTGGGCTAATAATTCAGGCGGGCTAATAATTCAGACTTCAGCTGTAGATGTTACATGAAACATTAGGTCATGAAAATTTGCTTGAAAGTCTAATAGTAAAAATATGTATAAACCCTGTCATGTGTTTTTATTTGTGTATTACAGATATAAAGGAACGGTTCACTAATTACGTATTGCTCCTCATCGTGTGCCTGAGGAACATGGAGCAGTTTTCGTGGAACTCAGGTCTGGATTATGACTTTGTTGACTAAAAGGGTTGTTTTAAAGTAGTTGTTGAAATTATTTTCAATTATTTAATGGGATAGTTCAACCAAAAATTAATCATCTGTAGTCATCGACTCAGACTCGACTTTTTTATGGGGAGTAAAAAATGTATTTTTTGATAAACTTGTAACCCTTGATGGAATTTGGAATTGATTGGCTTTTTGGGAGTCAAAAATGTTGATGGTTGATGGTCACTGGTTAAGCACTTTTTTGGGGGCCGGAAATCTATCCTTTGTAATCCTGTCATTCTTCAATGAGGTAGATTCACAATTACAGTGGTAATTTCTTTACCTACTATTTGAAAAGTGGTAATGTTGCTTTCAGATCATCTCTGGGTGCTGCTGCCTGACGTCTTTATGGTGATCATGTCTGAGGTTGCGGTTGACATCGTCAAGCACGCCTTCATCACCAAATTCAATGACATCACAGCTGACGTAAGAACTGCAGATTTATGCTTGAATTTCAAAGTCAATCTGTGGCATTAGAACTACTGTCAGGATTTAACTGATGAACAGTGTTATTTTGATCTTTCTACATAAGTTTATCTTTCAGTCACACACATTAATAGGCAGAGACTATTTAAATGTTCATGTTTTGCAATTTTTTTTTATTATTAGAATTACCCAAATAAACTTTACACTCTCTACACTGTTTTGTGAATCTAAAACATGCCATTTTAGATAGAAGCTTAAAATGCACTTGGCCTTTTTCTTGTTGTTTAGGTCTACAGTGAATATAAAGCCAGCTTGGCCTTTGAACTTGTGAGCAGTCGACAACAAAATGTAAGTTTGTTTGTTTACACTTTATTGTCCCCAATGGGGAAATTTGTCTTGGTCTCTAGGCCCACATTTGTAACACTGAACAGAAACAGACATCAAAACATAAATCAACACAAACATTCAATCATTAGCAAATATTACATATTTAACAGTCTAATTGATGTAGGTAAAAAAGATTTCTCAAAACGATTATATCTGCACACAGGCAGCCTGTATTGTCGGCCAGAAGGCAGTAGCTCATACTCCCAAAACAAACTGTGCGAGGGGTCAGCTAATATTTTATAGCTTCATCCTGAACTGATTGATCATAGAGAGATTGTAAGGATCGTTATTCCCTTTTCCCTATGATTCTCATGGCTGTCTTCACCAGCCCTCCAAGCTTAGCTTTAGATTTAACTGTAATGTTTCCACACCACACAGTAAATCCATAGCATATTATGCTTTCAATCACAGCTTTGTAAAATAAAAACATTACTTTTTGCGGTACCCAAAAAACTCTCAATCTCCATTAAAAAAAAATGCACTGCACTACTGTCTACATGTGGACCCCAGGTAAGCAAACTGAGTGAACACCCAGATATTTACAGGAGCACACTTGTTTAATAGGCTCTGCGTCAATAACCACAGGTGAATGATTTCCAATTGACTTTGAATCAAAGATCATTTCCTCAGTTTTGTTGATATTAATAAGAAGATGGTTTGAAGTGCACCATTTCACAAACCTTTCAACCTCTAAATGGTAGGCTAAATACACTGTATCATCTGAGTATTTTACTATAAGATTACTGGAATTATGACTTACACAGTCATTTGTAAACGGTGTAAACTAAATTAGGGAGCTAACACAGCCTTGGTGAACACCTGTGCTTGTCCTGATCTCTGATAAGCTGTTATTAACCCTGGCTTGCTGCCTTCTATTAGGTAAAAACGAGTTGTACCATTTAATTAAAAGGGGATTTACACTTCACTGCCCCATTTATTTTTGATCAGACTGTGGGGTTTAATTGTATCAAAGGCTGAACTGAAATCAGTGCTAAGTATTGTATGAATTATCAATGTGATATATAAGCATTTAATATAAATGAAAATTTTCTTTTGAGGGGTAATTTATGCGCGCAAGTGTATGGTTAGGTAATATATTTCTATTTAATTACATCATCAAACAATGAACAGTACAATTATTACAGTATTTATTCATATTGATTAACCTTAGTTAATAAAAGTTATTATTAAAAGTTAAAAATGATTCCTCATGCTTATTTTTAAATGCTTTAAAGGGCACATAGTTTACCTCTTTTTTATCATTTAATATTAGTATTATGGTTCTTCTGAGTGTGCCAATTTAGGTTCAGTTTAAAACACAATTCAGATTTTTTTATTATAATGTGTTAAAAAGTGTCATGTTGGGGGCGTGTCCACAGCTCACTGATTTATGGGTGTGTTGCTTCACATGTAGATTAGTTTCAGCTTCCCGGCCAACGTAACAAGGGGGCGGAGCCATGAGCTCACCCGCTCTGTGTTTGAGGAGCAGGAGTGAGAGGATCACCATTCAGTCGTACATGTACGACTCGGACACAGACCAAGCAGAGAGTACAAAATCATTTGTGTCTTTGTACAGTTTTACACCCAACTGTGTGCTAGTTTCACGTGCCGAGCTTGTACACAGAAACTAATAACCACGCACACTGAATTAACTTTGACTGAGGCACCGGATGCACTGCTCGAAGCCGTGACACGGCACACCAGACACTCTCTGTGGCGCACCAGAGACATGAAGTGTCCCGAATCGTCGCGCCACGCATTTTTGAATTTTAAACATAGGTTTCTGCAGCGGTCCGCGGCGCCCAGCCGTCGACTTGAGTGTACCCTGATAGAAACCTATGTTTAGAATTCTAAAACGCATGCTAGTTAAGATCACAGGGAGCTTCTGGGATCGCAAGAAATGCAAACGGCTGAAGTATAAGGTAGACTCAATGAGAAGTACACATGTTTGCAAACCTACCTAAAGATACAACCAATGATTCTGATTAGAGCGATAATGTGGAGAATATTGATCTTGTTATGTGCCCAATGAGCCTTACATCTAAAAATAGAGCTAGTGTGTTTCTTTAGTGATATCGCTTCGAATCACGCTGAAAATGGCAGACGTGAATCAACAAACTGAGGATATGATGACGCACCTGTCAATCAATATTGGTGGGCGGGGGGACCACTCTCCTACGTAAAGTTGCGGTCGGTCTGAAAACGGCTCTAATTGGTCCACCGTTTTTTATGTTGTTAAATTGAAAAAAAAAAGCACTGGGTGTGCTTATATCACCCTAATATGACAGTCTATACACCATACATGCACATATGTCTGTCCAAACAGCTTGAAAAGTAGATTTTTTACCATAGGTGCCTTTTAACATATTAGAGTAATGCGTTACGATATGAGCATAATTCCACCTGAATATTCATTTCATTATTTGTAACTTTGAAGCATATTAACCTATTCTAGTACATACAATAAACTCATTTAAAAATTATAATAATGAAGTAATAATTTATTGAAATAAGTTCAAATGGCCTCTATAAAAGCAATCAGCCCTTGTTTCTGTAAATAAAAAGCCTACTTTTGGCAAAAAATAAGATAAAAAATAAATAATAATTGTGGTTATTGATTGACAGGCCTACACAGATTACAGTGATTCAGTGGCGAGAAGGATGGGCTTCATTCCCCTGCCTCTTGCTGTTCTGGTGAGAAGATGTATTCACATTTTTCAGCTACTCCATTTATTATTGCACATAAATATATGCAGTTGCAATATGATATCTGATATCTGTGGATTTGTATGCTCCTCAGAATAATCAGTGTTAGCTGGCGAGCATGCTCTTTCCAGATTGTAAAATCACCCAGTAGAAAGCAAACAATATGTTAGTCATTTTCTGGAGCACATTGCCTGTGCGTTGCATTTGTGATGCTGATATAGAAGGTGTTTTTTTGTTTGTTTTTGTCTCCTTCAGCTGATTCGTGTGGTGATGAGCTCAGTGAAGATCCAGGGCGCTCTCTCTTCTGTCTGTCTGCTCCTCTTTTATCTTGGGTAAAACGAATTGCCTAAAAGTGTGTTGGCATCACATAATGTGTAATTTCGACTGCACAGTTCAGTGTGCAGCCTGATCCTGCTAGACCTAGAAAGTCTGATTGTTTTGTTTTCCTGCCGTGCTAATATACAGCCTGTGAACGGATTCTGGGAAAAGTTTTGGCCAGTAACATCCCAAATAACAAAATTTTTCTAGCCCAGCTCTGGCCCACACAGTCAGGCTTTGCTTGGCCCATATGTAGCAGGGAATTACGGCACATGACTGGACCAAGTCTGGTTTTCAGACAAGGGCCAAACATGGACGATATCTAGGACCAGTTTCAGTCAAATTAATAACTCATAACTGGGCCTGAACCCTGATTTCACAGTAAAGGTGTTTGCATCTGATTTTGTAGATATGTCCGAGGTTACTGTAGCTAACCTGTGATTCTAATTGTTCTTTACTTTTAGGTTAAATGTCGATACAAACACTTATATTAGAAGATAAGTGTCTTGTGAACACTTACGGCATCTATTGGTACTTTAGATCTGTCGGTTTCAGACTGTTGGATGATTCTCGCATAGACTGATTGGCACGATAATGCATTCACAATGGTATGAACCTTTATTGGGGTGGCCAAATGTATATTCATATTATCTATTATTTTAAAGGTGCTGTATTTACGTTTGACTCTTCTAAATTATAAAAACACCAAAATATGTTTGCAGATGTTTAAGAAACATGCTAAGTGAACATTCTTGTTTATCTGGAAAACAATGCTGAAGTCAGATGTTTTGCTTTGAAAATGTGTGTTACTTGCTGAAAGCCTGTTTTTGTTTTGGTCTCTTTAACCCACCCACTGCCAGTTTAGCCTATTATATTTCAACACCCTGGGTTGTCTTTGTGGAAAACCACATATCTGATTCATTCAGTCATGAATCCTCTCCAAGTATGCATTCGTGACCGAAAATGCGACCTCTGGTGGACAGAAACAGTCTTTCAAATGAGACGCAGATTTATAGTTCCACATGAGGTGGTTATTAAGTAGCAAATAATATAAATATTAATATGTAAACATTAGGTGAGCAGGTTACAGGTTACATTGTAACCCTGTGTCTTCTAACAACACGTTACGTGACGAGATACGCAGTGATAAACAGTTTGGCTGTTTGCACCACACGAAACACGACAGAAATTTAAATACAGCCATTCAGAAGCCCAGAATAGTGCACGCACTGCACTTAATTAAAACATATTAAACCTCTTTAACATTATTAAATGTGCATGCTAAATCACTGATATGTGTTGGCTTGCACTCTTAAAGTTCAGTTCTAAAGTTCAATTTTGAACGGTTTATTTTATTGTCAAGATCTGTGGTGAATCTGCTGCTGCTTTCAGTAGTATGGCAATAAATGTCATGTAAAATGGCATTCAAACTCACATTATTAGCATATAACACTAAATAAAGCACACAAGGTGTCAGGGCCAGTAACACAAAAAAAACCCAAATGCAGGTGAAGACAATGATTTATTGTAGAAGGCAAAAAATCAGACAGATCAGTCCATATGCAAAATTGAAAAAAGAAAAAAAAATCCTTTAGAAGGCAATGTCTCAGTTTCAGGGGGGAAGACACAAAAACTCTGTTCAACAAATGGAATCAAAATGCTCGTCAGCAAGCAGTCTTCAGTCTAATAGAAAGAACAAAAAATTACTCAGTCCGAAAAAATGAATAACAAATGGCAAAAAGAAAATACTTGCAGACTTTGCTGGAATAGTTTGGGAGAGAATGACTGGAAATAACCAGGAACAAAAAATAGACTGGCCAGTAGAAACAGAGGCAGGTGAATTGGTCAAAACCAGGCCAGTGTCCAGGACATCATAAATTCAGGCAGCGCAAGAGCAATGACTTCTGGCAAGCCAGGGACTACACAGAAAGGCTGGGAAGGTAGGGAGAGAGTCCTGGAGTCAAACAGAAAAAGGTTAACTAAAAACATTCAGTTCACCTATCTGGGATGTTGCAGGGTCAGAAGCAAACAACAATCTGGCATTGAACAGCACAAACAAAAGAGAATATATAGGGGAGCTAACGAGGAGAAAATGAGCAAAGACAGGTGAAACAAAATCAACTAAATGAATGAGAATGAGGGGGTGGAGAGAAACAATTAGGAGCACAATCAAAGGAACATGTGGCTAGTACAAACAAACAAAACAGATAGAACCAGCCGATCAGCCAGGAGTCCTGACAGTACCCCCCCCCTCCAGGATCGCCACTGGGCGATCCCAAGGGAGGAATCTGTCGGCTGTGAAACTCCTCAATCAACGACTGGTCCAAAATATTGCGAGCCGGGACCCAACATCTCTCCTCCGCACCATATCCCTCCCAATCTACAAGGTACTGGAATCCACGTCCTCTACGCCTGCATTCTAACAATCTCCTAACTGTGAACGCTGGAGAGCCCTCAATGAGACGGGGGGGAGGGGGGGAAACAGTAGGAACAGTAGGATTAAGGGAGCTATGAAAAACAGGTTTAATTCGGGATACATGAAATACCGGATGGACACGACGAAGGGAAGTTGGGAGCCTGAGACGTACCGCCGCCGGACTGAGGACCTTGACAATAGGGTATGGCCCAATGAACCGCGGAGCCAGTTTACGGGCTGGCACCTTAAGTGGCAGGTCCTTTGTGGAAAGCCATACCCTCTGCCCACAAATGTACCTAGGAGCCGGAGTCCGACGACGGTTAGCGGAGGTTCTAATACGTCTTTCAGCCTGAAGGAGGGCTTTTCTAGCCCTTCGCCAAGTGCGATGGCACCTTTGGATAAGAGCCTGGACAAAGGGAACCGCAGCCTCAGGCTCCTGTGAAGAAAAGAGAGGTGGTTGATAACCCATGCAACACTGAAATGGAGAGAGTCCAGTAGAAGAATTGGGTAGAGAATTATGGGCATATTCGGCCCAGGTAAGCTGCTGGCTCCACGAGGAGGGGTTGTGAGAGACAAGACAACGAAGCATCTGCTCTAGGGCCTGGTTGGCCCGCTCTGACTGCCCGTTGGTCTGAGGATGGAAGCCTGACGACAGACTGGTGGAAGCACCAATCTGTCGGCAGAACTCCCTCCAGAAATTGGAGACGAACTGGGGCCCCCTGTCAGAGACCACATCCACCGGAAGGCCATGTATCCGGAAGACGTGGTCTACCACCACCAGTGCGGTCTCCTTAGCAGAGGGAAGCTTAGGGAGGGGAATGAAGTGGACCGCCTTGGAAAAGCGATCCACCACTGTAAGAACAACAGAATTACCGTTAGAAAGGGGAAGGCCGGTTATAAAGTCCAGAGATATGTGGGACCAAGGGCGGGTGGGGACGGGAAGGGGTTGAAGCAGACCAACGGGAGGTTTATTGGATGGCTTATTCTGAGCACAGACCGAGCAGGCAGCAACAAACAGACTGACCTCTCTAGCCATGGAAGGCCACCAAAACCGCTGACGGACAGATGCCAACGTCCTCCTCACTCCTGGGTGGCAAGTGAGTTTAGATGAGTGGCTCCACTGTAGGACAGAAGAACGAAGCAATTTGGGAACAAACAACAGATTCGCTGGGCATCCCTCAGGCACTTTAGCTCCCTGAAGAGCCTCTCTGACCTGTGATTCAATGTCCCAGACAACAGCTGCCACCACCCGCCCAGGATGGATAATAGGCTTGGGTGTGAGGCTGTCCCCTGGGCCATCGAATTGCCGGGAAAGGGCATCTGGCTTTACATTTTTGGAACCAGGACGGTAAGATAAAATAAAATTAAAGCGCCCAAAAAATAATGCCCAGCGAGCCTGCCGTGAATTTAATCTCTTGGCTGAACGAACATATTCAAGATTCTTATGATCTGTCCAGACCAAGAATGGCTCTGAAGTCCCCTCCAGCCAGTGGCGCCACTCATCTAAAGCCAACTTAACTGCCAACAACTCCCTGTTACCTATATCGTAGTTTCGTTCAGCTGGGGATAGACGATGGGAGAAGTAGGCACAAGGGTGCACCTTGCCATCTGCTGGGGACCGCTGTGAAAGGACCGCCCCAACCCCAACCTCCGAAGCATCCACCTCCACAATAAATTGCCTCTCAGGATCTGGGAAAGAAAGAACAGGAGCAGAAGAAAAGCAAGTCTTAAGCCTTTCAAAAGCACCCTGAGCCTGAGAAGACCACTGAAAGGGAGTTCTTGTGGAGGTGAGAGCCGTCAAGGATGCAGCAATTTGACTATAGTTGCGGATGAAACGACGGTAAAAGTTAGAAAAGCCTAAGAAACGCTGCAGAGCCTTGCGAGAATCAGGAGTCGGCCAGTTGGAGACGGCCCTTACCTTGGCTGGATCTACACGGATACCCTCTGCAGAGACAATGAACCCCAGGAACGGAACCGACTTAGTATGGAACGAGCACTTCTCAGCCTTGACGTACAACTGATTCTCCAGCAGCCGTTGCAACACCTGTCTGACGTGCTGGATGTGCTCCTGGAGAGAATGGGAAAAGATCAATATATCGTCAAGATATACAAATACAAACTTGTTCACCATATCTCTCAGCACGTCATTGACCAGGGTCTGGAAGACAGCCGGGGCATTGGTTAACCCAAAAGGCATTACCCGGTACTCAAAGTGCCCAGTGGGAGTGTTGAAGGCTGTCTTCCACTCATCCCCCTCACGTATGCGGACCAGGTGGTAAGCGTTGCGGAGGTCTAACTTCGTGAAGAATCCTGCACCCTGCAACAACTCAAAGGCTGAAGACATTAAAGGTAGGGGGTACCTGTTCTTAATTGTAATGTCATTCAGCCCCCGATAATCGATGCAGGGTCGCAGGGACCCATCCTTCTTCTCCACGAAGAAAAACCCCGCACCCGCTGGAGAGGAGGAGGATCGGATGAGGCCGGCTGCCAGAGAGTCGCTGATGTACTTGTCCATGGCTACACGCTCAGGACCAGAAAGGGAGTACAACCTGCCCCGAGGAGGAGAAGTTCCCGGGAGCAGATTGATGGCACAATCATAAGGTCGGTGCGGTGGGAGAGATATGGCCCGGGACTTGCTAAAGACCAGACGAAGATCATGGTAGATCACTGGAACACCAGACAGATCAGCTGCCTCCACCTGAGAAACAGAAAGCACAGAGCCAGGAGACAAGGCAGAACCCAAACAATGTTTAAGACAAAAAGGACTCCAGGACAGGACAGAATTCTTGGCCCATTCAATATGAGGATTGTGTTTTATCAGCCAGGGGTGTCCTAACACAATGGAATTACAAGGGGACTCTAGCAGATAAAACACAATCTCCTCACGGTGGTTGCCAGAAATAATGAGACTTACTGGGACAGTGGTGAAAGAAATGAGGGCAAGATGTGATCCATTTAAGGCTCGAGCAGTCAAGGGAATCTGTAAAGGAGTTGTAGGAAGCCCCCATTTGGCAGCCAGAGCAGAGTCCATAAAATTCCCCTCTGCCCCAGAGTCGACCAAAACAGCACATGGGTGATAGGAGTTACCCCACTGAACAGTGGCAGGAAGGAGAGTGCGTGCTATGGGGGGATCATTGACAGGAGTTACGCTCACCAATACCCCCCTGGCTACTGGCGAGCATTGCCTTTTAACGGACATGTTGAAGCAAAATGGCCAGATCTGCCACAGTAAAGGCATAGACCATTGGTTATGCGGCGCTTCCTCTCCTCTGCTGAGAGTCGGGTACGGCCAATCTGCATGGGCTCGGACTCCTGGAAAGTATCAAGACTAGTGGGGGAAAGAGGATCTTGGGCCCCTCCTTGTCTCCAAGTTAAACGAGCCATACGGTTGCGCTGACGTAGTGCTAGACGATTATCCACCCTGATGGCCAGGTCCACCAGACCATCAAATTCAGTAGGGAGCTCTTGAGCTGCTATTTCGTCTTGGATTTCATCCCTGAGTCCATGCAGAAACTGGTCCCATTGTGCTGCTGCATTCCAACCACATGAGGCTGCCAGAGTTCGAAACTGGATGGAATAATCAGAAACAGAGCGATCCCCCTGTCGAAGAGAAACCAAAAGTCTTGCTGCCTCACGCCCATGAACAGACCGGTCAAAAACTTTGATCATCTCTTTTTCAAAATCATTGAAGTTAAAACAGTAAGGAAATTTGCCTTGCCATACTGTGGTTCCCCATTCACGAGCCCGGCCAGTCAGAAGCGTGATTACATAAGCTACCTTGGCTTCTTCAGAAGAAAACGTGGCTGGTTGGAGGGAGAATACCACTGAGCACTGGGTCAGGAAGGCTCGACAGACAGAAGGGTCCCCATCATAGTGAGGTGGGGGATTTGCTCTGGGCTCTGGGTAACGATGGACAGGGAGGGGAGCTGAGTGAGCTGACATTTGCTCAGTACGGAGTTGCAGAAGCTGAGCAGTTAGGTCTGCAATCTGGGATCCCATCATTTCCAAGACCCGGTTGGATGAGGTGAGCTGGCTTTCATGGCGACCTAATAGAGTTCCCTGCTGGGCCAGCGCTGCTCTCACAGAATCTTCATCTGCTGGGTCCATTCTGGCCAGATTGTTCTGTCAGGGCCAGTAACACAAAAAAACCCAAATGCAGGTGAAGACAATGATTTATTGTAGAAGGCAAAAAATCAGACAGATCAGTCCATATGCAAAATTGAAAAAAGAAAAAAAATCCTTTAGAAGGCAATGTCTCAGTTTCAGGGGGGAAGACACAAAAACTCTGTTCAACAAATGGAATCAAAATGCTCGTCAGCAAGCAGTCTTCAGTCTAATAGAAAGAACAAAAAATTACTCAGTCCGAAAAAATGAATAACAAATGGCAAAAAGAAAATACTTGCAGACTTTGCTGGAATAGTTTGGGAGAGAATGACTGGAAATAACCAGGAACAAAAAATAGACTGGCCAGTAGAAACAGAGGCAGGTGAATTGGTCAAAACCAGGCCAGTGTCCAGGACATCATAAATTCAGGCAGCGCAAGAGCAATGACTTCTGGCAAGCCAGGGACTACACAGAAAGGCTGGGAAGGTAGGGAGAGAGTCCTGGAGTCAAACAGAAAAAGGTTAACTAAAAACATTCAGTTCACCTATCTGGGATGTTGCAGGGTCAGAAGCAAACAACAATCTGGCATTGAACAGCACAAACAAAAGAGAATATATAGGGGAGCTAACGAGGAGAAAATGAGCAAAGACAGGTGAAACAAAATCAACTAAATGAATGAGAATGAGGGGGTGGAGAGAAACAATTAGGAGCACAATCAAAGGAACATGTGGCTAGTACAAACAAACAAAACAGATAGAACCAGCCGATCAGCCAGGAGTCCTGACACAAGGTGTACCTGAGGTGATCATAGTCAGTTTTTTGATGTTCAGAAACTGAAGCGTTTCTAAAATAGAAATTTTAGGTGTTGGTTAGCAACTCCTGTTGGTGTTGTCAATGTGGCAACCTGCATTTGAGTGGAGTCTTCAGAGGAGGGGCTGAGCGCAATACCTGTAGTTCAACCACTGGGTGTTAAACTTAAATACTGCACTTTTAAAGGCCTGACCTCCATACATACAGGGGCAATCCCCTTGCCTTGTTGTTTGGGGTTAATTTTGCTAGCTCACATTCTTATACTTAAGGTAAACAATTAGGGCCCTATCATACACCCGGCGCAATGTGGCGCAAGGCGCGACACAATTATTGTTTGCTAGTTTTAGCTTGGCGCAAGAGTCGTTTTGACGTTTTGTGCCACGCTGTTTAAATAGCAATTGAATTTGCGCTCATATGTGCGCGCATAGGCGTTCTGATCTAAAAAAGGAGCATGTTGAGGCGCATTGCTAGCGCGTTGCTATTTTGAGAAACTTTAATAGACTGTTCTATAGACCAGAACAAAGCCAGTCTAAAGTCCATCACAGAGCGCGTTAGTTATGCACCTCGCTTACACATTGCTTAATACACACATGATGTACAGCAATACGCAAATATCATTACATATGAAAAAGAATTTAAATATTAAGGATATTATTGTCTCGCCCACATAAATATAAAAACCATACTTTCATGCCTTCATCTCGGGGAGGCTTTTTCAGTTTATTCATAACAATTTGCTTTTGTATAATGTTATTATTATTATTAGCAGTATTATTTATTATGCATATTTATTATTGTTTTAGACCATATGGGGCACAGCATGTGTATTAGGATATAACTCAGTTGTTTGAACACACTTCTTTATTATTGTTCATTTATTAGTTTGCTGGAAATTAGCACTGAATTTAGAAATAGTTTTAAAACAAATCTTTGCGCCTAACAGATGAAATTAATTATTTATATGCTAATGGATGTCTGTGCGTACAAGAAGTTTCTCTATCCACGAGAGTGAAAGTGAAAGTAAACAATGAGGAGGCTCATCTCTCATTCTTGTGCTGTAGATGATCTGTTTAACTGTTTTCTCTCTAGTGAAGGGTTCAGTTTTTACACTTACAAAGTCCGTCATGTAAATAGCAAATGCGTTGTAGCGCGATGCAACTGACTCTTAAAGGGAATAGGAGATGAGACTCTGATTGGTTTATTCTCAAAACACACCTATAACTCATTAAGAAAATAAGCTCAACCCTTTTAGACCATGCGCCGTGGTGCAAAGCGGATTTTTCCATCCTTATATTAGTAAAAGTGGATTCTGACAAAACCCTTAATGCGTTTGCGCCCTGCGCTTTGCACTTTGCGCATGGATCGTCAAAATAGAGCCCTCATTCTGTGCAAGATAATCCACTGAAAACTGTTTATTTTGGTCATATTCAATCAAAGTCTGACCATTTTTATTCTGCGTTTTGAGCAGCGGTCCTTCTGTTAATGTCAACCTGAGAGTTTCCATAGCAACTGTATAGTAATATTCTTAACCACACACCTCTTACCATTAATTTGCTATGAGGTAAAGCAGCTATGAGGGAATAATGTACAAAAGAAAGCCGCGCTCCCTACTCAATATTCTAATTCATTTGGATGTACGTCAACTTGCTGAAATAAAACTCCCAGCAACTTCCGGTTCAAACAATTTTTAATTTAATGTGGTTACATGAAGCTGTCTTTCTCATTTTTCTAATACCTGCTGATATCTTTAGCAACATTTTAGCAATATTGTGAAAGGAACTTTGGCTTTCAGTCAGGTTTTTAGATTGTTTGTTTTTGTCTGATTCTGCAGGTTGATAACACTGAAAGTGTTGAATAGTATCATTATTCTGGGAAAGTCCTGTCGTTATGTGAAAGAAGCTAAAATGGAGGGTAAGCTGTTTGAAAGACCAAACCCTCAGACCCCAAAACAGACTCCCAAGAAAACCAACCCAGCCAGATCTCCTCCACCGGCAGGTAACTCCAGTTCAGATTACTAAAGTAATGTTTAATTTTGTCCCATACTTGCTTACTGTTTTTTTTTTGGTAACCCAAACATTTTTATCATCATGTGATCTCTTATAACAAAATCACATGATTTTTTTTTATGTGCATACTGGAATTTGTTCGGTAAAAGTGTTTCCATCGTAGTTTATGCACATTTTTTCTTATTGAATAAAATGCTTATCCTACTCAGTTATGCACATACGTTTTTTTATGCACATTTTAAAAATTAATGCGCATCTTGCAGTTTTCATCAACCATCAACCATCAACCAAAATGCGCATAAAAATAGGTGGATGGAAACATGGTTAATGAGTGCTGTTTATCTGACATGACACAGCAGGAGAAGCAGACATGCATGGTAAAACGTTGGGCGGGGACAACCAGCTCATTTGCATTTAAAGCCACAGGCAACAAAAACAGCTACAATTTCCTCAAAATTCCTTTATTCAGCTGAATATAATAAATGAGCCTTTTAAAGTCTAAAGTCCCTTTCCACCTTGACATTTTTTTATTTAATTAGCTCAAAAAAATCTATTACCGGTTTATTTTAGTATGATCATTACATAATTTTTTTAATTGCTGATAAAATTGCATTTTGCTAAGTTATTTATATCATGAGAAGTAATATTATCAAAAACACTTAACAACAATATTGTGTATTTTTCCAGCATCGTGCAGATGCTAGCACCTCATCTAGTCCACATTTTTAAATTATAATTCTTTACCACTTATGTGCACCCCTGCTAATTACGGTTGAGTCGATAGACGTTGCCATCGTCCATCGCTGATGGCTGATAGACATCATAATGCTAAGCCGTCATCGCGATGCCCCGCCCCTATCGCTGCAGCAACCCACTCATGAAAAATACACATTTACATCTTGTTTACTCTACATCCACACTGGCGTTTCATATAGCATTTTTGAAAAGATCCATCCACACTATATCACTGAAAAAAAGAACGCACATCACGTGGCCATATACACACTCTGGCATGCGCTGCAGCACATGACTGAACTCCAGGCAGCCAGCTAGTGCTTTGAGCACAAAACCCCAGAGAGGAGTCCACGTCGGACGGTTTATCAAGGGTGTACCGCTGGATGGCGTCTCACTGTAGTTGTTAAACGTGATATTTAATTCATCTCGTCTCTATCTAACGACTCTTCAGTCTTTTGAATTGATCAGGTAACGTGTTTTAGCATCAGTACACTGCATCAATCTTTCACTTTCACGCTTGTACTTAGTCATTTTAGCGAAATCCTAAGATACTGTAGGTTGGTTGTTGTTGGTTGTGCAGCTTTTTTACCAACCAAGTTTGTCGACGCCATTATAATGACACAGATCACTCTGCCTATTCATGCCAGAGTCCCACAGAAAAAGAGATTGACAGGTGGTAATTTGTGTGTAACTTATGTTTATTTATAATTTGGTTATGGGTAAAACAAAGACCATGCGGGTCAGGTAGTTGAAACGGTAGGCTACAAATAATTAATTCATTATGAATTAATAATATATTCATATATAATTAATTCACCACTGCCTATGACGACGATGCCATCGTCCATCGCAATGTTTCACCATTAGACATCGCTCAACCCTACTGCTAATAGTAATATTACTATCCAAAATCAAGTGCTCAGGGTTAGCTTAGTTAATGTACTGGTGCACTTTGGGTAAGGATTCATCAGAATAAACAGCAAAAGAAAGTCCAAAGCACTTGAAAAATGTGGAAAAAAAATATTCAAAAGCCTTTATTGACTTTTAATATTTTTTCCACATTTTCCGAGCGCCTTGGACTTTCTTTTGCTGTTTATTCTGAGTAAGATGACAATCTGCATAAGCTTTAAACTTTGAGTTTATGATATATAAATTTCTTTTGACTTGTTTATTTACCTTCATTCAGCTGAACCAAAAATGCATCGACCCTCCGCCTCCATCACGAAGCAGCCGACCCCTCAAGCAAAGCCTTTTCCTTCACCTCCGGCCCCTAAACCCAAGGAGACCACCGATCCTCCTCCAGATCCTCCTTCTCCCAATCCAGAGGAGATAATCAGCGGTGACACTCAGCAATCTACTGAACTCAAACACAGGACCAGCAAAAAGGATCTGCTGGAGATCGACCGCTTCACGATATGTGGAAACCGTATCGGGTAAACTTTAACCTCATCACCCCCACAGCCAATGCTCAGGAACGAAAGTCTACAAAGCTTAACCGTGAGAGGGTTTTCAATGAGCTCTTCAGAGATTGCTTCTGTTCATCTCTGACTGGAAAATAATGTTTCCACGAACATTTCAAAGCAAGAGTCTGTTCACTCTTGGTAGACTGGCATCATGTGGTGTGGAGTCTAGTAAATATTGCCGTAGGATGTAATTGTCTCGGTTTTATCAGAGACTATTTAAATGAGGCATGAACATCATACAAACTAGGCTCTGCCCACTCACAATTTGAGTGCACTGCAAAAAATGCTTGTCTTGGAGGTTTTGTCAAAGATATCTACAAATTCTTTAATCAAGAAGCCTTTTCTACACAAGTAAAAATGTTGTTGTTTTCAGAAATAAGAAGTCAAAATTAAGTGAGTTTTTCATTAAAACAAGCTAAATAAGCTGCCAAGTGGGGTGAGCAAAATAATCTTGTTTTTTTCTTTGAAGTAAGATATTTAAGTTTTTTGTTTACCCCATTGGCAGATTATTTTGCCGGTTTTAAAGAAAAATCTCGCTTATTATTTACTTATTATTTCTGAAAACAAGACAATATTTGTTTACTTGTCTAGAAAAAGCTTCAATTCATCAAACAACAATTGTTTGATCTGTAGCAAATCAAAAAATAAGTAAATAAATGAAATTATATAAAAATATAAACAATAATAATAATAATAATCATGTTTTTGCTTTGAAATAAATTTATTTTTTTGGGTAACACTTTAAAATAATGGTCCATTAGTTCATGTATTTACTAACATGAACAAACTATTAGTAATACATTTATAACTGTGTTTATTCATCTTTGTTAATATTTGTTAACGCTATTTAAGTGTAATACTGTTAGTTCATGTTAACTCACAGCGAACAACTTTGGATTTTAATAATGCATTAGTTAATGTTGAACTATGATCAGGAAGTGCTCTACAAGATTATTCATGCTTAGTTAATGTTAGTAAATGCATTAACTAATGGACCGTTATTCTAAAGTGTTTGCTTTTTTTGTTTACCACACTGGCCGATTATTCATCTTAATTTTTACTTATTATTTCTGAAAACAAGACAATGTTTTGTACTTGTCAGTAAGCTTCAGTTTATTTAACAACAGTTCTTTGATCTGTAGCCAATAAGAAAGAATAAATAAAATTATATAAAAAGTAATCATGATTTTCTCTTTGAAATAAGATCATTTTTGTTTACCCCTCTGGCAGATTATTTGGCTTGTTTTAAAAAAAATCTCCCTCTAATATTTACTTATTATTTCTGGAAACAACAATATTTTTCTCGGTCTAGAAAAAGCTTCAATTCATTAAACAACATTTGTTTGTTCTGTAGAATAATCAAAAAGATAATAAAATAAAATTATTTTAAAAATAATAATAATCATGTTTTTCTCTTTGAAATAAGATTATTTTTTGTTTACCACATTGGCAGATTATTTATCTTGTTTTAAAAATATATATATCGCCTAATATTTACTTATTATTTCTAAAAACGAAAAAAAAATTTACTTGTCTAGAAAACACTTCAATTCATCAAACATCAGTTGTTTGTTCTGTAGCCAATCAATAATAATAATAATAATAATAATAATAATAATATTAGTAGTATTTAAAATAATGATGCTTTCACTTTGAAACAAGATTATTTCTCATTGGCAGATTATTTATCTTGTTTTAATGAAAAATCTCCCCCTAATATTTACATATTATTTCTGGAAACAACAATATTTTTCTCGGTCTAGAAAAAGCTTCAATTCATTAAACAACAGTTGTTTGTTCTGTAGTATAATCATAAAAATAATGAAATAAAATTATTTAAAAAAATAATAATAATCATGTTTTTCTCTTTGAAATAAGATTATTTTTTGTTTACCACATTGGCAGATTATTTATCTTGTTTTAAAAATATATATATCGCCTTGTTTAATGTTTACTTATTATTTCTAAAAACGAACTTTTTTTTACTTGTCTAGAAAACACTTCAATTCATCAAACATCAGTTGTTTGTTCTGTAGCCAATCAATAATAATATTAATAATAATAATAATAATAATAATAATAATAATAATAATAGTAGTAGTATTTAAAATAATGATGCTTTCACTTTGAAACAAGATTATTTCTCATTGGCAGATTATTTATCTTGTTTTAATGAAAAATCTCCCCTAATATTTACTTATTATTTCTGAAAACAAGACAATATTTTTTTATTTGTCTAGAAAAAGTTTCAATTCATTAAACAACAGTTGTTTGATCTGTAGCCTATTAAAAATAAATAAATAAAATGATAAAAAATAATGTTTTCACTTTAAAAATAAGATTTTATTCTGTTTACCACATTGGCAGATTATTGGTTTTAAGAAAAATCTCGCATTTTATTTACTTATTATTTCTGAAAACAAGACAATATTTTTTACTTGTCTAGAAAAAGCTTCATGATTAAAGAATATTTAGATATTTGGACCAGAAACAAGACAAACACTCTTAACTAGAAAAAAAAATTCAGTGTGGAAGCCAAGAATTAATTTAGTTAATAATTCAAAACTGATTAAATAAAGTAAATGTATATAATCACACACTTTTGGCATAGAATAAAATTCCTGTTAGATTTGTCTCTGTATTATTTAGCACCACTGAACTCTTCTAACAACTCATGGCCAATAAAAGGGAAGGTCCAAACTAATTCCAGGATAATACAATACAAGGTGCCAATCCAGCTGATGTAACTTTGCACTGATTTACCACGTTGTCTTAAGCTATTGTTACGGAAGCAGACGGACAAACAAGGGGAGTAAGTATAAATGAGGTTTATTACAACAGCAGAGTAATTTGGATACTGATTGAGAGTGGAAATGGAGTTTGGATGAACTGATGATTCTCTTTGCCAGGTGGGATGACAGACACAGAAGGATGACCGAATGCACACACCAGAGGACTTGCGGGGAAGACAGACTGACGAGACACACAACGTTGACAGGACAACTGGAACACTGGACAGACTGGAATGAAAACAGAGATAAGGTAAGTATATTTGCTGAGATCGTAGGGGAGTGAAACCTAGGAAGTGGTTCACTCAGAGTCCGCTTCGTAGGAACGAGACCGGACAATGAGTGAAGTGAGGTGTGTGCTTATATAGTGAATGGGAGTGATTGGGTGCAGCTGTGCGTGGTTAATACTCAGGTGAAGGTGCTCGGTGCGTGATGTTGGTGGAAGAGCCTGGCCAATCCGTGACATTACCCCCCTCCCCAGGGCCCGCTCCTGAGGGCCTGAACCTCCGACGTCGTGGTGGTCTACCTCGTCCTCGAGGTGCTGGAAATTCTGGGTGATTGGAGTGGAACTCTTCCATAAGTGCGGGATCTAGTATATCGGATCTGGAGACCCATGACCTCTCTTCTGGACCGTATCCTTCCCAGTCGACGAGGTATTCAAGCTGACCACCACGACGCCGGGACCGTAGGATGTCCTTGACTTGGTAGATGGCCCCTTCTTCTAACATCAGGGGGGGAGGAGGTTCCTCTTCATGGCCAGGCTCTGTGGAGGGAATCAGAGGATCGTGAAAGGGTTTTAGAAGGGACACGTGGAATGTGGGGTGGATTCTGTACTGTGGTGGTAACTGTAATTTGTATGTGACGGGGTTGACCTGTTCCAGAATGGTGAAGGGACCAACAAATCTGGGACTTAATTTTCGGGAGGGCAGTCGCAACCGGATATCTCTGGTGGAGAGCCAGACCTTTTGTCCTGGAGTATAGATGGGGCCTGGAAGCCTCCTCTTATCAGATACCTCCTTTGTTCTGCGTACTGCCCTCTGGAGATGGTGATGAGCATCGTCCCAGACTCTCTCGCTCTCCCGGAACCAGTAATCCACTGCGGGGACATCAGATGGTGCGCCATCCCAGGGGAAGAGTGGAGGTTGGAACCCTAGGATGCACTGGAATGGCGTGAGTCCGGTGGTAGGTTGCCGCAGGGAATTCTGGGCGTATTCCGCCCAGCCCAGAAACTGGCTCCAGGAGTTTTGGTGACCGTGACAGAAGGTCCGGAGGAACCGCCCCACTTCCTGAATTTTCCTCTCTGTCTGGCCGTTGGTTTGGGGGTGATAGCCAGACGAGAGGCTTACGGTCACACCTAGGAGTCTGAAGAATGCTCTCCATAGTCTGGAGATGAATTGGGGTCCTCGATCCGAGACTATATCTTCTGGTAACCCAAAATTTCGAAAGACGTGGTTGAACAGGTTTTCGGCGGTCTCTAGGGCTGTGGGTATACCTTTCAAAGGAATCAAACGACAGAATTTAGAGAATCGATCTATGATGACTAGAATGCAGGTGTTACCTTCAGACGATGGGAGGTCTGTCATGAAGTCAACTCCTAGGTGTGACCAGGGGCGGTTTGGGATGGGCAAGGGATGGAGTTTACCAGCAGGTAGATGGCGAGGACTCTTCGCCATAGCGCATTCTCTGCAGCCTTGGACGTATCTTCTCACATCCCTCGCCATGTTCGGCCACCAAAAGCGTTGGGATAGCAGCGAGAGGGTGTTGTTGGCCCCAGGATGTCCTGTGCCCAGAGATGTATGGCTGGAATGAATGAGATCTACCCGTTGGTTTTCAGGGATGAAGCGTCGATTGGGGGGACAGCCCGGCGGAGTTCTGGATTCTGGAGTGGCGTTTACTGTAGGAGCGGACCATTGGATGGGACAGATAGTGATCTGATCGGGAAGGATCTTGGCCGGTGTCTCAATAATTTCATGCTGGTCGTGAATTCTGGAAAGTGCGTCTGCTCTGATGTTCTTTGAACCTGGTCGATATGAGATAGAGAACTGAAATCTGGAGAAGAACAATGACCAACGGGCTTGACGAGGACAGAGTCTTTTAGCATCTTTTAGGTATTGGAGATTTTTATGATCTGTGATCACCTGGAACGAATGTTTGGCCCCCTCCAACCAGTGTCGCCACTCCTCCAGGGCGAGCTTGATGGCCAGAAGTTCTCGATTTCCGATGTCATAGTTCCTTTCCGCCGGGCTGAGCTTCCGGGAGAAATAGGCACATGGATGGAGTAATGAAGGAGTACCGTGGTACTGGGACAGGATGGCTCCCACTCCGGTGGTCGATGCATCCACTTCGACCACAAACGGCAAGTCAGGATCAGGATGAGTCAGCAGTGGGGCTTGAGTGAAGGATTCTTTTAGGTTTTGGAAGGCTGCGGCGGCTTCGGGAGGCCAGGGTAGTGCTTTGGGTTTATTTTTCAACAGGTTGGTGAGCGGAGCGGTGATGAGACTGTAATTCTGGATGAAACGTCGGTAGAAATTAGCAAATCCTAGGAAACGTTGGAGTTCCTTTATGGTCTTTGGTTCGGGCCAGGAGATGACGGAAGTGACCTTCCCCTCGTCCATACGAACCCCTCTTTGATCGATAATGTACCCCAAGAACTGAACAGATGGTGAATGGAAGGAGCATTTTTCAGCCTTGAGGTACAGGCGGTGTTTCCTGAGGGTTTTCAGGACCTCCGCAACGTGGTGGCGATGTTCGGCCTCACTCCGGGAGTAAATCAGGATATCATCTATGTATACAATGACGAAGAGATGAAGGAACTCCCGGAGAACTTCGTGGATGAAGTTTTGGAATACGGAGGGGGCGTTAACCAGACCATAGGGCATGACCAGGTACTCGTAGTGTCCAGTAGGGGTCACAAACCCAGTCTTCCACTCGTCCCCCTCACGTATTCTCACCAGGTTATAGGCGCTGCGGAGGTCCAACTTGGTGAAAATTTTGGCGGATCTGAGTTGTTCCAGGGCCGCAGGGACGAGAGGAAGGGGATACCGGAACTTGACTGTACCTTGATTTAGGGTTCTGTAATCGATACATGGCCGCAGCCCTCCATCCTTTTTAGCCACGAAGAAGAAACTTGAGGCAGCAGGTGACGTGGATGGACGGATATACCCCTGACTCAGAGCCTCATGGATGTACTCCTCCATTGCCTTGGTCTCCGGAAGGGACAACGGGTAGATCCTACCTCTGGGCATAGGAGCATCTGGAAGCAGGTCTATGGCGCAGTCCCATGGCCGATGTGGAGGTAGCTGGGAAGCTCTCTTGGGGCAAAATACATCCTCGTATGAGGAGTAGATCTTCGGGATCTGAATGGATATTTTCTCGACAGGACTTTCGACAGACGTGGCGTAGACGGTAAGGGGTCTTTGAATTTGTAAGGGTAGATCGGGAAAACAGCTGGATCTGCATTCTTCTCCCCATCTCTTAATCTCTCCTGTGCCCCAAGAGAGGATGGGATCGTGCTTCACCAGCCACGGGCGCCCTAAGATGATATCCATCGATGCACCCTCCAGAACCAGAAATTGAATCTCCTCTTTGTGGAGCAGTCCTACTTGGAGATTGACGGGTTCACATTTTCGATGGATACGTGCCTGAGAATGGATATCGTTGGTTATGGGCTGAATCTGGTAGACGTGCGTCGAGGCTTCGGTGTTAAGCTGTAGTCGGCGACAGAGGGCGTGCGAGATGAAATTTCCTGCTGACCCGGAGTCGATGAGGGCTGTGACTGAAACTGAGACAGAAGGGGTAGTTAACTGGACATTAGTGGTGAGAGGATGCATTTTTTCAATGGGAGAACTGAACAAACTCACCACAGAGCGTGTTGGACGGATGGGACAGTCCAGCCTGACATGTCCTTTGGCACCACAGTACATGCACAGACCCCGGGTCAGCCTCCTCTGTCGCTCGGTGATTGTGAGTCTACCAGATTCTATGATCATGGGCTCTGGTTCTGGAGGGACGGCTGGCTCTGGCGAACGGAGGAGTGCTTGTGATACCGGTGGAGGGTCATGCTGGTAGACCCTCAGACGATCGGAACAGCGCAGAGAGTGTTGGATGAACTTCTCCAATCCCATCGTGTCGTCGAGGGCGGCCAGCTGTAACCGGAGGCTGGGCTCTAGTCCGAGCCGGTAGGTTGTGAGGAGAGATCGCTCATTCCACCCGCTAGCAGCAGCCAGAGTTCGGAACCTGAGAGCATAATCCTGAGTGGACATGGCTCCCTGTTTGAGATGGTATAACTGTTCTCCAGCTGCTACTTCGGCATCCGCGCGACCAAAAACCTCCTTGAAATATTGGGTGAATGACTGAATGGAATTTGTTACCGGCCCAGACTGTTGCCAGATGGTTTCAGCCCACCGAAGAGCCGACCCAGAGAGAAGGGAGATGATGAATGCGATTTTGGACCGATCTGTAGGGTATAACTCGGGTTGCATAGTGAATACCAGAGAACATTGTAGGAGAAATCCATTGCACTCCTCCGCCCCGCCAGAGTAGGGCGCTGGTCGAGCCATGGGACTGGATGAGTGGGTGGACGGTGAAGAAGTGCTCGGTGCTGGTGGTGCTTCGGGAAGTGGAGCAGATGGTAGTAGCACTCTCTTCAATGAATCCACCAACTCCTGAAGGGGATCGTGAGTGCTCATGCTGTTGGTAGTTGATGGTCCGGTCTTCTGTTACGGAAGCAGACGGACAAACAAGGGGAGTAAGTATAAATGAGGTTTATTACAACAGCAGAGTAATTTGGATACTGATTGAGAGTGGAAATGGAGTTTGGATGAACTGATGATTCTCTTTGCCAGGTGGGATGACAGACACAGAAGGATGACCGAATGCACACACCAGAGGACTTGCGGGGAAGACAGACTGACGAGACACACAACGTTGACAGGACAACTGGAACACTGGACAGACTGGAATGAAAACAGAGATAAGGTAAGTATATTTGCTGAGATCGTAGGGGAGTGAAACCTAGGAAGTGGTTCACTCAGAGTCCGCTTCGTAGGAACGAGACCGGACAATGAGTGAAGTGAGGTGTGTGCTTATATAGTGAATGGGAGTGATTGGGTGCAGCTGTGCGTGGTTAATACTCAGGTGAAGGTGCTCGGTGCGTGATGTTGGTGGAAGAGCCTGGCCAATCCGTGACAGCTATACAGAGTATTTTTGTTTATATGTATGCTATCGACATATTTAACACCAGCTATGAAAGAGTAAATTACTGTTTCATAAGAAGTGTAATATCAAATAGGGGTGTGTGTTTTTTTAAATGCACATTGTAAGTGCATTTTGGAGCTCAAATCATCTGTGACCAATCATATACCTAATGTTTGATATAATTAATATTTTGTTGTTTTAAATGTACCTAAATTATTATCTAGGAATGGATAGTTCATGTTTGTACTATTTTATAGTGTGGCGAATAAGTTGAATGTCAATCAAAGTCCATGTATACCTCCAGTATACATTCATAAGGTGCAAAGGTACCAAAAAACAAGTGACTTGAAATGGATATTGCATCGTTCTCTTTTGACTGAAAATGTTGTTGAGAGTACTTTAATAGAAGCATTCCTGCCACATTTTGAAATGTGAATAATTTGCGTTTCAGTATATTGTATTTTGTTTTAATATCATTGAAAAAAAAGTGTATTTTTGGAAAGATTGTGAACAGGGTTGCACAGCTTGTTGTCCTCGTTTTGTTGTTATGCTATAAAAATAGTTTCACATGTCAAAGACTAAACCATTGGTTTTTATGTAATGCCATCCCTGATTTGGGGACCACAAATAAAAGATGTTTTGTATTTTCTGTTTTTTATTTATTTATTTTTACAGTCATAAATATTTGTTTAGTTTTTTTGATTACTTGACAAAATGTTGTTGTTTTTAGGTTAAATCTGCACTTTAAATATATCCATAAATTTGTGATTCATCTTTTTATATTTAATTTTCCCCCATTTATTTATGCTTTTGAATGGCATTATGGAACCTTGATTTTCTTCCCAACAACTTTTAACCTTAAAACGTTTGAAAAAGTGAATTTTGGTAACATTTTTATTAGTTTAAAGTGATATATTGTCTTGATTGGTGTTGTATATTATGATGCAAAACCCTTGTAATAAACTGCCAGTCCATTTTCTGTTATTTTACATTCAAGAGTTCACACTTAGCTGATGATTAATTATAAGCGTGTTTGGCAAGCTGTCCCGGGAGAGAGCCCTGAGCTCATAAGATCCTCAAGCCCGGGGCTCCCTCCCGTTGCAAGACGAGAGGGAAGTTTGAGCTCAGGTAGATCTCGAGAACTCCCCTGCTGTAATAACCAATGAACAGCCAGTGATTGCTCTTGAGAGATAACCATTTACTAGAAGCATGTCTATAGTGCCGGTTTGGATTAGTCAATTAACTTATGTTGCATGTTTTTTGGACGGTGGGAGGAAACCCACGTGAGCACGGGGAGAAAATGCAAACTCCGCACAGAAATGTCTGCTGGTTTGGTAAAGCCTAGAACCAGAGACATTCTTGCTGTGAGGCAACAGTGCTAAGCACTGGGCCACCGTGTCACCCATCTAGGAAGAAGGAGGAGTAGGGGTGGATGGGGGATTCTTCAAAACGAAGATAGCGATGATACGTAACCCAGGGTATTTGTAGTAGCTTAGGAGTCGTCTGATTGGTGCATTGAGATTTGGATAATGTGGATCCAGCCGCTAGCAATCATAAGCACGTGATCCTCTCGAAATTAGTTTATAACTAAACTTCACGAGTTATTTCTCTCTATATATATTATTTCTTATTATTTCAAACTACTAGAATGTCAATAAAAGTCACTTTGTTCAACTGTGGAGTTGAATTTACAACATCAAAAGTGGACAGGGCAGAGATCGACATCCCATAATGCAACTCACAACCGTAAATAAACAGAAAACATCACCAAAATACTGTATTTCATGATTCACATATATTTTTTTTCCAGTTTATTTAATATTATGACTTGATCAGTTAACTTTTGATGTTGAAAATTCAACTGTGCAGTTTAACAAAGTGACTATTTTAGTTTGAACCTATATATTGCATTAGAAACAATATAAAGAGAATTAAGTGACAGAATAGAATACTAGCAGTTAATTTCCAGCCTTTTTACCGTAATTTACAACCAATCACAGATGAAATACCACTTCAAACTATTAAAAATGTCAATAAAGGTCACTTCTTTTGACTTTTCAACATCAACAGTTGTTGGTGGAAAAATAATGTTTTATAATGCAACTCAAAATCCTAAAAATCTCTTTTTTCCACCTTTTGTGAAGCTGCTTTAATGATGATTATTGTGTAAAGCATTATACAAGTCAACATGAATTGAAAAAAAAATTAATTGATGAATATTTTTACAGTGTAGAAGGAAAAGGGCATTTCTGGTACTCTGCCTCTCATCGTCTTGTAAGTATTTCACTGTTTATTTTCTTCATATTTAGTCAGTCAGAAGTTTATTTTTGGTATTTTAAGTTTTTTACAGTGATATTTGAATTGTTTGATTAATGAACAAATGTTGTTTTTAGGTTAACTCTAGGTGAATTTACACTGTAAAGAATATCTGTTAATTAACAAGTTCTGCATTTTATTATTCACAGGGTTTTTTTCCAGTTTGTTTATGGTTTTGAATTGCATTATGGGACTGTTATCTTTTCACTGAAAATTCAACTGTGCAGTTTAACAAAGTGTCTTTTGTTGATATTTGAGAAGCAGTATATTGTAAAAGAAATAATAGAGAGAATTAAGTAATAAAAAAATACTAGCAGTTTATTTCCATTTTTACCGTAATTTACAACCAATCACAGATGATATACCACTTCAAACTATTAAAAATGTCAATAAAGGTCACTTCTTTTGTCTTTTCAACATCAACAGTTGTTGGTGGAAAAAGTCTCATAATGTAATCAAATAAAAATAAAAAAATTCAAATCTTTTTTTCCACCTTTTGTGAAGCTGCTTTATTCCTAATAATTGTGAAAAGCATTATACAAGTAAAAAAAAAAAATAACAATAGGCAAAACTATTAATTGACGAATATTTTTAGAGTATATAAGGAAAAGGGCATTTCTCTGCCCGTGTCTTGTAAGTATTTTACTGTTTTTCTTCATGTCTGAGTTTAGTGAGTCAGAAGTTTTTTATAAATTTTCAGTTTATTTACAGTGATATTTGAATTGTTTGATTAATGGACAATATGTTGTTGTTTTTAGGTTAACTCTACATGAATTTACACTAAAAATATCAGTTAATCAACAGGTTCTGGATTACATTATTCACAGGTTTTTTCCACTTTATTTATGGTTTTGAATTGCATTGTGGGAATATTATCTCTGCTCCTTCCACTTTTGATGTTGAAAATTCAACTGTGCAGTTTAACGAAGTGACTTTTATTCATATTTTAGAAGCAGTATATTGTAAAAGAAATAATAGAGAGAATTAAGTAATAGAAAAAATACTAGCAGTTTATTTCCATTTTTACCGTAATTTACAACCAATCACAGATAAAATACCACTTCAAACTATTAAAAATACCAATAAAGGTCACTTCTTTTGTCTTTTCAACATCAACAGTTGTTGGTGGAAAAATCAAGCTCTCATAATGTCATCAAATCATAAAAAATCATTCAAATGGTTGTTTTTTCACCTTTTGTGACGCTGCTTTAATGATAATTATTGTGAAAAGCATTATACAAGTCAACTTGAATAAAAAAAAACAATAGGCAAAACTATTAATTGACGAATATTTTTAGAGTATATAAGGAAAAGGGCATTTCTCTACCCGTTTCTTGTAAGTATTTTACTGTTTTTCTTCTTGTTTTAGTTTAGTGAGTCAGAAGTTTTTTACAAATTTTCAGTTTGTTTGTTAGTTTACAGTGATATTTGAATTGATTAATGGACAAAATGTTGTTGTTTTTAGGTTAACTCTACATGAATTTACACAAAAGTTAATCAACAGGTTCTGGATTTCATTATTCACAGGTTTTTTCCACTTTATTTATGGTTGTGAATTGCATTGTGGGAATATTATCTCTGCTCCTTCCACTTTTGATGTTGAAAATTCAACTGTGCAGTTTAACGAAGTGACTTTTATTGATATTTTAGTGGTTTGAAGCAATATATTGTATAAGAAATAATATAGAGAGAATTAAGTAACAGAAAAATTACTGGCAGGTTATTTCCAGGTATTTAACAACAATACAGTCAATATACCACTTTAAACTATTACAATGCCAAATAAAGTCCCTTTTTTTTTGTCTTTTCAGCATCAAAAGTTGTCGGTGGAAAAATCAAGTAGTAAATACACTAACTAACATAAACTAATGAAGCCTTATTGTAAAGTGTGACCAAGGTAGCGTTTTAGTTTAGTCAGTCAGAATAGATCCGCCATGCTCTGCTTTGAAACTGCGCCCACGTATCTGACAGCCTTAGACAGTAATCCAGCACTTTGTGACCTTCTGTCCTGCAGGATTCACAGACGGTGACAGTGAGCCAGTCAGTCCACCCTTAGCCGCCTCCATCTCCTGGTGTATGAGCTAATGTTTACCTCTCCAACACCCACCACAAACCTCCGTCCTTCTCCAGATATCAGGTATATATTTGAAGCTCTCCCGCAGCAGAAGGTTGTTTCTAAGGAAACTTGTTTTGCTTTAGAATAAAGAAATCGTGTTGCAGCTTTTCTCTTGAGAACAAAATTCCAATAGTCAAAATTATTCGCCCTGTGAAATTTTTAGTTTTTTATATTTCCCAATTGATGTTTAACAGAGCAAGGAATTTTTCACAGTATTTCCTATAATATTTTTTCTTCTGGAGAAAGTCTTATTTGTTTTATTTCGTCTAGAAAAAAAGCAGTTTTTATTTTTTAAAGAACAATTTAAGGTCAAAATTATTAGCCCCTTTAAGACATTTGTTTCAGATAGTCTACAGAACAAACCATAAATAATAATTCTGACTTCCACTGAATCTTTAATAATATTTAGGCCTGGGTGATATGACAAAAATCTCATATCGCGATATAAGTCATCTCGGTCACACTTTACAATAAGGTTTCATTAGTTAATGTTATAGTATTTACTAACATGAACTAATTATGAACAATATAGGCGTACTTGTACAGCAATTATTATATAGTTCAACATTTACAAATTCATTATTGACATTAAATTTCATACTTGTTAACTAGAGTTAATGCACAGTGAGTTAACATGAACTAACAATGAACAACTCTATTTTCATTAACTAACATCCACCATAGCCTACTGAAATACATTTATAGTTAGTCACCGACCACGCCTGTGTACACCTATCCAACTGCTCGTTTACATGGCAGCAACTCAATGCATGTAGACATGGTCAGGATGATCTGCTGCAGTTCAAACTGAGCATCAGAATGGGGAAGAAAGGTAATTTAAGGGACTTTGAACATGGCATGGTTGTTGGTGCCAGACGGGCTGGACCGAGTATTTCAGAAACTGCTGATCTACTGGGATTTTCATGCACAACCATCTCTAGGGTTTACAGAGAATGGTCTGAAAAAGAGAAAATATCCAGTGAGCAGCAGTTATGTGGGCGCAAATGCCTTGTTGATGCCAGAGGTCAGAGGAGAATGGCCAGACTTGTTCCAGCTGATAGAAAAACAACAGTAACTTAAATAACCACTCATTACAACCGAGGTATGCCGAAGGGCATCTCTGAATGCACAACGCATGGATCCATCCTGCCTTGTATCAACGTTTCAGGCTGGTGGTGGTGGTGTATAGGTGAAATATTAAGTAGTTTTTCCAGTACCTTGTTGACTCTATGCCACGAAAGGTAAAGGCAGTTCTGAAGGCAAAAGTGGGTCCAACCCAGTACTAGTAAGGTGTACTTAACAAAAATTGGCCGGTGAGTGTGTGTGTGTGTGTGTGTGTGTGTATATATATATATATATATATATATATATATATATATATATATATATACACATACATACATACATACATACATACATACATACATACACACACACACACACAATATATATATATATATTGATAAAAAATGTAGAAATGTCAAATATTAATAAAATACAAAACAATTAAAGAAATTATGATTATAGTTCCAATGTAAAAGTAAAAAATAAAAGTCACTAAATAATAAGTGAAATGCAAACATTGGACCTTCAATATTGTAAGTATCACGCGATGCTGTTTTTCGTGCACTGAAAAAAAAAGCTTCATTGGATTTGTTACATTTTCTTAAAGTAAGTAGTTACAAACAGTTCATATGGGCTGAATTTAAACAACCAAATTAAGTTAAACATTACTAAATGTAATCTGGGTGTTTAAATTCAGCCTATATAAATGTTTGCAACTACTTACTTTAAGAAAATATAATAAATCCAATGAAGCTTTTTCCCCCAGAGTGTTTCTGTTTACATCTCTGTGATTGCATGTATAATATAGTATTTTGTGGCACCACGGAATAAATGACAGGGAATACTATGAAAAAGTAGACTTTTTATTTCGTCTATATACACTATACATCGTCACAGCCCTCAGGGTGTTATATTTGAAGCTATATTAAGATCAGAGCTGACGCAGCCATGGTAATCTTTTCGTTTACTGTTTGCCATGATGTCGGAAGAGAATTGTTTCTTGTCCAAACAGACCATCAGGGTTTTTGTCACTGTTGTGTTTTGTCTTTGTTCTGCGATGTCTGAACACACTGAACATTCTGCAGCCGCCGCATTCTTTACAGAATCCTTTAATCCACTGCGAGAAAGAGAATAATCATCTGAATTCCTGCTCTGATATCATGGACACACACACACACACACACCACATTAGCTGAATCTCCTTCACATTCTTAATCAATTATGCAGTCATTTCCCTGATAATAGTCAAGGAATGGCTGGAAAATTCAATGAATTTTGCTCGTAGTCTTGTACAATTTGATATTTTTGCTTTTTGCATGTTGATGTAGACTCATGAAGAAATTACACTAAATTATTAACTGTGAAATTTTTATTCTTTTTCAAATATTTTCCAAGTGCTTCAACACAATTTTCAGCATAATGTTTTTAATAACTCATTCCTAATTAGTAATTTCTTTTGTCTTGGTCATGATGACAGTACATAATATTTTACTAGTTATTTAGCAGGTGCTAATGCTAAATAGTATTGCTAGTATTCAGCTTAAAGTGACATTTAAAGGTTTAACTAGGAAAATTAGGGACAAGTTATGTTAATTTGGCAATTCACTAAACAACAGTTGTTCTGTATCCAATCCGTATTTATTTATTTATTTATTATTTAATTATTTGTTTTATTATTATTATTTAGGTTAGGTTAGGTTAGGTTAGGTTGATTAGATAAGGTTAGGTTTCTTTATTTATACCCAAAGGTAGATTTGGTTTGCAGTCAAGAGTTCTCATTTCATAACAGTGCCACACAAAAAAAGCTTACATACTGACAATAACAAATGGACATAAAGACATAAACACTTATAAAGAATAAATAAATAATCACTTTCAAGTAAAATGTCAAATATACAAGTCACCGAAATATCTCTACTTTAGGCCCAATCCCAATTCTACCCCTTAGGCCTTCCCTTTAATAATAATCTTCGTTCGAAGGGCTATTCACCCCTTCCCCTTAGCCCTACGCCTTCAAGCTAAAGAGAATTGGGACACCCCTACCCCTTCACGGGAATGTGCAAAACGAGGGGTAGGGGTGTCCCAATTCTCTTTAGCTTGAAGGCGTAGGGCTAAGGGGAAGGGGTGAATAGCCCTTTGAACGAAGATTATTCAGGAACACACTCGAAATCAAGGAGTACAAAAATTTCCCAAAATACACCAGCCACATCGGCAGGAAAGTCACACCCGGAAGTAAGGAGATCCACAAATTAGTATTTTTTGTCATTATTACATGTTTTTACAACAAACAAAGATGTTTCAATACATTCATAACCGCTTTCGTGTTTTACCGCCATGCTTTAAAAAAAAAACGCTAAAACAAAAACCGCAAAATTTCGCGATTTATAATCCACACTCATAACTCCTGTACAGCAGTTCCACAACATTCTGACACTCGATGACACTGGAATACCCTGTCAGAAAAGTCTAGTGGCTGGGAATGAGCTTTTTACAGCGTCTGCTATAATTTTGTTTTTGGTGTGTTTACATAGATGAATATGGGCACTATGTAAATGCACAGTATTACAATCTTATTGCTCTCATTGATCTTATTGATCTCATTATATCATTATGATAACATAGTATATGCCTTCAGTGATTTCCTGAAGATAAATACCAAAAATTAACACAACTGGAGTAACTACAGCAGTCGCAATCGTCTGATCTCATATGAAGCAAGAGATCGCAATGACATACTCACACTCTGTTTTAAGGGGAAGGGGAAGGGGTACAAAAATAGAATTGGGATTGGACCTTAGTCTAGGCCAGGCATGGGCAAACTCGATCCTCGAGGGCCGGTGTCCCTGCAGAGTTTTGCTCCAACACTAATCAAACACATCTGAACACCCTAATTAGTGTCTTCAAGATCACTAGAAAGCTACAAGCAGGTGTGTTTGATTAGGGTTGGTGCAAAACTATGCAGGGACACCGGCCCTCCAGGATCGAGTTTGCCCATCCCTGGTCTAGGCCTTATTTAAATATCTAATGGCTGCTGGTATGAAACTATTTTTGTATCGTTTAGTTCTACAGCTTGATACTAGAAACATGTGACCAAAAGGAAGGAGCTGAAACTCTGAGAGTAGAGGATGAGCGGTGTCACTTAAAATTGAATTTGTAATTCTCTTTAGCTGCCTGGTGTGCACAGCCTCTAGATTGGCTAGTGGCACCCCAGTCAGCTTACTGGACCACTTAACTTTATTATTATTATTATTATATTTTCGCTACAGAACAAACAACTGCTCATTCTGATTATGTACCCCTATATACATTTCTGGAGAGCCCCAAATACGTCCCAGGAGCTACATTTTTTTTTACAGTTTTTGTTTTTGCGAATCAATCAGAGGCTGCTGTGTATGCTTTTTCAGATCTCAAATTTCCCTCACGAGTGTCATTCGTGCCTGCTCTTATTTAAATCTACCAGAGGCCGCTGTTGACTGACTGACTGACCGATCCCACCACCCACTACAAAACCTTGATGGTGGTCTAGGGGAAAATGGGTTTTGACATTTAGTGTACAATTAATAAATTAATTAAATTTACAAATACAGTGAATAAAGTGCAAAAGACAACAAAGAAATAAACAAAACCCAAACAATGTCTAACTCCCCCAGAAAAAAACCCTAATCCTTATCCTATTTAACCAAAAGTACAAGATGTGGTGCTCGCCCCTAACCTAATGCACTAAACATGAGTAGTCCTTCACTTGACCTTCTTACCTGTCCACTTCGTCCAAGCCTCGCAAACAATGTGAAAACTGAATAAAACAGAAAAACTGATTGATACAGATGACAGATGGATTACGTGAACAGAAATGAGTAAAACAAAACAACAGAATACACAGTTAGACAAGGTTGTTTTTCTTAACACAATAACACAAGCAGGCGTACAACATAAACAAGAGGGACTGGTGAGTGGTCTGGCTATTGCCTAAACCCAACCGATTGTTTTAAAAGCCAGAATCCAGAAAAAGAAAAGCCTTCGCGGCAGCCTGGTTTTTACCACATTTTCAGATTTTACCACATTCTCACCCTGTTATTTACATGTTTGTTTTATTTCTTGGCTTATGTTTTCATCAACTCCGCTCTGCATCTTAAATCCTCCAACATACGCGGCGAGCCACTGGACAAACTGGTGACAGCGGAAAAGCCGTCCATACGGAGGTAAGTGGTCGGCTGGTAAGCACGAAAAGGAACGCCGTCAAACCGCCCTATAGTGTTTGTTTTAAAGACGAAATGGAGCCATACGTACTTCTTGCTACATAATTCACTATCTTCAGAAATGTATATAGGGCTACGTTTTCAGAATGAACCTATGTTGGTTGTTCAATGACTTGCCCATACCTGTCAACCCTCCCGTTTTTTTCGGGTTTCTCCCGTATTTTACAATTCAATCCCACTATCATACCATAACGGTATTTACCTGTATTTTTTCTGTATTTTCGCCCTTTGCACTTAAATGTGAATCTGTTCTGTGCTTTAACTGAAAACATTAATTGAAAACACTTTGAAATAAATATAAAAACGGCGGGGTTCCCTTACTTTCCATTACAGGCCCCATTGCCCCTTCTATGCAGTCTTCAAAATAGTCAGTTCATGTAGCGGTGTGTGACTGTCAGACGCTCTCCATGGTGATAAATTTACGCTGTTTTTCAAACGGATTGTGTTCATGCGATTTGAAGCGGAGTGAAAGTGGACACTCTGGAATGTGGGTGTGTGTTTGAACAGACATATGCACATAATAATAATAATAATAACAATAATAATAACAATAACATCTAAACATGTTGATCTTGGTGAGTTTTCTTTTAAACACAACTAATTTAGTTTTAAATGAGCATAAACAGTTAGGAAAGCAATCGGATGCTTTCATTATAGATGTGTGCATTTTTAAAGTGACACCTTAATATTATCAAACAAAAAATCTAAATGAGAGATTCATTCGCTGCTCTTTAATCAGAATGTTTAAGTTATACAGTGAAGAAAAGGTTAATGAGATTTGATAACTTTATTCAATTTCTTTATAATAGCTATTAATTTGAACAGGCTAAACTGTTTGCTAATTTATTTGGAGCTTTTTATTATAAAACATATTACTGACAGTTTCTGCTGTTTATTTACAACGAAACAGCTCCTGATTAACATATTTAGTAATTTGGGGGTTTTCGGGGGTGGGGGGGTGGGGGACTTTGGATTTCGGCTTCGTCCCCTACGGAGTTTACGATACTGTTACCTATTACGAGCCTGGAGCCATTGGGATTTTATTTAACATGATGCACGCTTTCCTCTTTGTGGTTCAGCCCAACCCGTTTCCTGAAGGTTGTTGACAGGTATGGACTATAGCCTAATTTTTAAAAATCTATATTACAAAAATATTTTTAAAATTTTTTTAAACCAAAATGGTTAATATTATTATATCTAAAGGGGCTAATAATATCGAACATTACAGTTTTTACATTGTAAATATTTTTTATTTAGGCCATTTGTATTGAAAGACTGCGGTATAGAAGGGATTACAGTTCAGCCCCCAATACTCTGTAGATATTTGCAATCAAAATTATTAACCCCCCACTCCCCCAGTGGATTTATTTTTATATCTTTTAAATATCTATTTTTAATTTTAGGTCAAAATTATTAGCCCCTTTAAGCTAATTTTATTTTCGAAAGTCTACAGAAGAAATGTGTTGAGAATCTTATCTCTGTTTGATTTGATTTGATTTATTTATTTTCGAACAAAGTATCATACATAAAATATCATTAACAAAAGAATACATTTCAACATGGTCGAAAATGGAGTGGGATGAAGCACAAGCTTATTATTTTCCCACCCCATTACCACATACATCATTCGTCTATTACTTAAACTTATTTCTTCCTTTACTTCTCTCTTCCTTTCACATGAACACATTCTATCCTTTTGGCATATCCGACAAACTATATGTTTGGTTCCATTTTGTACCCGTATACCTTGTAACATAAACCCAGAGAAAAAAACAAAAAACAAAACAAAAATCTATCTCTGTTAAAAAGAAATTGGGGAAAAAATAAACGGGGCTAATAATTCAGACGGGCTAATAATTCCGATTGCAACTGTATATACAGACAGAGTAAAAATAAGTACAGCAGAGTTCTGATTTATATATAATGAAGAGATGAAATCCTCTCTGTTCTTGTTTGTTTTCATGCCTTTGATCTCTCAATAAATAAAATAGCGGTATGAAATGAGTCATGTTGTAGGAGATCTGAGCCCACTCAGTGGGTGAACTTGTTTGGTTAACACATGAAAAGCTGAACAAGTAGATAAAATCCAAAAGTTTAACTTGAACATCCTCCACTTGTGTAGCTTATGTAACAGCGGCTCCCACATGTTCACCCCTGCAGCACCTTATTGAGTCTTTAGAGACTGATTGTGCCAACATTGAATAAATAAAAAATTTTAAAGCTCCTTTTTTGTCATTTGACTGTAGAGAAACTGGTAGAGGAAGTAGGACTGTTTGTTTAACACTTTTTTTCTGGTGCAACACATGCTCATCCATGGGTTAGAGGTGAACCATTTCAATCTAACTGTATCTAAATGATTTGCGGAGTCATAGACTGTCTTAGTCTTATTAAGAATGCCACAAAGAGAATAACAAAACAATGGCATTTTAGTGTAACTGTTACAAAGGGATTTTGTGTGTGTGTGTGTGTGTGTGTGTGTGTGTGTGTGTGTGTGCGTGTGTGTGTGTGTGTGTGCGTGCGTGCGTGCGTGCGTGCGTGTGTGTGTATGTATGAGTAACTGAGTGTGTTAAAAATATTAGTATACTGTACATATTACTTAATTTGGCTCAGTGGTTAGTACTGTTGCCTCACAGCAAGAAGGTTGCTGGTTTAAGTCCCAGCTGGGTCAGTTGGCATTTCTGTGTGGAGTTTGCATGTTCTCCCCGTGTTGACCTGGGTTTCCTCCGAGTGCTCCGGTTTCCCCCACAAGTCCAAAGACATGCGCTATAAATGAATTTGATTAACTAAATTGGTCGTAGTGTATGAATGTGAATGAGTGTGTATGGGAGTTTCCCAGTACTGGTTTGCAGCTGGAAGGGCATGCGCTGTAGAAAACATATGCTGGATAAGGTCATTCCACTGTGGCGAGCCCAGATGAATAAAGGACTAAGCTGAATGAAAATGAAGTTCGTTTTATATTTATCTTATGTTTATCACATTGTAGCTTTTATTGTTGCAGATTAAAATGAACTATGACTACAAAACTCCACAAAATGTATCAAATATTTAGCTGAAATTTGTTTGTGCAAAAACTAACCACCCCCACTCTGAATAAAAAAAAACTTTAATAAAATGTATTAAACTCTAAAATCTCAAACTCTAAAATCTAAACTCTCTTTCTTAAAGGACTATAGCATGATAGGCTAGTATATTACATTTAAATAATTAAATATTATTTTAATAGTGTCAATGAGTTTTCTGAGCTTTATTTTGTCAAACAACCAATCAAATCGAAGAATGGGGCTTCATGAACGAGTTTGGGCGGAGCCGTGACCGTTCATTTTTTAATGGATGTGTGAGGTAAGTCAAATTAAAAAGTCAACAGGCAAATGTAAAGTCAATGTAAAACTATCAATAGTAATATTTAGTGACTTTTTGTAAAAAATAAAAATAAAAAATTACCTAAAAAAATTCAAATTAACAATTTAGTAAAAACATTCTGATGTTTTTTGGTTATATGTGAAGTACAAATAATTGTTAAAATGTGTAAAATCAGTGTATTTAGCTGTATTTATTTCCATAAAGCATTGAACTAGTGAGTCATTGTGGTCAAACAGTGTTTAGATAGTTCACCCAGAACTGAAAATTGTCATGTCATTTAGGCCAGAGACGCCCAAACTAGGACCCGCTGGCCAAAGTTGGCCCATGGTAACCTTTGATTTGGGCCTTCATCCCATCTGAGAAGGGAGAATGATGGGGATGTTTGTCACTTCAAATTAAATATAACCCTTTGTTTGTTTGCTTGTTTGTTTGTTTGTTTGTTTGTTTGTTTGTTTGTTTGTTATAAGCTATCTGCAATTTAATATTTCAAATAAATGCTGTAAATTAATCAAATTCTGTTTAAATGTACATACTGTCTCCTGACAATGCACAGCCTTTTCGAGGAAATCAAGTCAAAGGCAGATTCTTTGATGTTTTGAACATTAGGAAATACCCAAGGCAAATTTAATATAATATAGTTTGGTATTTGCCTTCGGCCCACGGCATGAGATGATATTTGGTTTTTGGCCCTTTATACTAAAATGTTTGGGCACCCCTTTTTTAGGTGTTATTCATTTATAACATTATTCATCATTTACTTGTCACAAACCTGTTTGAATATATTTATTATGTTGAACACCAAAGTTATTTAGAGAAATGCTATAAAAACAGGACCCACTGACTAACACATTATTTATTTTCCTGCTATGGTAGTTAATGTTTACAAGTTTCTGAAATTCTTCAAAATATTGTCTTTTGTGTTCAACATAAAAAAAGAAACTCATAAAGGTTTGAAACCACTTGAGGGTGAGTAATTTTTGGGGTATTCTATCCCTTAAATAAGCCAGTTATAAGTATTCAAAATGAGTGTGTTTTAAAGATGATTGAATGAAGTAATCTGTGTGTCCAGCAGGCGGAGCAGCGCGCGTGAACTCCTTCAGGAGACCGTTAACAAACGCACAGGAGGAGGTGCGCGCGCAGAGAGAGTCTGGAGTCAACGACACACACACCTCACTGGCTCATCAGTCGTGTGTTTTTTTCCTTATCGCGGGGCATCAGACTGACTGACCGCCGACAGACACCGAGCCCCGCCGTGAACCTGCAGGAGGACCCGCTCTCCTGGGGGAGCATGATTATCATGACGCGCTCGCCGGACAGCAGGACTTGAGACCTGCGGTTTATCAGTGATTGTGTCTTACTGAACACCCAGAATCTCCACTTCCATCATCTGGATTTGCTTCAACCCTAGAACTCATCATGCTTTGGAAAACGGCACTGATTTTTCTGTGCTGGGGCTTGACGTCCGGGGAGCTCCAGGACGGGCAGTCCGCCACTCCTGCTGCTCCAGCGCGGAGAACTTTGGATTTCGGCTTCGTCCCCTCCGGAGTTTACGATACTGTTGCCTATTACGAGCCTGGAGCCATTGGGATTTTATTTAACATGATGCACGCTTTCCTCTTTGTGGTTCAGCCCAACCCGTTCCCTGAAGGTGAGGCAACTTCTCAAATCTGATTTTTCTATTCCTAATTTCACTCAGATTGTGTTTATACACCAGCGAGTGCCTATATCTTCAACTGTATGCACTCACCACAGCAAGAGCAGGTAGATGTTCCAGGTGTGCAAGGTGAGGGGTTCAGTGTGTCTGGTCTTGTCCTGTTCTCCATCCTCAGTGTTTTTATCATTCGGTAAATTTTGATATTAACATTTAAGTTTGTTCTGTACCCAATCAATAATATACATATTGTATGTATAAATAAATAAATAAATATATAAATATATATATATATATATATATATATATATATATATATATATATATATATATATATATATATAGAGAGAGAGAGAGAGAGAGAGAGAGAGAGAGAGAGAGAGAGAGAGATTTGCTACAGAAATAATTTAAATCTTAATATCAAGACAAGATTATAGTAAAAAAAATATATATATATTTTATTTTTTGTTATAAGGGTGATAGTATTATTAATTTAAGATTAAATTATTTTTTTAAATATTCTTTTTATTATTTCAGCCCAACTAAAAGGCTTTTATAAAAAAAAAAAAATATATATATATATCATAGAAAATACTGTGAGAATTGTACTTAGAGATGCACCTATGGATTTTTGGGCAGATATCGATAAGAAATCTTTCGATTTGGAGGCCGATAACCGATATAGGCCGATAAATATAAATATTAGGGATGACCCGATCAGGGTTTTTTTTTTATCCCTCGAGTCGTAGTCCGAGTCATTTAATTTTGAGTATCGATACTGAAACCCGATCCGATACTTCTATAATACATAAAAAAGAATAAGGAAGAGCAAATAAACAGATTCAGGATGTTCCCTATATTTTGTTTAATTCACCTTATTTTAATTCTCACCTTATTAGCACATCTGTGAGGTAGTTAAATTAAAATAATAAATGACATTAAATAAATAACATTAAAATAATAAATAACATCAATTCTTTACTTTTGGACTTTAGTGCAACAGTGCATTTATTGAAATAAAACTTATATAAAGCAAATAGCAGCTCAACTTAAAATACCAGGCAGGCAATCCCAAATTTACATATGTCACAGTTTGGTTTGGCAATGTTGTCTTCATCAACTTTTATAATACCACATACTCGCGCTTTCCGCTTCAAGCTGCTTCCGTGTTTTACTTGCCGGCATTTAACCAATAGCGACTTTGCAACAAAGTGATGTCATGTCACACACGTTACTGTTTCTGTGTGAAGTCAAGAAAGGGCTCTAACTCTGTGCCACCGCATAACTATAAATGGGTTAAAAAATAATGAGAATATATAAATATTTGAGTCCTGATTGGGAGGTAACGTCCGATTCTGGTCGAGTCTAAACTGTGTGATCAGATCTGGACATCCCTAATATATATTTAAGAATTTAATATTTTTATACAGTAAAGTAAACAACTAATTTTATTTTAAAAACTTTATAAAACTTTGAACTGATCTTAGAACAGCCTACTCAAAGCAAAAAAATCTATAATTTCAATACAGAAAAGTGTTATTTTTTATAAAAATGGTTAAATACACACTAAACAACTTACGCTAAGACAGAATTTTGCTCGCTTCCCTCGAAAGTTGGAAAAAAAATGGCAGTTTCTCACGCTGATGTGCCTGCATGCTGACGTGACGTGACGTGCATGCTCTCTTTCACGTCCGCGTTCCCAACCCAGCACTGCTGGGTTATAGATCAAGACCGATTTTTTTAACCCAAATTGGGTTAAATCAACCCAATTTTGTTAGCTAGCAGTCTCAACCCAGCATTTGGGTTAAAAACCAACCCAGCATTTTTTAGAGAGTACTGGAAACCACTTCATAAAGCCTAATTTGGTTGGAAAAATCCTCTTTTTGTAACAAATTTCATTTGGTATAATTTATATCTTTATTTTAAAGTATTTTATGTGGGTCAGTTATCTTCAAAATAAAAAAAGAACGAATAGATTTTAGATGAAGTGACGTGCAAATACTTTTTTTCAATAATAAGGGAATCATTAATTCAACTCAAGCAGATCTATTATAACATATATAGTATTTCTGACCATTTTCTTTATTTCATGGACTTGAGTTATGTATTACTACTTGGGATCATGATACTTCAGCTAGTATAGTATCATAACATGAAATAATGATATCACGACAACCCTAGTTCCAAGTGTGCAAGGCGAGAGGTTCAGTGTGTCTAGTCTTGTCCTGTTCTCCACCCTCAGTGTTGTTATTATTTGGTCAATCTAGAGATTAAGAGTGTGACCCTGTGAGTCACTGTCCTAATGAGCTAAAACGCTTATCTTGAGGGCCATATGTTGCTGTGCTTTTATTTTCCAGCTTGCCACAGGTGGATCTACTGTAACACGGTTCCTGGAGGAACACCAAACATGTTTAGAGATCTTAGGGAACTTTATTAAGAGTTTGTTTGGGTAGACTTCTAGAATGTGTACTAATGGTGGTCCCTTGGGATCTGTGTTGAGAGTGGCTAACAATAACACCTGTCAATCTTGTCACCCTTTTTTATTGTGCTTGTTTTAATGCTTATTTGCTTCTTGTCTGGTTGTGATGATGATGATCTGCCTCTAGCTGTAGGTCTAAATCCTCAGCGCATCCGTCTTCTGAGCGCATAAAGCACTGATGGCGATTTGTTTTCATTTCTCCCCTTTTCTTTTTCTTCTGCTTCATTCCCAAATAAAAATAGCCACAGCTGTAGCCTTTCGGCGAATTAATTAGAATGATAAAAGCTCTCTGACAGGCCTTCAGTATGATAATTCTGCCCAGTTCGTTTGATTTGCAGAAAGGCGACAGCAGTACGGCTGCGACAGACTCGATGTAACTCTGATTCTGCTTGATTTAGTCTCGGTGAATACATATGTTTGTGCCAGTCTTGGATGTTGGGTTATGATGGTATCAAATTTTCTTGTTGCGATAGATAGATAGATAGATAGATAGATAGATAGATAGATAGATAGATAGATAGATAGATAGATAGATAGAAAACTATAGGTACTATTTACAGATGAATGTACTATGAACATAATATACAAGTAGTATTAACTAGAATCAAGGTTGTCACGATACTGAAATTCGGTACCAATCGATACAGAAATTTTAAAAACATTAATTTCCCGCAAATATTTGAGCGGCATTGACCACATTTTTAACAACCGTTTCAAAGTCACGTCGATTAGCTGGTTTGTCTATAAGCGGACATACGAGCGATTCGCTGATGAATTGCGGTTTTAAAACGCTCCAGTGTTCCTGTATCTGTAGTTACACTCAATAAACAGCGGTGAGTTCGGTGAACTGATGACCTTCATGGCCAATCACAGTCATTTCTGTTGAGCATGTGAACACTGTGGCAAATCAGCAGTGTTTAAGAACGTGCTCAACAGCGCTCAGATATTTTGCGGGAAATGGATGTTTTTAAAATTTCAGTTTCGACTGGTACCGAAGTCCAGTATCGTGACAACCCTAGAATCAGAGATTTACAAACAGATGAACATACTGCACGGGTTGCTTTTAATAACCAGGGATATGCAAATAGATCAATATTTAATAAATATTTAAGTAGATTAATTGCTGCAAAAGGTTACTTTAACAGGTATAATAACCAAAAAAAAGTTGGTGTATTGCTTTAATGTAGATACATGTTCAGAGTAAAAAATGTTTCAATCAAAAAAGTATTATAAAAAAGAACTATGTAAGCCCAAATGGAATTTTTACAGAATTTAATCCCATCATTTAGGGTGCTTCAACATCTGTGGTTGGGTTCATTTGGTCCGGACAAAGGGCAAGAAATAATACATTGTAGCATTTTTCTGCCATTTTGAGTCCTTTTCACACTACACTGATTGCTTTGGTGTGAACCAGTTGAAAAGAACCAAAATGCAGCCATGTGACAAAATCCACATCACTCATTGGCCAGATGCTATTAAACGTATTTCCTAAACTGCTTTTCAATAGGTCAGAATTAACATGCGGGAAAATGTCAATGGAACTCCTGCAAGTAAACAAACCGGCAGACACAAGATGTCGCTGCACTAGCTGACGGTGTCCCTTGTTATAGTGTACTATATGGTTCGTATACAACACTTTAGACAAACTATACATTTTGAGAATGAGGCTGCAGCTGGAAAAGGATGTTTTAATGCATTGTAAGCAGCGAAGGCATCAGAAGGAGGCGTGAATTAATTTAGCTAAACTGTGACATGGTCATCTTCTGGAAATATTTTCAAAGATCCATCATGTAATGTTTTTCCCTCTCTGTTTAAAACTGTTGGTAAAGCGCTTGCAACAAATATTTTTCCTCCACACCCCATAAGATGGTACAGCATCGGACTGTGGCAGCTGGATTAGTCCAAAAGGTGCAGTACTTTTTGCGATTGGGTCTGTTTTAGTTTGGATCATGTTCTAACCACAAACCACCTCTTCAAGTGGGTCTCTGTACACTTTTTTGGTCCGCTTTTGGTGCGCACTCGAGTGCGATTGTACATTCACACCTGCCCAAATGAACCAAACCAAGAGGAAAAACGAACTCTAGTGCGATTCAACCGCACTAAATAAGGCAGGCGTGAAAGCACCCTTAATAAGTTAATCAGTTTATTTATTATTTAGTAATGTACAGGGCTCACAATTGTGCCTGAAATTTAATCTATGCAACTTCAAAAAATATTTTGGAGCATTTGTGCATATAATTGTTGCCGTGCGACCGGTTTTCGCTGCAAAATGTTCATCGCATGCGTGGATTTAGAAGACATTTCCGCAGAATGCATCTTCGCCCCTGTAATGTAAAACGCAGTTTTCAGGAATAGTTTAAAACAGTTGTCTTGTCAACTTGCTGCAGTAAACTAAGCCTCCAATGCTTGCCCCACCTTCAAGCTCTTCTGATTGGCCCACTGCTCTAAAACTGAAAATTAATGTTAGCAATATTATTGAATAATATGCAAATGTTTAGATGACTTATGTACAATAAATTTGTACAATAAATGAGCTTAAAGCTTTGTTCATCAAACAAGTGATTCTAATTAGATTTGCATTATACTGAATATAAAAAGTGATTTTATTTTATTTTATAGGAAGTTTTTAACTTCTTCATGCAGATTTTTTACACAATTCTGCACAGAAATAGCAGAAAAAAACATTTATTTTTATTGTGAGTTTATTTAAATTAACATTAGTTAAATTAACAAATGGTAAATATTGTAGCCTTGTTGTAGTTCTAATGTGCAAAAGCCCTATAGATCAATATTTCAGCATGTAGTAGGCCAGATTAACATGTGAAAATGTTCATGATTGAACTGTTAAGCTAATTAACCAATTACACCTTCCTGCATTTGGTGCTGTTATGAACACCACTACAAAAGCACTCTAAAAATGTTAATAATTATTCACTGTATTTAGAAGTGTCCACAGTATCAATATTGTGATTATTACAGTAAATTGAATGAGACCATCTCGGCATACAGTATGTCTACTTGGATCCATTCCTTGGTGTGTATTTTAAGGGTGTTTGCCATGAACTTCTTTAAGAAGCCCGGTGTCAACCTTACACCACTAGACAGACATGCTCAAATCCTTTGATCCTTAAATCTGAATGGACTTTGACAAGTGAAAGTAAGGACACTAGTGTGTGTCTGTGTGTGATAGTAACCCTCTGTCGTCTTCAAAAGAAAAAGTGTCTTTAGATTTACAGAGCTACTCTAAGATCAAAGTGTGCTGAAGGAAGATGCTTTGGTAATGGCTTATTAATTGCATGGTGTGAAGGTCTCCGATTTCTCCAAGTTATATTAGCAGGAAATATATTAGTGAGCACTCAGGATCTCTTTGTTCTCAAACACTGACCTGGCTGTCCCGACTGCCACCTTTGGTCGCTCTCTCTATACCTCAAGCCTCAGGCTGGAGCTCAGTTTTCTCCTCAAAGCAAATTTTTGGGCTTTAATGGGTCATGAAACCAACTGTTTCATCAGCGGTTAGTTCGCACCACAGTTTTCAAGTTAGAAAAGTGAATGTTAGGGCTACACAATTTTGGGGAAAAAAATTGACATTGCGATATTTTGGTTTTCTGCAATCTAGTGCTGTGTGATTAATCGAAATCGAATCACGATTTGAAAAGTTCTGCGATATGAAATATGTATTATTTTATTTTCCTCTGCTCAGAGCAAATGCGTGACTACCGTCTGTGTGTGACAGTCTTACTAGCCAAATAAGTGAGCACACTTTCGTTCTGCCCAATCAGAATTGCGCAATTGAACTATGCTGAACACCCACAATAAAAAAAAAACAAACAGGAAAGCGAGGATGAGTGGGATGATGGCGTCTGCCGCTTCAGAAGCATTAAAAGACTAATTAATGTTAAAGAAAAAATGGACATTGGTAATATTGGAATATTTTGGTTTCAAATTCACAGACACCGAACAAAAACAGGTAATTGGTAAGAATTGTTGCCACAGTACGAGGAAATACAACAACCAGCACTTAAAAAAGCACCACAGGCGGCTACATGAGGAGTGTCTTGCTGAAAAGTTAACTGAAAGTATTTCCAGTGACACTCAATCTAGTAGCAAGCAACAGCTAAGTACAACCTCAGAGTTGTTTCAGCAATGTTAGTTTGCTGAGGGTCCTGCATTTCTATAAATATCATTTTTTGTTTTTGTAATAAGCTACACTATCTCCCTAATTTGAGTTCAACTTGTTTATAGAATCAGAATCAGAAAGAGCTTTATTGCCAGGTATGTTCACACATACGAGGAATTTGTTTTCATGACAGAGCTTCTACAGTGCAACAGAATTACAGAGACAGGACAAAAAACAGATAATAAATATATTTAAAAAAAAAATAGAAGTATATAATAGGAGTAAGTAGTAAAAATAGAAGTAAGTAGTAAGTAGAAAGGTAAGGTCAGTTTGTTTTTGTTTACTGTTTGCTCTAGACAAAAATGAGTGTTTTATTTCTAAATATTTAAAAACAAATTTGAATAAATGTTGGAGTAAGTTAATATCTTTTCAGTTCCTTTTTTAACTAACATTCACTGCATTTAAGCAGTAAGAAGCTACTATACAGAATATTGAGCTGAAGCTTGCCTACAAAATTGGATCAAATCTAAATCACAATATCTGTCAATCACAATTAGATATTTTTCCCAAATCGCACAGCCCTACTGCAATCTACATTGTGATAAGGGTTCCAAAACTCCTGTAATTTACAATAATGGAAACTTTTTTCATGTGATTTAACGAGAATATATAGGGATTAATCTTAATTAATTGGAATAAACTGTGAATTTGATCAGTTGAAGGATAGCCTATGACAGGGTACTTAATTGTAATTAAAAAAAATATCTTCATTGCATCATTTAGGTTAAAACATCCAGATTTATTGCAGTTTTTGCCCTGCATGTTCCTCAAATCGCATGCATGCAGCATCTGACAATGCAATATATTGGTTTTCTGCAATCTATATTGTGATTAGGGTTCCAAAATGGGAAGTAAATGAAAATAACAGGAATTAATGGGAATAAACTGTGAATTTGGTCAACTGATGGTCAGTTTATGACAGGGTACTTAATTGTAATTGAAAATTACTGCATCATTTTGGTTAAAACAACCAGATTTAATGCAATTCTCTACCCTGCATATTCCTCAAATCACATGCACGCAATATTTATTTGAATCCTGCACACAAAATTATTTGTTAAAATGTCCTTCTGTCAGTTTAAATTGCATACATTTTTTTTTTTTAACATAAAGCTTGTGCTGTAAGTTATTGTGCACAGAAATTTACTATTGTATAAACAAATACTCTGACTGAGCAAACATTTAGGTGTAGAAACACACACACACACACACACTCAAAAAATACCATAAAGTAACTTAAGATGGAATTTCCCCCATTTTCCAGGTGCTGTATATCATAATCATAATATATCATAAAAATATTGAAGCCAAATTTCTGCATTTGAGCCAAAAGTTTGGTATTACTTGGGGAAGTGTGCGGAATTTGTTCATTTTACAGCAGGCATTAGGGAATATGTTTACTTGCATTCAACACTTAAGCTTTTGTGTTGGTCAATGAAAGAATTCAAGTTCCACCTTCACTTAATTTCTACCAAAATCTCATTTTTAATATGTATTAGTTTGTGAGCATGTCAGCTTATGAACAAAATGTTTGTATATGCACTTTATATAAATTACCACAAGCAATGAAAATAAATTCCAGTACAGTTTTCAACTTGGAATATTTCTAAAACTCCAGAGACAAATTTCCCATGGAAATTTTGTGGAAATTTATTGGAAGTTTTGTGCCCCTAATTGCGACGTGAATACAATTTCACCAGATGACTCTAGTCCCCTTTTTATTAATAGAAATGCCTGGTTTTCTTATTATGGACATATTAATTGAAAAATGTTTAAATATGGTTTTAAAATAGTACAGAACAGGCTCAGATTGGCTAATCGGGAGGACCGTGAGAATTCCCGATGGGCCGGTCCGTTTTTTTGGCCGCGAGGGCCGGTATCCCTTGCTGCCTGCACTCTCAGCAGTCGCACTTTTTATTCATTCATTCATTTATTGATTTGTTTGTTTGTTTATTTACCCATAGCCTCACTCTTTTTATTCATTATTTTATAGCAGCTCCACTCTTTTTATTTATTTTCTCGCAGCCCCATGAGCAGAATGCAGCCTGCAGGTTAATGATGACGTAATTATTCAACTCCAATTATTCAACTCTCCAACAGCGGCACCTTGCTCATCAGCAAAATCATTTAAGAGATACACGAGAGATGAAAAATGGATAATAAAAAGCGCAAAGGTGGTGCTGAAAAGGCCAGAATTAAAAAAAGAAAGTTCTAGAAACTGACTTGGGCAAATGTACTAAGCTGAGTACATTTTTCATTAAAACTAGCAGCAGCGAGAGTACAACAACACATGACGGCGATGAAATGGCCAGTAAGTTAGCTAGTTAGGAGCATTGCAAAACAACGATGTCTGCAAACCACCGTTTATGTACCAAACCTTTGCCTTGTACTGTAGCCCTTGAGAAGCAGCAGCCTCTTGTCCAGTTTGCTGCTAACAGTGAAGAGCCAGACCCTGTAACGTTACCAAGCACCAGTCATGAGCCCAACACACTAGAATTGGCAGGTAGGATTGTCATTGAGTGAATATAAGAATTTGAATAATTAATATTGATATTAATGAATATTTCACCTGCTCAATAAAAAATGCCCTTAGACAATTACTGAAATCAGATGATTCATTACATTAATACATCTGACTTAACTTGATCAGCAAGCTAAAAAGGGGAAAAAAAGATGAAGCCATCATTAGAAAATAATACTGTGGTTAAAAAAGTCTGGCAGATAACAGTGCAATACTTGTTTTATTCTTTACTTGTGTTTAAGGACAGGATATCTGTAAACAATTTTGCACAGAATATTTATTCAGATATTTCAGTAAAGGACATTGTGATGTTTTAAAGAATAGTGTTGGAGATTTATCTACGCTTAAATGTTCTCATATTTCTGAAAAATATTTGAAGTTATAAAGCAGCTGTTTCCTTAAAAAACATGATAGTGTCATTAGAACAATTCAATGCATTCATTCATTCATTTTCTTTTCGGCTTAGTCCCTTTATTAATCTGGGGTCGCCACAGCGGAATGAACCACCAACTTAATCAGCACATTTCCACTCAGCGGATGCCCTTCCGGCCGCAACCGATTTCTGGGAAACAACCACACACACTCATTCATACATACGCTCATACACTACGGACAATTTAGCCTACCCAATTCACCTGCAGCGCATGTCTTTGGACTGTGGGGGAAACCGGAACACCCGGAGGAAACCCACGGCAACAAGGGGAGAACATGCAAACTCCACACAGAAACGCCAACTGAGCCGAGGCTCGACCCAGCAACCTTGCTGTGAGGTGACAGCACTACCTACTGCGCCACTGCATCACCCAAAATTCAATACATTTCATTTTAATCTTTATTTTATACATAAAGCTTAATTCATTTGTTTTTTTTTGGCTTGGTCCCTTTATTAATCTGGGGTCGCCACAGCGGAATGAACCACCAACTTATCCAGCATATGTTTTACGCAGCGGATGCCCTTCCAGCTGCAACCCATCACTGGGAAATATCCATACACACTCATTCTCCCTTACACATTTAGCTTACTCAATTGACCTATATCTCGTGTTTTTGGACTTGTGGGGGAAACACCCGGAGGAAACCCACGCGAACACGGGAGAAGATGCAAACTCCACACAGAAACGCCAACTGACCCAGCCAAGGCTCGAACCAGCGACCTTCTTGCTGTGAGGCGAACATGCTACCCACTGCGCCACCATGCAGCCAGCTTAATATGTTTGTATTTATTTGATATTCTTTCATTTGAAGGTTTGGACATTTATGAGCACTAATTCTTACAGAAAATAGATTCTGTTAAACATTACTTTGTGATAACTGTTCTAATAAGTCTTCACTGTGAAGTTCTGAATTGGACTCAACTGAACTGTTCGTGAACTGAATTGGGCCGGTCTAAGGCGTGAAACTCCACTACGACTCTGGTACAGAATGTTACAAAATGTCAATTAAATAGTTTTCTTTTATACTTGCTTTCAACATTGATTAAAAAAACAAGCAAGGATTAAATGAGCATATATGGCTGCTTCGTAAATGATCATGTGACACAGAAGGCTGCGTGTCTACTAAAACTTTGCATTATAGAATAAATAACATTTGAAGATCTGCAGTAGAAAATTATTAGCCCCTGTTTATTTATTCCCCCAATTTCTGTTTAAAGGAGAGCAGATTTTTTTTCAATACATTTCTACACATAATAGTTTTAATAACTCATCTCTAATAACTGATTTATTTTATCTTTGCCATGATGACAGTAAATAATATTTGACTAGATATTTTTCAAGACACTTCTATACAGCTTAAAGTGACATTTAAAGGCTTAACTAGGTTAATTAGGTTAACTAGGCTGGTTAAGGTAATTAGGCAAGTTACTGTATAACGATGGTTTGTTCTGTAGAATATCGAAAAAAATATGTAACCTAAAGGGGCTAATAATTTTGACTTTAAAATGGTGTTAAAAATTAAAAACTGCTTTTATTCTAGCCAAAATAAAATAAATAAGACTTTCTCCAGAAGAAAAAATATTATCAGACTTACTGTGAAAATTTCCTTGCTCTGTTAAACATCATTTGGGAAATATTTAAAAAAGAATATAAAATTCAAAGGGGGGCTAATAATTCTGACTTCAACTGTATATAAAAACAGTTATTTTTGCAATAAATCTCACTATTATAGCTTTGTCAGTATTTCTAATTAAATAAAAAACACCTTGATGTCAAACAAAAGACAAAAAGCTTCATGAATGCAGTGAGTATGTATAACCACTTTAAATGAGAATGCGAATGACAGAATATATGACAGAGCCCGAAACTGACTATCCAGGTGATGAAGCAGCTCAGTCTGTCTGAGCAGACAGATGCAGTGGAGGCAGTTACCAGGGCAACATAACTGTATTCTAGTGAGTTAGTTTGAGTTTCTCCCATTGGCCTACATATGTCTGAATGCTGTAGTGTTATACGAGGTGTGAATAGCTAATGCTTTTTGGGAGAGCTGCAGTACGTTATTGTATTTGATCAGATCCTTGTTTAAATACAGTTAAACAAACACTATATATTTTTTCAAAATCCTCCAGGAAATAGGCAAATGTTTCTTATACCAGAGTTATGATCATTAACTAAAACTAAAACAAACATTTTATTTACATTATAATTTAACTTGTTTTTTTTTTTGTTAAGTTTACTTACATTTTTATTATTTATTTTGTTTCTTCAATATTTAATGTTTTATTAAGTTTGCTTGTTTGGTTTTGTTTACTTGCCAAATTAATATATTTTTAAATAGATTAATAAAATTTTTAATAAATTTTGTTGATTTAATTTTATTTATTATTTAATATAATTAATGTTTTTATTTTTTTATTTTATTTATTTTATTTTATTGTATGTTTGCTTGTTTTGTTTGCTTGCCTAATAAATATATATTTTAAATATGTTATTTTATTTTAAAATAGATTAATTTATTTTTTATTTAAAGTTTGCTTATTTAATTTTGTTTACTTACCAAATAAATATATATTTTTAAATAGATTTTTTTTATTTTGTTTATTTATTATCTTTTTTATTTTAATTAATTTGTTTTTTTATTTTAAGTTAGCTTATTTATTTTATTTTACTTTATTTTATTTTAAGTTTGCTTATCAAATAAGTAGATTTGTTGATAAACTAAATAAAACCACACACACACACACACACACACACACGCACACAAACATACAAACACACTCATCTCATACACACAAAAAAATCAGATACGCACAATCAAACAAACACACACACACACACACACACACACACACACACACTATTTACTTAATAATGGCCCCTGATTTGTACAAAGATTTCCTTTGGTCGTAATGTGGTGTTATATCTTTTAATTTTGTTCAGAATTCTTAAAAGCATAAGTCTGATGTCCGTGTATGCCTCACTGAAGGTTCAGATTCATGCCAGCAGTGTTGCTGAAGGATGAAGCACCAGTGTTCTTCACAGATGGCATCATGAATGGCGTAACTGTGTGCCGCCAGCTTGCTTTTCTCCCCTTTGCTCTTTTACATCTCTAGAGGCAGATACACTATGGTGAGTCTCAGGGCAAATCAGAAACTACACTTTTTCCTCTCTGTTGCTCTCTTTCCCTCATTTCTTAACCCACTTTCTCATGTATGACTCAAAGCTGTATTTCACCCAAAAATCAAATTTCTTTTATCAGGTACTCACTCTCACTTGTTTGGAACTTATTTGAGTGTTATTCTATAGTTTAACACACAGTTGACCTCTGTACATTCTAATATTCTTCAACATATCTCCCTTGTTCAACCGGGCAAAAAGAAATGTAATTTTTGTGTTGGCAAAGCGTTTTTGTGTGGGCAAAAAGCAAAGATATATCTATATATATATATACAGTTGAAGTCAGAATTATTAGCCCCTCTTTGAATTATTATTATAATTTTTATTTTCATTTATAAATAGTTCCCACATGATGTTTAACAGAGCAAGGAAATTTTCACAGTATGTCTAATATTGTTTCTTCTGGAGAAAGTCTTATTTGTTTTATTTCGGCTAGAATAAAAGGCAATTTAATTTTTTTTTTTTAAATTTTAAGGTCAAAATTATTAGCCCCTTTTAGCTATTTATTTTTTCGATATTCTACAGAACAAACCATCATTATACAATAACTTGCCTAATTACCCTAACCTGCCTAGTTAAGCTAATTAACCTAGTTAAGCCTTTAATTGTCACTTTAAGCTGTATAGAAGTGTCTTGAAAAATATTTAGTCAAATATTATTTACTGGCATCATGGCAAAGATAAAATAAATCAGTTATTAGAGATGAGTTATTAAAACTATTATGTGTAGAAATGTGTTGAAAACGGAGGTGACAAAGTGGCGCAGTAGGTAGTGCTGTCGCCTCACAGCAAGAAGGTCGCTGGTTCGAGCCTCGGCTGAGTCAGTTGGCGTTTGTGTGTGGAGTTTGCATGTTCTCCCTGCGTTCGCGTGGGTTTCCGCCAGGTGCTTTGGTTTCCCACCCAGTCTAAAGACATGCAGTACAGGTGAATTGGGAAGGCTAAAGTGTCCGTAGTGTGTGAGTGAGTGCGTATGGATGCTTCCCAGAGATGGGTTGTGGCTGGAAGGGCATCAGCTGCGTAAAACATATGCAAATTGTTTTTCGTATTGTGATGCAGCTCCTAGAGTATTGGAATATTAAATGAGAAAACAGTGGGTGTGGCTTGATTTTCTACTGCGAGCTGATTGGATGTAGTAAAGTAGGCATTTCATTCAGAAAGATCGGGAAATATGTTTTAGAAGAATTATTGCCACCTAACAGACACCTCCTGCTCACCATTTCTGTTTGTTCTCAAAATGGACAGTTGGAGGGGCGTGGTTATGTATGTTAGCCACGCCCATTTCCTGAGATGTACATAATTGACAATTTAACTGAAAACTAACCGGAAGTGCAATTTCTGATTTTAATTTTAGATTACACGGGCAAACAATTTTTGTTTTTTAATGACATGCACATGCATTATTCACCACAAAACTAGCACTGTGTCATATGTTTAGTTTTCATTTGTACTTTAAGCACAGTGCGGAAAACCATAAGACGGATGTCTTCCCATTAAAAATGCAGTGTACAGTAGCTGTTTGCCAGGCTGTATTTGTTATTTTATGAGTATCTGAGAAGTGGTCTCTGACAGTACTGAGTGTTATTGATGTTTTAGGAGGAAGTGCTGAACATGTGATTTGTCTCCCGTGTCCTCATGACTCCAGCATGACTGTGGTGCTCTTGGCTTTGGCACACATCAGTGCTTTTCCTCGGGCATCTTCAACCCAACATGAGCTCCAGTAAGCCCAGTGCCCAACTGTGAGCATTAGCAAAATGAGCTGGCATCCTAAGAATATTCTTAATAAAAGATTCATATTTTCCAGCAACATCTGCATGATGCATGTGTGCTGTTTCTTGAAATGTTCCAAGCTTATCAATTGCAGATGTTATCAGTTGATTGATATTACTGTTTTTGTTTTAATTAGTTTTTTTTTTTGATAGTTCAATTTAGAGTTGGGCGATGTCGACCAATTGGGCATCGAGCGATGTCTAATGTGAAACATCGCGATAGACGATGGCATCGTCGTGGTAGGCGGTGGTGAATTAATTATTTATGAATAATTATTTGTAGCCTATCGTTTCAACTACCTGACCCGCATGGTCTTTGTTTTACCCATAACCAAATTTCCACCTGTCAGTCACACTCTGGCATGAACAGGCAGCAGTGGTGGAAAGAGTACTGAAAAATCATACTCAAGTAAAAGTACCATTACTTGCAGTGGTGGTAAGAGTACAACAAATTTGTACTCAATTACAAGTACTGTTACATTGCTAAAATTATACTCAATTACAAGTAAAAGTACTGGGGTTAAAAAGTGCTTGAGTAAAAGTACAAATTACTCTTTAAAAAAAGTACTCAGAGTACAAATTACTTTTTCGCTGGTGGTATTTATTGATCCGTAATTGCTGAATCAGACAAGATCCAGACACTAAAACACATTTTACAATACACATTAGCAATATACACAAATAAAAATAGATTCTTTACAGTTTCAAATGATGCCTCTTTTATCTCATATGATCAAAAGACGATATGATTAAGAAAAAAATGCAGCAAACGTCGACAACGCCTTTTCCAACTTGAGGCAAAGTTTAAATCAGGGCTATTCAATTAGTTTGTCATGGGGGACAGTTCATGAAAAGCATCCCAAATGAGGGGCCGGAGAGATATGACTTGCAATATGAGTGATTACACAACAGCATATAAGAGCCCATATGCTGTATACTATTTTTGCTCTTTAAGACACCCACATTAACTTTTTCAACATTAAAATGTTAATATATTGTATTTTGAAATATCATTTAGTGCATTGTACAATAGGAAAACAATCAAATGCTGTATTTTAAAGCACAACAAAAGCAGTGCATTGCTTAAGTAGGCTTCTTCTACATTCATACATGTGTACATTCATATGTTATGTGAACTGCATAACAATTATGGATGCAACAATTGTAGATTTTGTTTGTACGATTCTTGAGAATAATGGTTTCACGGTTATCACGTCTAATGTAAGTTTAAGCTTTATATTCGGTCAGTATTCAAGTAAACTGTTGTTATCATCTGCGTTCAGACATACATAATCATTGTAATAATTTGCAATAATTTGATTAACATATCTTTTGTTTACATTGCACTGAAAGCCACGCTACGGTGTGAAACGTTTTCTAATCGGTGTGTCTGGAAGGTGTGAGGTCCGCTTGCACGCGCATATTGGCAAATGTTCTTATATAACGAACTTGCGTGCGGAAAAGACACGATATGTGAATGGCCCGCTGCTATAGTTAATCCAGTGTGCGTAAATATTAGCCTTGGTTTAAACTCGGATCTTTAAACTAGCGCACAGGTAGCATAACTTTTAGTTGCTGCAGGTTTTTTCCGTGCGACAGAAACGCGGCGCCGAGAAGCCTTTACGATGAATTAACCGTAATTAACAAATTATCCAAATGTTTTCGGCTGCTCACGCCACTTGCTTTTTTTGTCAGGTGAATCAGGCTCTGTCTGCGCAGCCTTCAAATGCAGCTCGTGCTGAACGACGCATGTCACTTCCTAAATAAAGCAGCCGTTTTTTGACTGAACAACAAATTTTATTTTTGATGTCTTGGTCACACTATTTGGAGGGCCGGAACAAATTGCCTCGCGGGCCAAGTTCACCAATTGAATAGCCCTGGTTTAAACGTTAAACTTTAATATCACTTCACTTACAAGTTTTGGAGAAACTTTGCTATTAATCTAATAGCGCGAAACAAACCATCAGAAACCGCAGAACGGTTGGTGTCTTGAATCTCCATGTGTAGAACAATAACTTCGTAACAATACCATCACTGCTCAGCTCACGTAAATCTGCAGCTTGTTTTTCGGCTCAAATAATGTACCAGGCTTTTCATTGGTCCGTTAAGATGAGCTTTTTTTATTGGCTACCGAAGTCAGTGGTTAAAATATTCATTTATTTACAGTACTCTGTAACGAATTGTGATTTTAAAAGTAACGAATTACATTATTCAGCTTAATTTGTACTCAAGTACAAGTAAAATTACTGACTTAAAAATATACTCATGAAAGTACAATTACCCCAAAAATGTACTTAATTACAGTAACGTGAGTAGTTGTAATTCGTTACTCCCACCACTGATTACTTGCCTAAAAATGTAGTGCAAGTAGAGTAAAAGTATCTGTTGTAAATATTACTCAAAGTATGAGTAAATAGTAGCCCTTTCAAAAGTACTCAAGAGTAGTGAGTATTACGCTGTGAACAGCTGATGCATTTACATGTAATTTGTGGATGTGTGTAAACGTAACATTCTGTAGTGCATTTAGTTATTACCCAGCAGGCACACAATGTCATAAGACGTTAAAAGGTTAGATTAAGGTTGTGATGTCAGGACACCAAAATTCACGGTCTAGCCAACGTCTAAGGATAACATTAAAGGGCACATAGTTTACCTCTTTTTTATGATTTAATATTAGTATTATGGTTCTTCTGAGTGTGCCAATTTAGGTTCAGTTCAAAACACAATTCAGATTTTTTTATTATAATGTGTTAAAAAGTGTCATGTTGGGGGCGTGTCCACAGTTCGCTGATTTATGGGTGTGTTGCTTCACATGTAGATTAGTTTCGGCTTCCCGCCAACGTAACAAGGGACACAGACCAAGCAGAGAATACAAAATCATATGTGTCTTTGTACAGTTTTACAGCCAACTGTGTGCTAGTTTCAAGTGCCAAGCTTGTACACAGAAACTAATAACCACGCACACTGAATTAACTTTGACTGAGGCACCGGATGCGCCGCCCGAAGCCGCGACATGGCACATCAGACACTCTCTGTGGCGCGGCAGAAACATGAAGTGTCTCGAATCGTCCCGCCACGCATTTTTGAATTCTAAACATAGGTTTCTATCAGGGTACACACAACGGCAATTCAAGTCTGCAGCGGTCAGCGGCCCCCAGCCGTCGACTAAAACGCATGCTAGTTAAGATCACAGGGAGCTTCTGGGATCGCGAGAAATGCAAACGGCTGAAGTACAAGGTAGACTCAATGAGAAGTACACATGTTTGCAAACCTACCTAAAGATACAACCAATAATTCCGATTAGAGCGATAATGTGGAGAATATTGATCTTGTGTTGAGCCCAATGAGCCTTGCATCTAAAAATAGAGCTAGCGTGTTCCTTTAGTGATATCGCTTCGACTCACGCTGAAAATGGCGGACATGAATCAACAAACTGAGGATATGAAGACGCGCCTGTCAATCAATATTGGTGGGCGGGGGGACCACACTTCTACGTAAAGTTGCGGTCGGTTTGAAAACCGCTTCATTTGGTCCACCTTTTTTTATGTTGTTAAATTGAAAAAAAAGCACTGGGTGTGCTTGTAGCACCCCAATATGACGGTCTATACACCATACATGCACCTATGTCTGTCCAAACAGCTTGAAAAGTAGATTTATTACCATAGGTGCCCTTTAA
>NC_079448.1:48563721-48626221 GCF_903798145.1 Danio aesculapii | reverse complement strand
TTTACATTAGCAATCAGCAGGACCCAAAATATACACATCATGGATAACAATTTACCATGTGGTAAAAATCGTGCATTTGAACGATAAATACAAGATTTCTAAATATCAACAGGATATTTACACATCCCATCCCTGCACTATATAAAATAATACTTGTCAATTTGTACAATAAACTTTGCAGTATTAATACAACAACTGATACCCATCAGCTGCTGAACAATGCTTGTATATTGTTTATTATTTTTTGCTTCCGTTTTCATTTGGTTTATTCCATGCCTTAATATCTGGCAATTAAGAATTCATTTTAATGTTTATAAGGAGTTTTCAAATAAAAAGCCAACGGTCAATGATGTACATAAATAATACACAACATTCACAGCTCTATTTGTTGTATAAGATTCGGTTTCTAACAAAAGAAGGTTTCATAAGCCATTAGCTGTGGGTTTGGGTCAAATTGAACTTGAGCTTTTGGCACAATAGCCTAGTGGTTAGCGCGTCGACATATGGTGCAGTAGCACGTCAGGGCGTCCCGAGTTCGAATCCCGGCTCGAGGACATTTCCCTACCCTACCCCCTCTCTCTCTCTCCAACTTCGCTTCCTGTCTAAATACTGTCCTAATAAAGGCAAAAAGGCCAAAAATAAATCTTAAAAAAAAAAAAAAAATGGAACTTGAGCTGCTCTATATTTTGCAAACCATTCTGCTCTGAAATGCTCTGTTCAAACTGTTAAGGACAGATTGACAGTCAGGGACCTTGTTAAAAATAAAGTTCAGCCATTCTTTTCCTAATGTTGTGATTTTTCAGAAGCATGTGCAGAACAGCAGGGGCTACAGGCTGCTAAAAATGTCTGGAGGTTCATTGAATTCACATTTTGATTTTTCTAGTTTAGTTTCAGAATTTACTTCCTGTTCATTATGTCAATGATGCCATCCAGAATTGAAATGAGACTTGTAAGAACATTTAAATTGTATCAAATAATGGTCCGATGGAAGTTGCTAGGGAAAGCAGTGTAGCCCTTTTATCTAGTATAGACAACACACACATAATAAAATCGCTCGTGTTATCCTTTCCTCTGATAACTGATGTTTGAACACTATCTTGGGAGTCAATTGTAGGAGTCATTTAACCAAATCAATTAAATGACGGACTTTGGCTCAGGCTTTTCAGAACATCTAAAACAACACTGAGATGCTGTGATGGAAATAAATTGTTTAGTTAGTCTTATGTAATCACATGATCCTTTGAGGCAATTTCCATCTTAGTTTATTCACATGTCTTATTAAATTTAAAAAGGTGTATGCATCGTTTTATGCGCAACTTAACATTTTAATTTTGTGTATTTTTGTGGGGTTTTTTGGTTATTTTTTATGCTATATCAAAAAATGCACATGTGGATCAAAGCGTAGTTAGTGCGTCTGCACAGACCAAATTGTTGTTGAAGTGCACAGTAAATGTACGAAGATGGTTGTGCTCATATTTTTGGCTTCTGAAATCAGAAATATATTTTGAACTTTCTATTTTTTCTGAATTTTCTGAGTTCTGAATTAGCATTTTGTCTTTTTTGGATTCCTTATTAATATGAGCGCAGGAGCAACAAGTCCTTCTTAAGGCTGATTTATGTTTGACGCATTGGCAAGTTCTTTTTTTATTGCTGAAAATAGGAACATGCATAACAGTGTGAAGTATCAGTGACATTGTCAAAAAGAATACAATACAATAAAGAACAAGAAAATAAGTATATAATGTAATGTTTTATTTTTTATTGTAAATAAGGTTTTGCATTAACCACGCATTTAGTTTTGATATAAAATGTACAGTAGCCCAAGTTTCTAATTTCCCTAACTGTAGGCGTAACTAAAAGCAAATATGTTCTTGAGTATCGTCCAATATTATTCACAATCTATATATATATATTTTATTTATTTATTTATTTTTATTTTTTTTTCCCAAATGATGTTGAATAGAGCAAGCAAATTTTCACAGTCTGTCTGATAATCATTTTTCTTCTGGAGAAAGTCTTATTTGTTTTATATTTTTTGACAGTCTACAGAAAAAACAATCGTTATATAATAACTTGGCTAATTACTCTAACCTGCCTAGTTAACCTAAATAACCTAGTTAAGCCTTTAAATGTCACTTTAAGCTGAATAGAAGTATCTTGAAAAAGATCTAGTCAAATATTATTTACTGTCATCATGGCAAAGATAAAATAAATCAGTTATTAGAGATGAGTTATTAAATATTATGTTTAGAAATGTGTATCATATACAGTACAGATACTTAATAAGTAACTACTATAAATTAAAAGAATTAACGTATGCTTTTTGTTTTCACAGGCTTTGGAGACGCAACATAAATTCCGCTTTTAAATAATAGGTCACCTATTGCTTTCGCCATGACGCTGTGTTCAAAAATACATCAATGTTTTCAAAGTGCACTGCGAAGGGAGCACAATTGTAAACGTGAAGATCGCTAAAACTGAACTGTAAAAATACTTTGAAAGCAAATTACACATAAGAGAGATGAGTTTAATGCTTTTTTATTTTTAATAATTCCAACTTTGAATGTTAGAATGTTCTAAATGAATAGGGAATAGGGGCATAAGTGGGAATAGAACACAGCGAGGAACTATGTTTCTAACGACAGCTCCAGAGGTGTGGTAGCGAGCGCTCAAGTTTGCGACGCAGTTTGCGAATGTTCATCGGAGCGACAGATTTGGGAAACGGCAAATCAACAAACTATGCTTGTAACAACGGAACTTGCAACCTTAGTTGGCTAACGATGGTTTTGGGAAACGCACCCCAGGTCAATAAGGCCAACGGGTTTGTGGTCAATTTTGACGTGAGTCTCGATAAGATGATGAAAAGTAAGCAGTTGGACCTTCATATTGGCTATTAGGTATACGACCACGCTGTTGCGTATGTACTGTATTAAATATTACTGATAATTGAAATTAAATGTTTTATTTAATTAAAGTAGCCCACTTGTACATAATTATTGTCTAGGGCTCAAAATTTATACAGATTTGACATTTTTTCCCTCATAATTCAGTTGGAATGGGTACTAGGTTGGCATTGAATTTCATTTGAAATGGTATGAAAAAGATCTTTAAAAGCCTTGAATTTCATTTGGAGGATCCTGGTGTTACCCTGTACAAAAACCTTGTAAAAAAAACTACCAGTACATCCTTTCGTGTTATTTTACTTATTTCTCTATATATTATTTCTTATACATTATATTACTTTAAACTACTAAAATGTCAGTAAAAGTCTCATTGTTAAACTAGAGAGTTGAACTTTCAACATCAGAAGTCGACAAAGCAGAGATCCACACCCCATAATGCAACTCCAGACGGTAAATAAACAGAAAACCCCTGTGAATCACAAAATATGGAAACTATATGGAATATGGATATTTTTTAAATATGGAATATTTTTTTACAGTGTGATGTCTGTAAAATGGACTTGGAGTAGTGCTTAACAGCGAGTAAACACACTTTTCAGGTAATTCTAGAATGTCATGGGCATGAGGTCGGAGAGTTGCCATGCTGTTGAAAGGGTGAGAGGGCATCCCGGCTGGGAATAGAGGAGAGAGGGTGGCTCTACACTGAGAGACGTCACTGGGACAGCTGGGAAAATCCTGAGGGGATCTTTATGGACAGAGAGATTTGGCGGATAGGATTATAAAGAGTCAGAGTGATACTGGTGTATAATAAGGAGGATGAAAAACTCAAATTGAGAAGCCACACAAAAGAGAATGTAAAATGAGGAGGAGAAAAAAAGTATATAAGTGAAACATGTGTTCTTGATATCAAGAATGCACCCATGCAGACTTGAGCACCGATCTCGCTCTAGAAGTCCCAGAAGTTATTACGACTGGACGTGGGAAGCGCAGCATTTTATTTAGATTTATTATTTATTTTAGATTTATACAGCCATTTGAATCATTTTGGCTTGAGACTTCCGGTCTCATTCACTTCCATTCGTTTTTAGACGTTATAAACAGCTCGTTTTGCTGCTTGATGTTGCAAACTGATATTTTCTTATTATATTATTCTACTTTGTCTGTATTGTCAAGCAAACACTTGTTTGTAGAGTAAGTAGTTTGACCGTTTTCTGCCGTTTATTATTCCTAGTCATTTCTCCCACTATCGACTGAATCGATAGTTCTAAAACAATCGCAAAAATTAGCGCACTTCCGCATTGAAGAATAGGGTCAATAAACATTACCATGGACATCTTAATAAAGGAATAAACACATTAATGGTGTTTATTTGCTGAAATTCGTATTAAAATCTGTTTATATATATATATATATATATATATATATATATATATATATATATATATATATATATATATATATATATATATATGCAAAGTATATTTATAATGTTTTTATGCATAGTGTATATTGTGAAAATCAATCATTGTATGAATGCTGTAATGTTTAAATAATTTTCCATTTGAAATGCGAGAAGGTCACGTGACCATCAGGAAGAACACAGCATCTCATTTCTCAGTGTACGCGTTCTCTGTTCGCGTGGTCTACCGAGTTTGTTCTTCCAAGGACACCTGGCAAGACCGGTCTCCACAAGAACGCAAGTCCATTCTCTGCATTCTTGGAATTGAGAAACAGCCCATGTCTGACTCCCGAGAAGCATCTAACTAAATAAATGAAAACAAAATGAATAAACACACAAAAGTACAAGGGGTGGTGCTCGCCTCTAACCTAATGTACTAAATATAAGAGTAGTCCTACGTGTTGCAAAATGTAAGTGACCTGCTTAACTGTCCGCTTAGTCCAAGCCTCGAAACAACGGGACAAAAATGAATGAAACATATAAACGGGTTGATATAAATAGCAGACGGATACGTTAATACACAGAAATGGGCATCTGCTGCGTAAAACATATGCTGGATAAGTTGGGGGTCCATTCTGCTGTGACGACCCGAAACTAAGCCGAAAAGAAAATGAATGAATGAATGAATGAATATCTTTTAAAACAGCATATTCTGTGCCGTGAAATAGCTCCTGTTTTAAAATGAAAGCGAGGCCCAGACCTTTGCGTGTTCTATTATCTTAACTACACATTTATAGGCTATATTACCAAAAAAAGCAGATATTTTTAGGGTAATGGTGTCATCAAATATGATGACAGACATTCAAAGCTTAATTTTAATATCTCGATAGAACTTTTGAATGTGAATATGGTGTGACAATATGGCGTCTTATATATGAACGGTCAAAATGCGCAGTATGGTAATTCTAATAGTTACAGAATTCTAGTTTCACTAGTAATATAGCCTACTCTCGTGTCCGTGTTAATGTAGAATGAAGCGAGTGCATCTATGTCCATTCTGGACAATCACAGATGTTTCTATTGAGCTCCTGAGCACATGGCTATTTAGTTCATGCTGATATGCTCTCTCATTGGCTGCAGCTCGTCACTACATCTGACCGCACGTGGGGTCGAGTTGGCCGATTGCTCTGGAATATTCAGTATGCTAGATATTGGATTTCCGTCTGCAAGGTGTCTGTGAAATTTCAGCGAGCGTCTTTGATCCGTTGTTTAGTAGTTCACACTTGCAGATTTTTCCCCGATCACAGCCCGATCTGTGGCGAGCTCGTTAACTTCTAAATCGAGCTCAAATCAGGCTTAAAATCCTGGAGGGTGAACTAGGCTTTAGGTACGTCTGCTCCCAGTTTTTTTATTTTTTTTTTGAAAATCCACCACTCTGTACACTTTTAGATGATCTCAAATTCCTCTCGCATGTCCTCTTCTCACATAAATCCTCCAGAGGGCGAAATATACACTTCAGCTGACCAGGCCAGCTTTCTGTTGACTGAATGACTGACCGTCTGACCCAGCCCCATCTCTAACTCAACCGATAGTGTTCTCAAAAGCAATCTAGAAAAAGAAAAGTCATTACGGTCGCGTGATTTCACCATGTTTTCAGCCTGTTGTGTATTTATTTTTTGCTTTTCTTTTACCTGGTTTCTGGAACTGTTTTTCGCCAGACTCAAACCCTGTTGTCGCGGTCAGCTCCGCTCTGTGTCCCAAGTCCGCCGTCATACACAGCAAGCCACTGAGCAAACTGGTAACACCAGAAAAGCTGTTCATATGGAGGTAAACGGTAAGCTGGTAGAGCTGATGAACAGAATGAACAGATGAAGCCATCGGCGGCATGATACTGCCCCGTAGCGTTCGTTTTAAAGATGAAATACAGCCAGATGTACCTCTGGCTATGTAATTCTTGTTCTACAGAAATGTAGACAGGGGTATATATTCACAATAAGCCTGTGTTGAAATGATCAGAATTTTTTGATAAAGGCTGAAAGCTGAAATGAAAACAATCACTCAAAAATGACGTTTGCTGTTCAAAATATTTATTTAATAAGAAACTGCTTATGAAATAAATTAACACAACTTATTTAAAATGAGCTGAAACAACACAATTCTTGTTTTTTTTTGCAACAACTTTATTGTTTGATGATCAATCTACTTAAATTGATTCAAATTAATGTTAACTTAACTCCTTTGTGTTTTCCCAGCACAAAGTGATTGTGTTGAATGCAGCATTTTTGACTGTCATTTGAAATACAATTGTTCACATTTGCTCTGTCTGAACAGTTGAACGTGTCCTTGCAGAGTACAAATATTAAAAACCATTTTCATTATGCAGAATTTTGTTGCTTCCTGCAGTTTCAGGTTTTACTCTCAGGTTTTGTAGGTCATATTCTGCCCACACACATACAGTATCTTACCATATTTTCTCCATTTTAATAACTTGGATCAAATTTAGCTCTGCTTCAAGTGTTCAGTCCCATGTGGGCTTTGCTTAAGAACCTGAATTAGAGTATAATGTACAAATACTACAGATACGGATGTTTCCTCATTAAAGTGTATGCCTGCTTATCATAGATTCACAGCGCAAGAGGGAGATTGCACTTATAATTATAACGTCACGTGACGCTCAAGCATATCCCAGCAGAAATGAGCATCTTTGCAACATTTATTCCTCGAGGCTATTTCAGATGTAATGTCAGTGGAATACCGCTCTTCATTTTGATTTAGTATGCAGTTTCTGAAGTGATGCAAATGCTCACACTTCGTTCCTGAATGCTCATTAGAATCAGTAGATGAGAAAAAGAAAAAAAATGTTTGTGCCTGAAGTTAATTTAGTTAATGAATGACAGAGTCAGTGAGTAAAAACCACTGTGGACACAAAGACAAGCACACATACTAATCAGTATTTATCAGTAACACCTCCATGACCCTTATTTATCTTTATATCAGCTTTGTTGTGATAAGTACGATGATATTCAGATGGGATTGTGTTTGCCTGATTTTGTGTATCTGCAGAAATGTAGTGTCAGTTGCTCGGAAATGAAAACATTACAGCATTACAGATTCAGCAGCTATTAGAAATGACCATATTTTACAGAAAATAAGAAACATCAGGTCAAATTTGCAATGTTGAGAGGAAAACACAGATAAAGCTAGATGTTTTAAATGTCACATTTGATTTAAATAAGTCAAAAATGTCAAATGGGTTACAAGTATTTATCAGTTCTGTATGCAAGGAACCATTTAGAAGTATTATCAATATACAGTGGGTGACAGTTCAATATGACCACTACCACCGTGTGTGGTGCCACCGCAGTACTAAGGGATTAAGAAAATGTTTTTAGGTGTAACAGCAGTTTGCGACTATGCCGCCAGGGGGCACGAAGGTGCGAACAAACAGAAATATACAGTAGCTGTAAATACCCTGCTAGTTGTAAATGAAGATGAAATAATGAAACAAAGCATTACAATTCCTTCATAAATCATTAAAAACTTGTTAACAAGCTTTTATTATTGTTGTAAACTTAAGTGCAATGAGGATTCATTTTGGAAATTAAAAATAAAGAAATAAAAGGCAACTAAGAGGAAAGTACAAACAAACATACAGTGCTCAGCATAGAGCACACCCCATTTTAATAATGAATATTTGTATTCTCAGTGAATATGTGTAATATGTATTGTTGCATTTGAACAAAACAGATTTATTAAGCAGATATATTTATTAAAATAATATTTTAGTCAAAGAACATCTTTAGAAATGGAAAGATAATACATTTAAATTCATGCAAAATATTGTAAAAAAAAAAAAACAACCTACAACATCTCAACAAAATTGTATATATATTTTGTTTCTCTTGATTTTTGCTATTGTTGAAAATTTTATTTCATATTTTTCCCTAACACATAAATTTGAGCTACTACTTTTTGAACCGTTATTGTAAACTATTTTTTTTTAGATTAGCTCCAGATTTGGCTTCAGTACTGACTAATCTAATGTATATGCATGCACACATATAATATTGTATAGCTTCCTATAGAAAATATTAATTTAAATGAGAGATTTGTGGGGGGTGTACTTGTATATGCTGAGCAATGTACATAAATAAATAAATAAATAAATAAATAAATAAATAAATAAATAAAGCAGTGTTTTTGGTTTTAGCCTGAATATACTAATTTTATCAAATTAAATAAATGGGGCATATCCACACGCAAAGTGAGTTGCAAATTATTTATTATTTATCGTCTGTTCATTTTTCTGTATATTTTAATTTCCCTTGCTCCATAACAAAGAATAAAGAGATTTTAATGGCACTCACAATCAGCAACTTATTTATTTTTAATTAATTTAAAATGAGATTAAACAAGCAGCATGTGTGAAATGCACTTTACAAACGCTCATATGTTTCTTTCGTTGACACCATTATGGATATGTGGCACTTTGGGCATCTTTTGCTTGCTTTATTAACTGCATTACACTGTAAAAAATGCTGGGTTCCTATCGATTTGCGTTGGGACCAAGCGGAAACCTCCCGCTCTCCCTCGGGAAGCTAATATGGAAGTAACTAAAACTGCAATTAATCGAAATTCCGCTAGTCCTGGCTCCATATAGAGCAAATTTCTATTGAGCCCACTGTCAAAATGACCAACTTTACAGCAGAAAAAAGGTGTTTACAGCCTGGTACAAAGAACGATCTTGGTTCATATAACTAATATTACAGTTTATGACAACTGTGAGGGGGGGTGAATATGTTTATAACTCATCCGTTTCATTTATATTAAGTTATATTAAGTCTGCATAATTAAGGGCGTGGCCACTTGAGTGACAGCTAGGTCTCGCTGGTCGCGGTCACTTCACCTCAGCTGATTTTGGCTGATTAGCCACTGAACTTGACTTATACATTATATTTTTGTATTGTTTTATGTGGCTTTACACAGTCAGTTGCCTATTGGAATTATTTCTTACAATTATCAGATGATATGGCATGCTGTGTGCTCACAAACCATACACAAAAACCATACAGGCCTTCATTTCCCAGGTGAGTGAAATAAATACTTATACCATTTCTATAAATGTATTTGTTTTCACTTAAGATCATTTATCATTCATAATTCTCTTTAGAATTAGTAATACACTCTAGAATCTGACAGATTGATTAGCTGTAGGCTCTAGAACAGTCATCTGAAGCATTATCATACAGTGTTATGCCTGGATTTTATAAATAGCCCTGCATTTACTAACACAGACTATATTTGAAGTGTTCTGAAGTAATTCACATTTTCCTCCTGTAGAAAAACCTCATAAGAACAATGCTTATTGGCTCAATGTGTTACAGCAGTGTTTTTAAAAGTCTAAACACTTTATTGATATAGTGTACAACCAAGCACATGTGGTCAGAACACAAACGAGTCGCAGGAAATGAAGTATTAAGCGTTTCTCCCATAGAAAAACCTTTGTAAGCAAAATGCCAGCAGGTGTCTGTAGGTCCGCTCACGTTCTGCCTCTTTGCCCTTGTTTGGTATCCCCCGGTTGGTGCGATGACATACGAACAAAATGGCGACGGTTGGCCACGCCTACTGGTAGCTTCATTTGCGTTCTTTAGAAACCTGTGGATGACGTCACGGATACTTCGTCCATATCTTTGACAGTCTATAGTTCATGAAGGAATTTAAATCCCTTCTGTAGCCAAAACAAATTCCTTGTGTGTGTGTAAGCACACTTGGCAATAAAACCAATTCTGATTCTTTTAAGTAAGAAAGTTAACATATTAAAAGGAATTAAGAAAACAAACATCTCTTTTTTGAGTGTTTTTAAGTCACTTAAAAACAGCGTATTTAAGGTTATTAATAATAGGGCTGCTGCATAATATTGGAAAAAAACGTTGCGATATTTAGTTTTACTGTAATATACGCTCAAAAAATGCAGGGTTATTTTAACCCAAATTGGGTAATTTATGAACAAATTGAAATGTTTGGTTATATTTGGTCCTATGATTTTAATTTGGACAAATTAACCCAGCATTTGATTTTATCCATATTTTACCCAAATTTGAGTTGAAACAACCCATTTTTAGAGTCTATATTGAATATAATAAACAAAATACAAGCATAAATTAATACAATAGAAAAAAGATGAAAATGAAATTAACAGTGCTTTGTGGATTTCTGCAGAGTCTAACAGCACTGAGGTGAAGAAATTAAATAATTAAATGTAAAATAACACTTTATTAAGTAGTCAACATTTAAAATGCATCAAAACCTTTCTTCAAAGTTTTTCTAGAAAGTTGTCTTTATTGTGGAAATAATTCATTCATTAATTTTCTTTTCGGCTTAGTCTCTTTATTAATCAGGGGTCGCCACCGCGGAATGAACCGCCAACTTATCCTTATGTTTTACACAGCGAATGCCCTTCCAGCCTCAACCCAACACTAGGAAAAACCCATACAATCTCACACACATACATATACACTACGGACAATTTAGCTTACTCAATAAACATATACCGCATGTGTTTGGACTGTGGGGGAAACCGGAGCACCCGGAGGAAACCCACACCAACATGGAGAGAACATGCAAACTCCACACAGAAATGCCAACTGACACAGCCGGGACTCGAACCAGTGACTTTCATTCTGTGAGGTGATAGTGCTAACCACTGTGCTACAGTGACACCCTGGAAATAATTAAATACATACAACTGGTCTTTGTTAAAACTTAAAATGTGACAATGTAAATAAATAGGTATAAATTCACTTGAAATCTTCCACAGTCACAGGTCTTAAAAAATCTTTCACTCTGTTAAGGTTAAACTTTGCATGTTTTCTGGTTAGTTATAATCCCAACTGGACATGTGACTATTTGTTTATAAGCAAAAATTATAAACACTTTATATTCTGAAAGAAAATGATCATATTTGATCACCAGCAGAGTTCCTGCAACCTACTTCATTAACCTCTAATGTGAACCTAAAAATAATACTAATACATTTTTCAAAAACAGTATGAAACTAGGCCATGTAGTCTGGTCAGCTGACTCGACATGAATTGCATAAACAGTGGGTGAGGAATGTGGATCAGTTCAAGCTTGTGTGGTAAAGCTATGGTTTGAGATTATACTTGTCTTCAGAATAGAATTGAGTATACATATATGTTAAATTCTGACAACCTTACCCAATGACAAAATAGGCCAGTCTGGCAGCTGTTAAAATGCTTTTTACAGGAAGTCTGGTGTGTTGTTTTCTTGGGGTTACATCATGGCTGGGCGATAATTCGATAGATATCACGATATACATTTTTTCGATAAAACGATAATGACAGTTTGATAAGTGTTCGATAGTATTTACGCACTATGCATAACGCTGCGCAGGCATTTTGTGCGGATGCCACATGCAGTACACGTTTACAGCCATACAGTGTTAGTCGCACTTGGAGGAGTAAGAATAAGGTAAAAAATGTCACAGACATTGTTGACAAGAAACGTCACTAAACTTCAGTAGTCTGGAGCTACTTCGTTTTTTGCAATCCGACACAAAACAGAGCAGCGTGACAGAACAAACTGCAGACGACTCGCGTCATCAAAAGCAGGCAACACCACAAACCTGTTTCATTATTTACATAGCCACCCTTATGAAGATGCTAATAAAATTACAGACTCAAATAAACATTGATAAACCAGCGCAACTACCCAGCAGTTTCATGTCATCATTTTTGAAAGCTGTGCCTTACTAGAAAACCCCCCCGAAAAGACAGACGAAAGATATGACAGACATCTCAAACACATCTCAATGAACACTTGATGCTTGCTGTAAACTATAAACTATAATTATTTAAGGGCATTTGTTACAACATTGATAGGATCTTTTGTTGTCAAGCTTATGTTTCCCTTTTTAATATTAAGGTATTGTCTTTGAAATCTGTAATATCACTATTATCCCTCATCGACAGTAAAATAAGCAGCCTTTATAAAGGATATGATCACCGCGGAGAAATCAGATGCTCAAGACAGAATCTTTAAAATAATGACATATTAAAAATGCAGCAAATGTATGACAGACTTTTACAACAACAGTGGATCCTTAATTAAATCCCTTATTTTTCACGGATCGCAGCATTATCCACCCACAGTTGTTTAAGACGGGCACAAAATAAAAATACACTTTATTTTATTTTCATTAAAAAATGTATGTTTTTGCTGCAAATTTCGTTATGTATAATGTGTAACTTAATTCTAATGTACAAGAAGAACGAATAACATTTGAGGTGAAGCGCTTTAAAACAAGCTAAAGTGTATGCTTTAGCGCCAAAACAATCCATTAAACTGTTTTCATCGTTTCAGTTTAATTCATTAACGAAGCGCGGTTTGAGCAACATGAGCTGGACAGTCTTTACAAACTATTCGCAGCACTGATAGTATTCTTACGTTACCTCAGAAGAATAAACTCGGTCTGAAGGATGAGAGAACTCAGAAATAGTTGAGTAAATGGAGCGGCTCCCCGCATGTCTCGCTGTGTTGCGCGATTTATAAAATGAGAGTCTGCAAAGGCCTATTCGTGAGATATAGTGAGATAAAATTGGTTAAAAACCCACGGATATAATGGAGACCCTGTAATATGCGATGACAAGAGGGTGACTTTATTAGTAAGGTAAACTGCACACACTTGATTATGTAATGCATGGGCGCGTCTCACAGCACAAAGCTTTACTAAACCTTTAAATGTCCATGCTTAATCAGTCATTAATAAGGTCATTAATAAAGAGTTACTGACAATCAATAGATCAAGTAATCTTTAGCATCCCTAAATAAAATATATAGACCTTTTTCCTAAAATGCAAAATTACTCATTATGCTTAGTGTGTATACTTAAGGAGAATGCTAAGAACTTTCGGTCGGCAGCTGATGCGCATAAACAGTCATATTTGGACAGCTTTGAAACGATAGTTTTAATCTATTTTATTTGCTTTTAACATCTTTGAACTAATACTCAATCAGTCGTCAATCAGCACCACCTCCTGGACTGATCATTTTAAAATTGTGATCTAATAGGATGGAAAACAACTGCTGCGAGGCATTTTTCCCTCGTTGTCAGATGGCATCTTGTGCCGTTTCAATGAAGCATCGTCATCGCTAAAGTCAACATTTCCTCTTTCTTTCAAACATATAACCAACCCAAACAAATGTAATTCGCCATAATGTTTGACACACACATGTAGCCTGTACTGTCCCACTAACACACTGATTTAATAAGTGTCATGAGGTGAAAATAAAGTGGCGGTTTGTAATGACAGAAAAACACAAACTAGCTAAAAGAAACATAAACAGCTCCTGATTAGAATCAACATGCACATCCGCCAGCAGAGTATCAGTAACGGACTTTTATTGGTCATTTTTGTAAATTGCATGACTTACATACCTGTTAAGTTTCATGCCAGTAATCTGGTTTGCTCTATAATAGAGTGAAGTATTACATGTGTGTGTGTGTGCGTGTGTGTGTGCGTGTGCGTGCGTGCGTGCGTGCATTGAAGAGTCGCTGAGCTTACAGCTGACAGGTCGGGAACACACACACACACACACACACACAGTATCTCTGACGCCAGACATGTGAACTAGGAGAACGTTTTTCTCTCATGCTTGAACCATATCTGACAGATTATAATGGCTTTAACACACACCTTTCAAAGTTGTGTGTCACAAAAACACTCACCAAACATTGCCTATTGTAAACGCTGTAAACAGAAGTTCTAAACATTCTACCGGAAGTCGCTGGTCGCAATGGCGCCCTCCTAGCAGCAGCCAAGAAAAAGGTCTATATTAAAGGATATTTCATGCTAAATTCACCATATACTCACCATTAAAAGGAGAGTTCATCCAAAACTGAACATTCTGTCACCATTAACTCACCTTTTACATGTTCCAAACTTGTTTTATTTTATTTTCTGATCTTGAACAATAATATCCAATGACTTGTAGGGAATGTCTTTGGTTGTTGAGAGCTTAAACAGTAAATGCTGAATTAAGATAGCTCTTTTGTTTATTATTTTATTATCTATATTGTCAGACAGCTAAAACATTTCACAAAATATGTTAAATCAGCTGCACAAAGCAAATGGCAGGCTAAAATTGATAGATATAAAGATTTGACATTTATTGTGATCATTTTTTTGCCATATCGCCAGCCCTAAGCTACATCCATGAATATGAGCGTTGTAGTAAAGTATAGTTTGTGCTTGTTGCAGCACCCAGGGCCCCTAACGTGAGGTTTTTTAGTTCATTCACACAGATTCAATGCTCTCACAGTGCATTCAAATCTCAACTTCCATGTGAATGAATTGAAAATGCTTGCTATTGACGACATGATGACGTTTAAGTGTGTAGTAGTGCTAACCTATTTCTTGGGGGGATACTACCACCTTATCCCTTCACACTCAGTTTCAAGGACTAGGAGTAGGGGAATAAAGTACAATTGGGATTGGGCCTAAATGTCATTTAGTAGCAGGAATGGTAAAGCTTCTTTTAGATCTTATTTAACTGTAAATCAATGCACAAATGCTCTGTTTAACAATGCCATGGAAAGTAAAGTGTGAAAAGCAAAATAATCTTATATATTTAGACAGCCTATGGCATAGATAACTGTGGATCTATGCTGTAAACCACAGTGGTGTCTGTTAAAAACAGTTCACAGTAGGTGGACCAGTGATGGGATCTTTGGGGAGCAGTGTTTTTCCTTTCCACCCAACAGCCATTGTTTTAATTCACCACAGGGAAGTGAGAGTGGAGATGTATTTCAGGTTTATTGTCCATTATGTCTCCTGGGAAGGACCATTTCTCTGTCGATGTAAACAAGCATAAGCATGTAATGGTGCACATACACGAGGCTTAGTGGATTTGTTGTTGATTTGCTGTGTAGGTTTGATTCACTTGGTCATTGAGAGCCCATTGCTGTAACTGATTTGTTGCACACTGATACTAAGAGGCCAGATGATGCTTTGTTATGTTTGCTTTAGTGTGTAATCTATCTGTTTGTCTATGTATAAGATCTGCCAAGTTTAAAAGTTCACATTCACCCATTAAAGTGTGAACAGAGAACACCATGACCACAAGTGTGTGTCTACGCTCTGTTGTCTAGTTTGTCTCCGCTCATTCTAGTCAAGTCAAGTCAAGTCAAGTTGAGCTTTGTTGTCATTCCACTCCATGTGTGGATATAAAGTGGAATGAAATATTGTGTCTCACATGACCACGGTGCTACATAAATAAACATAAGCATAAATATGAACATAGCACTAGACGTAAGAGCTATTTTTAACCTATACATATCTAACATACTGAAGCGGTAGTCTATAGACTATACTAGCTACTAATACATATACTATAAATACTTAACTATACAAATAAACTAAGATAGGCTATACAAGTATGTTTACACTGTAAAAAATAAATCCATAAAATTGACGGTAAAAAAACGGCAGCTGTGGTTGCCAGTACTTTACCATTAAAAATACAGTACAAACCGTAAAAGTAATTTCTCATTTTTACAGTAAACTACCATATTTCATTAATTTACAGAGGTAATATGTCTATATTTTGAATTACCAACATCTACACGTCTTTTGTTACACAGATAGACATGTTAACACAGCAGGTGGTGATGAGAATGTTACATAATGAACCAATCCTCATCACAAACAACTTTTCCCACAAGCAGAAAAGTGTATCAGTGTATAGAAGCTGCTCAGTGTCATTCATACAGCTACTAAACACCAGTATGGTAACACGCATAAAATTAAAGTCATGAAATAAACATTGTTTATCAACATTAGATGTAACATAAATCTCTAATGTACATCACTGATAGGGAAACAACTAAAAAGATCCATAATAATGTCAACAAAAAGCATAAAAAGTGATGTGGCTTACAGGGAATTCTGGGAAAGCCGATTTACGGTTATTTACCGTATATATTAAGGAAACATACCGTTAACCAGGTTACGGATTTTTACTGTAGCATTTTTGCAGTTTTTTTACTGTTGAAATCACGGCCATTTTTTACAGTGTACATAAAACAGAATGATATTGTGCAAAAGAGGTATTTGTAGGTGCTGCATGTAAGCTTTTGACTCTTCTAAAGCATAAAAATACCATGATATGTTTACAGATATTTAAGAAACATGCTAAGTGACCATTCTTATTTATCTAAAAAAAAAGCAATGCTGAAGTCTGCTTTGAAAGTCTGCACTTCTGCTTTGGAAATGTGCGTTACGTGCCCCCTAACCTGATTTTACCAAGTAGGACATGCCCTACATCTATGTCGATCCTAGAACAACATTTCAATCAGCCAATCAGAATTAAGGAATTTGTTTACAGTTTATGTTAAGTTTAGGCTTACGGTTAGGTTTATGCACTTCTACATGATTGTTATCCAACTATTTTGGAATTATTTACAGTTATGGTTGTGTTTAGGGGTAGGAACAAAAATGATGTTCCAGGGTCAACGTTATTGTTAATCCAGAATCGCATTGTACTTGGCAAAGTCATGACATGCGTTATGTGCCGGAACGCATGTCATGATACTTAAAAAGTTCATGATACTTAAAAAGCAGCTTGATTGACTCGGATTTAAGTTGCTTTGATTTAAAAATGAAAATTGCAAAAATAGCTTAGATGTATTTTTTTATTGCAAATGCCACAAAATCACCCTGCACAACTAACTAAAATTTTGATTTTGTAACAACAGTAAACAATGTTTTTGTTATAAGGTCTGGTTTTGTGGTGGTTGTACTTTAAAATTAAATTAATATAATCTTAATTCAAGTCATGAAAGATTTAGAAATGCTAACAGTAAACAGAGCTACTGTAAGCTCACATCTGCATGGTGTAAATGCTTGAAAATGATTTAGTTGAAAATATCCATTAGAAACTTAAAAGTAATCAAAAAGTAAACAGATGTAATGAGTTACTCTTATAAAGTAATCAAAAATGTACACTACGTATTACACTACGTAATCAAAAATGTACACTACGTATTGCATTTTAAATATGGTAATATGTGATCTGTAATCTATTACATTTCCAAAGTAACCTCCCCAACACTGACCACGACTCTGGATTGCCTGTATACATGTGTTTGTTCCTGTGTTGACCATTGCTTGCCTGACCATTCTATGTTGAATAAACCTGCATTTGGATCCGCACCTCCGTTGTCAGCACCCCATCACATTACAGTTACCTTTTCATTGAAACTTTGAAAAGCTTTAATAATGTGAAGATATTCAATATCATCCACACAAAAACTAGCCTTCCTCAGCGAGTATCGGAATACATGGCAACTCAGATAGCTCATATATTCATCCCAAAAGCCTCTAAAAGACACTGAAGAGATGGGTGTTGTTTCCAGTTGGGATTTGAGCTCGTTCATGCATTTAATTCCACTTTTATTAATACCGGGCTCGAAAGAGAGAACTATACTTTCAGTTCCAGCAGCCCACTTTCAGGCTAATATTGTCTTATATTAGTTTCTCTCCCCCCTCCTCTTCTCATTTCTTTCTGGTTGTGTTTCCAGATTCCCATCTCTGTAGTAACTGGCTGCTTGGTTACAGAAGAGCCTTTTCTGCTTGAACAGATTGTTATTGTTAATGTTCAGGTACAGATTGTAACCCCCCGGGGACTCTAAGCAAGCTTCAGGGAGTAGATGAGAGAAGTCATGAGCACTGGCTTCGTGGCATTATGGTGGTGAGAAGTGACGTGCTTCTTAAATAGACAGTAGACATCTCAAGAGGCTCTTAAGCTTTGTGAATATTCTGAACCCATCTGATCCTCTCTGCTGTGTAAACGCTACTGTTTGGGAAACATCAGGCTAATGTCAGCAAGTTACAGCTGAAGGTTTTCAAATAATTGAGGCACTAGTGACAGATGTTGATATGTCACAGTTTAGAATATTTATTAATGAAGAGTTTATTATGACTGAGCTGGTTCTGGAACTGGAAGCGATTTAGCATTTGCTTTATTTGAATAAACTGGGCTGCACAATAGGTTGTTTTCAATCACGTGGTTCTGGTGAAGCTCGAAATTCAGATGGAGCCCTACTGAAAAAAACAGCTTAAACCAGCCTAGGCTGGTTGGCTGGTTTTAGCTGGTTGACCAGCCTGGTTTTAGAGGGGTTTTGACCTTTTCCAGGCTGGTTTCCAGCTATTTCCACCCTGGTCTTAGCTGGTCAGGCTGGAAAATGACCAGCTAAAACCAGCTTGACCAGCCTAGCCAGGCTGGGAGCCCAGCCAAAACCAGCTATGTCCAGGTTAAATCCAGGCTGGTCAAGCTGGTTTTAGCTGGATTTAGCTGGTTATTTTCCAGCCTGACCAGCTAAGACCAAGCTGGAAATGGCTGGAAACCAGCCTGGAAATGGGCAAAACCCCTCTATTTTTCAGCAGGGAGGGCAGGAAGCAAAAAACTAAATAGGAGACACAGAGCAAAGTCCGTATTTTTGCTATATATACTTTAATTCAAAGGAGATATAAATAGAAAATAACAATATATGTTGGGCATGATCCTTATATCCTAGAAAGGGCAGAGTTTTCTACTGAACTAAAATATATTTGCCTGTGATCAAGGCGGTATATACTGTATGAGCTATTACGTTACATGAAAAAATACTATAGTGTTTGGAAGCATACTATAGATATTTTATTATTCTGGGGTTGCCACAGCGGAATGAACCTCCAACTTATCCAGCACATGTTTGAATTTTGAATTAAACTGTCATAGTAATTATATTGTTGCTGTGGTACGACACAACTGACACTTGTTTTTTGTTTGGTTAATGAACTTTCTATAAACAAACATTCACCGCTGCTGCGCATCTCGATGTTAGCGTTACAGTTCTTTATTCCATCAAAACACCAGTAAAGATGTGGATTATTGCAAAACAAGACAGAGATTTCATTGCAGCAATTACATGGCAGCGGACGTTATTTACATACTCCTTTATTTGTGTGTGATGTTGTTTATATCTGATTTTTTTATATAACACATGAACATATTTATACACATAACTAGGCCTGTAAAAAATTGTTTTTATTATATATTTTTTTACTTTATTAGTGCTGTCCAACAAATTATCATATTCAAAAATGTTAGTACACATGAATGTATTGAATAAATGTTTGGGTGGGTGGGTGTGTATATATATCTACATAAAATATAATAATATTACAAATAACACTGTACAAAATGTAATGACCAAATGTCAAGACAAAATTTTTTATGTTGCTTTAACTTGTTTTAATAAGTTAATCGGGGGTCCGTTCTTCGTACATGGATTACTCGGTTATCTGGATTTGGTTATTGACGATTTGACACGATCCAGGATCGTTTTGTTCTTCAAAACTCATCTGAGACTTGTTGTCATAGCAACAGTTCTGGTAGCTCAAACCTGCGTGGGAGCAGGTTCATTTCATATAAACAGGATTAGATCGGGTCTTTTCAAGCAAAGATAATACTGAAAGTATGTACCAAATGCTGATAATTTCTTACAGTAGTTGTGTACACTTGGGAAAATAGTAAATATATATTTTAACTATATATAAAAAGTTAAAAATATATATATATATTAATAAAACTTATGCCATCTTCACTCCGAAACAAAAGTATAAAGACTGCCACCTGGTGGTTCAAAGTGAAAAATTCATGCACAAATATTCGACTTTTTTTAAAAACAGGATAATAATTTATGCAGTCATACATGCGTTTTGACCGCTTATGCCGGTGATTGACACCTTTACTGATATCAAAATGCTTTTTTTTTAAGCAAAATTAATTTATGCAGTTATTCCTTACAGCGATTAAAAAAAAAAACTACCCAATAGTTGCATTGCTGATCATGATTTCGAGGATCGATAGATGAGACGTAACATTGAGTCTCTAATATTGAGACTACACAATAGATGGTTAAGTGAAACAAATAACAATTTATTAAACAAAGAATATCAAACAATATATCAAACAATTGAATTTATCAATTTAGAATGAATTTTAAATAACTGAAATAAACGAAAAACAGGAGTGTTGGCAAAACAAAGAAATTAATATAAGCAACCAATCTAACTACACCCCAACCCTAAACTAACCAACCAAAAAAAATGCTGAAGCAAAAACATCTTCAGAGGATGCGACGCTTAACTAAACTTCTTAACTCTTCCAAATCATAATTACAAATGTGGCAACTCCTCCAAAAACTAACACAAAAAAAACTATGCTGCTGAAAATGATAGAGTTCTCGTAAAATACACACTGTTAGTAAATAGCAAAACAAGAGCTTATCTGATAATCCAATTCTCATAATAATCATTCGACTTCCTAATAATAAATTAAGCTGCACAAACTTATCTAATAAACAAAGCACTTAAACGAGAGACAAACTAAATAACAGCAACAAAAATAATATGAACACAAATGAACAGGCTGGTCGACACAAGTCAGGAGTATGGTGTCAAGCCTTTATTGTATGAATAATTTAAATTAATCTGTATTAAGGTTGTTTTCCAGAGATGGGTTGCAGCTGAAAGGGCAACCGCTGCGTAAAACATATGCTGGATAAGTTGGTGGTTCATTCCGCTGTGGCGACCCCAGATTAATAAAGGAACTAAGCTGAAAAGAAAATGAATGAATGTATTAAAGTTGGGAACACTACAATTCCTTGCTTTAAACTCTTCTGAAATGCTCTGACAGTCACATGCAGTTGATAAACCTTTACTCTATGGTTAAATTGCATGTCTGTAATCCTGGGACTATAATCCTAACTTGACATTGCAGATCCTGTGATGTGATTATCTTATCGTTGTATAGTGCACATTTCTATTATGATGCTTAAACAATGTTTTGGGCAGCTCTAGAACAAACAATTTCTAATATCAAACTAATGTAATATTGTCCAAGTTGCTGTCCACAGTGTATATAGGTTAGCTCTACACCGAAGGGCTCAGGTGGAAGGAGCTGTGATAGAGAGAGACAGACCATATCAGAACTTGCAAATGAGACAAGACAAGCATCTCTGCAATTTGCTTTCACTGCAAGTACCTCAAGGAGAGCAAAGATACTCTTTTCAGATGAGCTGTCAACAACCAAATGAGAATGTCGGTTGAGTTGTGACAGTAATTGTGGTAATTACATGACCGCATTATAGTGTAGCTGTTCCATTTGATTCTGTACACACTTTTTGGATTTTATGTAGCAAGAATAAATTGGTTGTTAAATGCAGCTGCAAAAGGGGCATTTACAAGGAGTGTAGAAGTATAGAAGTGTAAATGTAGCCATTAAAGGGTTAGTTCACACAACAATTCTGTTATTAATTACTCACATTCATGTTATTCTTATTACGAGACCTTTAATCATCTTCTGAACACAAATTAAGATATTTTAGATGAAATATTAGAGCTTCCTTATTCACTGTAGACAGAAAGGGAAAATAAACCAAAAATGTCAAAACATTCCAAGCCCCTTAAGTGTAGGTTTGTCAAGAATATCAACATCGATACAAATTGGTATTGATGTTTTATAAACGTCCATTTCCCTCTAATATTTGATTGCTGTTCAGTGTGTTCTTAAGGTCGGGCCACACCAAGCCACTGGTCGGCCATTGGGCTTTGCTGGGGCGTTGGTCCGACATTGCTTTTTGTCGGGTTAACGTTGGAGCTCATTGGCCTGATTCAGCATGTAGAATTGGCGTCGGGCCTTTGGCTGAAACACATTACATTAAGACAGAATTTACTTTTTTGGGTGAATTATACCTTATAAATTCAGTATGTGACACTTTTAACACCATTTGGAGGTGTCCACGTTGCTGAGCAACATATATAAAACAACATGAAGACTTGTGCGACACAATTTACGCTTCTTCCGAACTTGAAAATATAATTGGCTGAATCTAGAGATGCTGAATTAAGATCGTGTGGGGGTCGAATAGAGATCGCGATCTTTTTTCAATTAATCGTGCAGCCCTAGACCAAAACGTTTGAATGTCCAACACAATCTCACGGCAATTCGTAACTTTTTGATTTAGTGGCTAATTCGTATGAATTCGTACGATCTAATTCGTACAATTTAGTACAATTTGCTCATCCCCCTTTGACGTTTGGGTTTAGGGGTGGGGTTAGGTGCCACGCCTCCTTTTTAAAATCGTACAATTTTGTACGACTGAACTCCTACGAATTTGTACGAATTAGCCACTAAACTGACAAAACGTAAAATACTTACGTTTTCTCATGAGATCAGGCATGTGTATTTTCTATGGATGTAACGATTTACCGTGAACTGGTTGAAAATCGAATTCAAATATGTGATGATTCAAATCGGTAGAAATGTTGAATGAATCACAGTACTTTTTTTGAACAAAGGGGGTGCTGTTTACAGGCGTAGGCGCAGGCGTTTTACCTGCGATAAATTTCATTTTTTGGGGGAATTTATTTTGTTTTGTTTTTAAAATAGCTATTTAGTTATGGCAAATTATGTATTCTTTTGCAATAAAATGTGCAGCATTTAAGATAAAAATGAAAGGGCTCTTTACCTTAAATTTGTTTCAAAAATTTTGTTAAAAAATTGTGACTAAATCGTGAATCATGAGATTAATATCGTGAATCGAATCAAATTGTGAGTCAGCTTAATCGTTACATCCCTAGTATTTTCCAACGCTATCTCATGCCAATTCGTATGAATTTGTACGATTTTGTTTGTACGTTTTCGTATGATTTGCTCATCCCCCAATGACAGGTGAGTTCAGGTGTGGCATTTGCTTATAAATTTTTCATAAGACTGAACTTGTATGAATTCATACAAATTATTCACCAAAATGACAAAACGTAAAATAGTTACGTTTCCTCTTGTTATCAGGCTGGCATTCATCATCAGTTTGATGCATTTACGAGCCCTCATATCATTAAGAAAAGACAGATTTATTTATGAACGGATTTCGACACATTGAGCTGAGTCTCTCTCTTCCGTCAGGTTTTAGTATAGTACTTACAGCATGTTTAGCCAGCTTCTTTGCCTCAGTCTGGTTGCTGAGCACCGATAGCTTTGTTTGGCAGAGGCGTCTGGCAGCGCATCTCCCTCAGGCTTTTGGCACAGTAAACAGGGTACAAAAGAAAAATTTTGAATGCCCTTGGAAATGTATCACCCTGATGTGCACTTTCTACAGTATAATCCTCTTATTCCTGCAGTTCTCTTGAACGTGTTTGCTCTGTTAGCCTGGTAATAATAGTAATGCCTCTCAGGAATTTTTTTGTGTCTTAGCAGTGGGGATGCAAACTTTGGATCTAAAAAAGGTCAGCATTGTGATTTTCTTGAGTATCCTGTCCAAAATCTGGTCATAGTGAGTGAAATCATAAGAATCAACAGGCATGACCATTAGGGATGCCAATTAATTGGAAAATGATAAGTTATTGATCATGCTTTAAATCCGTACACCTTATTGGTGATCAACTTTTACTCAATGTCAACCAGTACGTTTATGTCTTAAAGTAGATGTTAATACATTTTTTAACCACAAATGCTCATCCTGCAATCCTTTGTGATGTGCATTCACTCATTACATATGGGGCATGTATTGACACAATGCCCGATTCACATGGGACATCAGCGTCAATGCTTCCCATTCACTTTGAAAGGGTGACATCAAGCATTTCCGAACTGAATTGTGTATCCATTGGCGCTGCTTCAGCGGTGTTGCTTGCTGTAGAAGTTGGGAGTTTCTCAATTTTTCAGGCACCAGTGGAAGAATCAGCCAATCAGGGGTGCATTTCCCAAACAACGACGTAACTCGTGGCTGAACTATCATAGTATGATACATCGTTTGGAAAAAGAACGAAGTAGTGACGAGTGTTTCCCAAAACCTGTAGTTTCTACGGTAGTCTTCCCGGTAGTTTTCCCGTAGTCGCAGATGCATCGTTTGAACCACGTTAGTTATAACCTAAAACGCCCATAATGATGCTCTAAACGGAGTGGAGGAACAACTTCTTTAGAGAAGAACCCCATCATTTCTTTGTACAAATTATATTGTTTTACACGCACACACATTTAAAAAATCCAATATTATTTTAGGTATAAACATGCACTAGTTTTTCATATTAACTGAAATATATGTAAATGGCACATATAGGGCCTGTGTTTGCTTTACTAATAGTATTGAGAATATGACATATCCTATTCTAAAACAAATCACTTACAAAAGCGAACACGTATTCTAATATCATATATAAATCATATGAATAAATAAATAATGAGGCTATTTATTAAGAAATGAAATGTAATATTTATTAGGAAATGAAAAAAATCATACTTTAATAATAATATTAAAAATGATGATGATGATGATGATGATTATTATTATTAGTAGTAGTAGTTGAAGAAGAAGAAAGTTGGATATTGTTTATTTATTTATTATTATTTTTAGAAAAGTCTACTTTTACAATTTGACACATTGAAATCACTGCAGAAATGTTCTAACCAACAGGCCCATGTCACATACAGTACAGATACTTAATAAATAACCTACTATAAATTAAAAGCATTAATGTATGCTGTGTTTTTTGTTTTCACAAGCTTTGAAGGCGTAACGTCAATTACGCTTTTAAATAAGAGGTCACCTAAAGCTTTCGTCATGAGCCACCGCTGTGTTCAAAATTACATAAATGTTTTCAAAGTGCACTGCGAAGGGAGCACAGTTGTAAACATGAAGATGTAACTGAACTGTAAAAATGCTTTGAAAGCTAATTACACCTAAGAGAGATGAGTTTAATGCTTTTTTAAAAAAGTAATTCCAAGTTTAAATGTTAGAATGTTCTAAATGAATAGGGAATAGGGGGGATAACTGGGAACAGAACACAGCCAGGAACTATGTTTCTAACTACAGCTGTAGTCGCAAGCATACAAGTTTGCGACGCAGCTTGTGAATGTTCGTTGGAACGATGGATTTGGGAAACGCCAAATCAACGAACTATGTTTGTAACGACGGAACTTGCGACTTTAGTTGGCTAACTGTGGTTTTCAGAAACACACCCCAGATAGCTTTCTCCAAATACCCAAGCTCAGACAGTAGACAGTTGCGGTCTAATTTCATTGGCTGCTTTGACAATCGCGTCAGCCCCAACTTCAGACACGTCCTCCATCAAGCATTGACACTGAAGCCCCTTGTGAATTGGGCATTATTCTGCAAGAAGTGCACTCGTTTAATGCGAATGTTTTAGAACTTCCAATTCAGTTGCCTATAAGAGAGATGATTAGGAATCATAAACTGCAGAAAACAATCAAATTACTTGCTTTGCAAACAAGTGTCTTCATGACTCAACTTATTAAGTAGAAGAATATAATACGAAAATATCACTTTGCAACATCAAGCAGCATAACAAGCTTTTTTGAACATCTAAAATTCAGTGGAAGTGGATAAACACCAACCTGATTTGACCAAGTAGGACATGTAATGGATTAACATTTATGTTGATCCTGGAACAAAATCAGAATTAAGAGATATATTTACTGTTTATGTTAAGTTTAGGCTTACGGTTAGGGTTATCCACTTCTACATGATCGTTATCCAACTATTATTCCCCTCTGATTTTGGAAATAATTTGCATTTATGGTGGGGTTTAGGGGTAGGGAATAGGTATGAATTAAATTTTCTATCAAAAATTATGTTTCATGATAAACATAGATGTTAATCCAGGATTACATCATGCTTGGCAAAATCATGACGTGCGAAGTTTCGAGCCAAAAGGATTCCAGTGGCTGCGCCCGCTATGTGATAAATAAGGTCAAAAAACATTGCTAAACTGAGGCAAAGCAGGAGCAAGTGATACTTGAACATTTGTCCCGCCTTCTTTAGATCGGCTACTGGGCTTAGTTGAAACGGAAAAATGGAGGCTGCTTTCATCTGCAATGAAATTGTGATTTGGACATTTAAACAAACATTTGACCTGACATGGCTGGCATGGTTTTGATTTAACATTAATAGCGTTATTTCCACAAACTGCAACTTTACCAATGAATGCTCTTTTTTTTGTTGTTGAGCAAATCAGCACCAATTACAGTGGGGGAAATAAGTAGAACACGTTACCGTTTTTCTCAGAAAACATTTTTTTTTTTTAAAGGTGTGAACCTACACTGGTCTCACGGTTCGGTTACGATTATCATGCCATCGATACGGTTCAGTTCGATATCTCGGTGCATCACGGTGCATTGATGATGCGTTTAATGCACCATTTTATATTATCTTCACAGCACAGCAATCCTTGTATTAAAATGTATGAATATATTTATATACTATATGTAATACAATTTTGTCCTTTAATACAAACAGTCAGATATATAAACTGTACCTTTAAAAACTCAAGTACATGCACAGAACAACACAAGCATTTATAGGAAGTAAACAAATATAAATATCCTGCTCGCTTTTTGAGCCTTGTGAGTTCATTCTTACACCCCTATGATTGGTCACGCGCTCAGAAAGGGCTGCGATTGGCGCTGGCGCTCTTCACAGATGAGTGACACTGATAAACGGCAGCAGCGATCACAGCTGATCCATGATAGACAAGGTGGAGAAAAACCCTGCAGACACGCGCTCTTGTCTGTGTCCAGAAGTATCGCTATTGCAGCCGAGAGGAGAGGAAAAGTCATGCCAGCAGGTCAAATGGGCCGCAGTGAGAGAGAGAAAAGGAGTACTTTCATTTTCTCAATCGCAGTGTAATAGGGGCTTGTGCTGTAAATGTCAGTGAAAGACTGTCCAGAAAACAAATGAGATAAATGACGTCAGTACGTAATAACTGTTTATGATTATGACTGAACCGATACCGAATTGTCCGTGTCTGCATCGCGGTGCACCGAAGAAACAATTAATTTTGACACCCCTAATATTTTTAAAGGGCTGTTGAAATTTTCACCAGATGTTGGTTACAACCAAAGAAATCCATAAATGCAAAGAAAACTAATTTAATTAGTTTACAAATGAAGTTATGTGTAATAAAATGAAATGACGCAGGGAAAAAGTGTTGAACACAGGAAGAAAGGGAGCTGTAGAAAGGCTCCCTTTTATTCCCCTCTACTATCTTGTAACCAAGTACATTTCAGATGCGATTTAATATAGATGCCCAGGAATGTTGTGCCCACTTTAAAGATACTATGGCATGAGTTACTTAAACTAAATTAAACAACAAATCACTGTTTAAAAACTGCTGCTTTTTTCAAATAAGAGACAATATCCCATTTTTATGCATCTTGCTGGGTGGCATGGTGGCTCAGTGGTAGCACTATCGCCTCACAGCAAGAAGGTCACTTGTTCACCCCATCTTCACGTGGGTTTCCTCTGGATGCTCCAGTTTACCCCACAGCCCAAACACATGTGCTATAGGTGAAAGCCCAGACAGCAGCTGAAATCTCTCAGTAGTTCTTAAGCAACCCTCTGCCCTTCATCAGTGTAAATAAATATCAGCTGCTTCAGTCCAACATCTACATTAGCAGGATGATGAAGATGAAACCAGGATGGACATTTCAGCAAGACAATGGTCCAAAACACAGCCAAGGAAACTCTCAAATGCTTTCAGAGAAAGAAAATCAAGCTGCACAATGGCCCAGCCAATCACCTGACCTGAATCCAATAGAAAATACAAAATAAAGCTCAGATTTGATAGACGAGAGCCACGGAACCATCAACATTTTTACACTCTGTTGAAGTCTTTGGAAAACTCACATTTGAGCAATGCATGTGACTTCATTTTCCATATTTAAGCTGCCGCTATATAAAGTATTAAATACATTTCAGTAGTTCAGCACTTTCTCCTTGTGTCATTCCATTGTTATTACACAGAACTCATTTTTCAAAAATTTTTTTTGGTTTGTTTTATTTTTATGTTTGTATGTTTATGTTTTTACCAAAATCTGGTTCAATACCATGTCAACAGCTCCTTTAGAAATATTACTACCGGGGAAAAACATGACATGTTCAATACTTATTTCCCCCAATGTATATAATCCACTCTTATATCTAAAATTTGTCAAACACGTTTTATCGAGGGAAATCTAAATTGCAATAATCATCTAGCATTTTATCACCCAGCTCTACTCTTGTCACATTTTTATTCCCCTCTACTATCTTGTAACCAAGTACATTTCAGATGCGATTTAATATAGATGCCCAGGAATGTTGTGCCCACTTTAAAGATACTTTGGTATGAGTAACTTGAGTAACAACAAATCACTGTTTAAAAACTGCTGCTTTTTTCAAATAAGAGAGAATATCCCATTTTTAGGCATCTTGCTGGGTGGCATGGTGGCTCAGTGGTAGCACTATCGCCTCACAGCAAGAAGGTCACTTGTTCTCCCCATCTTCATGTGGGTTTCCTCTGGATGCTCCAGTTTACCCCACAGCCCAAACACACGTGCTATAGGTGAATTGAATAAACTAAATTGACCGTAGTCAGTGGGGGTTCTAGTTTAAATGGCACCCTGGGTGAAACCACCCCAAACATAACCCTCCCCATCCCCCAAGAAATAAAGGCACTATGTCGTTGACTATATATATTTTAAATATTAAAAAATATATTTTAAATATATACATTTAAAATAATTATTATAAATACATTTAAATGTATTTATTTATTTTCAATAAATATATCAATTGATTTATAATAATAATAAGAATTATTATAATTATTATTACTTTATTATTATTATTATTATTATTATTATTATTATTATTATTATTATTATTATTATTATTATTATTATTATTATTACTATTATTATTATTACTATTATTATTATTGTTATTATTATTATTATTACTATTACTATTATTATTATTATTATTATTACTATTATTATTATTATTATTATTACTATTATTATTATTATTATTATTATTATTACTATTATTATTATTATTATTATTATTACTATTATTATTATTATTATTATTATTATTACTATCATTATTATTATTATTACTATCATTATTATTATTATTACTATTATTATTAGTAGTATTATTATTATTATTATTATTACTATTATTATTACTATTATTATTATTATTATTATTACTATTATATTATTATTATTATTATTATTATTATTATTATTATTATTATTATTATTATTATTACTATTATTATTATTATTATTACTATTATTACTATTATTATTATTATTATTATTATTACTATTATTATTATTATTATTACTATTGTTATTATTACTATTGGTATTATTATTATTACTATTATTATTATTATTATTATTATTATTACTATTAGTATTATTACTATTATTATCATTATTATTACTATTAATATTATTATTATTATTATTATTACTACTATTATTATTATTATTATTACTATTATTATTATCATTCTTTTTATTATTATTATTATTATTATTATTATTATTATTATTACTATTATTATTATTATTCTTTTTATTATTATTATTATTATAAATAAATAACAGAAATCAATCCTAAATGTAACTGAAAAACTATGTAAAAACACAAATGGAGTAATATTCCAAGACTTTTGCATGAATATTAATTATGACAATTCTATAGAATCCAAAAAAACATATTTTATAGAATTATCTGCTGTCTTAGACCAGACTCATGGCCTACAATTAATGTTATGAAGTTTTAGTTACATCCCTTACTCATTAACCCTCCTTTCTGCTTCATAGCCATACTGTACTTAGTCAAAGTAACATCATCATTTTATATAAACTTTAGTTTAGTCGGCGTGCATATTAGCGTGCATGTAAACAACCGGGATCAGTAGCAGCCCGTAAGGCGCACGGGAATGGTTTTCTGCGCACATGCGTCAATTTGTTTTCACCAGTGTTGTTTCAGTTGCACATAAAGAATAACAAACTGGCATGTGCAAAAAAACTTGCATGTGCAAATGTGAATAGCCTCTAACGTCTTTATTCTGGGATAAGCACTCTAAATTAATACACTTTCATGAAGTAAATCTTATCTCAAAGCTTTTACTGGGGCACATTTTTTGGGGGGGCACAAGCTTTTACTGGGGCACCGTCTTCCCATGCCGTCCCCAGCAAGATGGCGATCGCCCCTATTGCCCATGCCTAAATTTGCCACTGTCCGTAGTGTATGGGATGCAGCTGGAAAGGCGTCCGCTGTGTAAAGCATATGCTGGATAAGTTGGTGGTTCTTTCCACAGTGGCGACCCCTGATAAATAAAGGCACTAAGCCGAAGGAAAATAATGGAGTGATATCCATCTGCTTTCAGCTACATAATAATTGAAACATTAACAGAGCTGGCGTATCAAATTTTCAGTGTGTTCCTGGCAGGAGATTGATCTTTATTGCCTGACAACATATCGTTCGTTCTATCATCTCCTCTACTGCGAATACTTACAGGAATTTGTAATCACTTTGACAGATATTAGTGTTAGGTCTAACCGACGAGATGTAAAAACCCTTGAGAGTTTTCACGTCTCTGGCTGCCACGATGATGTGAGGTGATGTGGCTTACAAATGTATTCACGGCTGCTTATCTCCTCCGCCACCTTGGGGAGATTTCACGATGAAATATTTATGAAGATACATTTTTTTAACTTTAAGAAAAAAAGTGGCGTACATCTGAGGAAATCTTTTTTTTCCTTCTCTTCTGCACATCTCAAAAGCAGTGGTGGGTGTGAGATCGTGTCCTGCTGCGAGGATGAGAGGAGGAAGAACGAGTGCCATGAAGGATGGAGACAAAATGGCAGCATCAAAGACAAGTTTGCAATGATGAAAGAGCGTGATGCATGCCATTGCAAGACTAGAATTAATACGCGTTTATATAATGTAGCACAAGTTGCATAATTGTATGCTGGACACATTCGTCGAAGTGGTTCTCAGAGAATTTCATAACATTCAAATCAGCTGCACTGATCATGTAAAGCTGATACTGTTGAAGTCAGAATTATTAGCCCCCAACCCCCCCACCCCCCCGAATTATTAGCCCCTTGTATATTTTATTCTCCCAATTTCTGTTAAACGGAAAGATTTTTTTTTTCAGCACATATTTCTAAACATGGTGTCAAGGTGGCGCAGTGGGTAGCACGATCACCTCACAGCAAGAAGGTCGCTGATTCGAGAAAGTCTTATGTGTTTTATTTCACTAGAATATAAGCAGTTTTTAAATTTTTAAAGGCCATTTTAAGGTCAATATTATTAGCCCCTTTAAGCTATATATTTTTTTCTGTCTACAGAACAAACCATCGTTATACAATAACTTGCCTAATTACCCTAACCTGCCTAGTTAACCTAATTAACCTAGTTAAGCCTTTAAATGTGACTTTCAGCTGTATAGAAGTGTCTTAAAATATCTAGTCAAATATTATTTACTGTCATCATGGCAAAGATAAAATTAATCAGTTATTAGAGATGAGTTATTAAAACTATTATGATTAGGAATGTGTTGAAAAAAATCTTCTCTCCGTTAAACAGAAATTGGGAAAAAATAAACAAGGGGGCTAATAATTCTGACTTCAACTGTGTATGTATATAATTGTATAATATATATGTATAATATGTATGTATGTGTGTGTGTGTGTGTGTGTATATATATATATATATATATATATATATATATATATATATATATATATATATATATATATATATATATATATATATATATATATATATATATATATATATAGTTAAAGTCTGAATTATTAGCCCCCTTGTTTATTTCAACACACTATTTTTTACACACTAAACTCTATATTACTTCAAAGCCAGAAACAATTTTTTTTTTTTTTGCACTGCAACTGATGAAGCAAATACACATTTTACCTCAACAGGTAAAACCACCAAAAATAAAGAGCCCATAATAATATGGTGTCATGGCTTTGCAATCGAAAATGTCCTTATAATGGAAGTCAATGGGGCAAAAACAGGCACCAACATAACAAAAAGGAAGTAAATTTGCCCAGAGTGTATTGTTAAATAAAGCATTTTCCCAAAATATGTGTCAAAATAAGATTTGTCACCAAAAATTACCCCAGAGTGCATGAAAACATCCCCAACTGCACACACACTGTAAAACCCAACAATCAACTTTATCAAATGAAATGAGTGTAGTTGACTCAAAATTTACTGAAAGGTAATTCCACTCATTTGAAAAGAGTTTTGAACTCAGTGTTGAAGGTAATGAGGAAATTAAATACTTCATTACTTCAACTTAAATGGAGTAAGTTCACAGTACTCATATAGATTGATTTTTTGTTTTTTTTACTCAAATGGTTTGTTGCAATCGGTTTCCTCAAATGGGTTGAGTTGCCTTAACTTATTGGGTTTTACAGTACTCAGTTGGTTTGATTCTCTTCATTTATCGGGTTTCACTGTGCTCAAATTGCTTCATTTTCTCAAATGGATTAAGTTTACAGGACTCATTTGGATAATTTTTTTAACTTAAACCATTTGAGGAAGCCGATTGCAACAAACCGTTTGAGTTCGCTTAACTTTTTAGGTTTTACAGTGCACAAGGGTAATAAAAGCACAGGTAAAAATAAATATTATTAAAATTGAAAGTAATTATATAGTATTTTAATATATTTTAAAATCATTGATAAGTCCAGTCTTCATTGCCACATGATGCTTCAAAAATCAGAACAGTTGTGGAAAAGTTTTAATAGTTATAAAGTTCCGATGAACTGCAGAAGAACTTTTTTAGTGTACACTTCCATCCAGAGTAGCAGGCTTATGTCCTCACCTCAGGGTAACCTCAGAGAAATGAAGCGAGCACCAGTGTGTTCTGAGGTAAGCGTCTATCTGCTGGTATCTTGAGTCACTCGGTGCCTTTGGCCGCTCTTTTGTTTACCGCTGAGCCCTGGAGTTTGTTTATATCCTGTTAGATGAATGGAGACACAGCCAATCAAACCAGGTCAGAAAGAGAGAGAGAAATGAGAAGAAGTGCTCACAGAGGACCATGAGAAAATAGATCGGGCATGAGAAACTGCCAGCACATTTTGTTTAGCCTTCATGAAGTTTCTGGACTCTGTCTGAGTGCTGCTGCGGGTGGTTAGACAGAAGTTTAAAAAAAATGTGGTTAAAGAGGCCAAATTATATAGTTTATTTTTATTTGGTTGCTGTGCTAACACTTCAAGTCACAATGAAATCAAAATGTACTCTTCTTATTTTAAATGTATATAGTTATTATATGTATATAACCAGCGGTGGAGAGTAGTGAAAAATCATACTCGAGTAAAAGCACCATTACTTGCTCAAAAATGTAGTGCAAGTAGAGTAAAAGTATCTGCTGTAAATATTACTCAAAGTATAAGTACAAAGTAGCCCATTCAAAAGTACTCAAGAGTGGTAAGTATTACGCTGGGAAAGGTTGATGCATCTACATGTAATTTGTGCACGTGTGTGTGTGTAAACGTAACATTCTGTAGTGCGTTTAGTTATTGTTTACGGCCATTTCAGTCATCATACAATAAAAATCTGTCATCTTCTTATCAGTGACTTTCAGTCTAAACAGTCTCTGGGTCATTGCATGTAAGTATCTTCTTGGACACTTTTAATTGGAGATGGCCAAGCTAGGGCCCACGGGCCAAAGTTGGCCCTTTGTTTTCTTTTGATTTGGCCCCCAGAGGGAAAATGATTGGGAAGGGTTGGAAAATGCCTTTAACAGAAATTCTCATTTATATTTTAATGTAACCTTTTGTTTGTTTGTTTGTTTGTTTGTTTGTTTGTTTGTTTGTTTGTTTTTATTGTTGAGCTACAAAAAAGCAAACTGAAATTAAATGTTTCGTTTAAATGTTGTGCATGAATAAGATCTTTAAAAAATGTACATTCTGTCACTTAACGAATACAAATCAAGGCAAAGGCAGGTTCAGCATGACTAGTGTATTCGGCACTGAACTCAATTGTTTGGATCTTTTAAAATATTTTTAACGGTTTTTATTATAATAAGTTTGTTAAATTAATATCAAATTTCAACAAAAAAATAGAATGCATTAGTAAATACGGTTGAAGTATTTTTTTCTATTTATTTATAGATATTATGAAATAAATTAGGAAATAAATTACCCATGGCAACTTTAATGTAATACAGTTTGCTATATTTGCTTTCGGCCCACAGCTCTCAATCAAGCTTGGATTTTGGCCCTTTATAAGAAAAAGTTTGGGCACCCCTGCTTTTAATGCTTCTAAACAGTTTGCTGCATGTCTTGAATCACTGCAGGAATCACTGGACTGATTTTTCTAATCCCCATAGACAGGAAAAAATAAAGTAGCGACTGCAGGTTGAAAGAAAGTAGTGAAGTAAAAGTACCGAAACTGCTCTAAAAATGTACTCAAGGGAAAGTAAAAGTACGCATTTTCAAAACTACTTAGTATAGTACAATTTCTGATAAAAACTACTCAGTTACAGTAATTAGAGTATTTGTAATTAGTTACTTTACACCACTGTATAAAACTTTATTATTTGGTAAAAATTATTTGACCTTATAAACTTTTATTAAATACCATAACCTTCCCTCCCCCTCAAAACTACTTTTCTTCACTTCTAGTCACATGGAATGCCATTCTGGAGTGGGTATCAGCAAAGTCAATTTAAGGCAAGTAATTTTACTCGGCGGTCATCTTTGAAACGCCTCTCGGGCAGTATGCTCGTTCATTCCGTCTGAATGGGGAAACATCAAATTCTCCAAAACTGCATCCCAAGCTTATAATTGAATTTCATTTTAGGAATCACCAATAAAATTAAACAACAATGTTGCCTTTAGTTTCCTTTCTAAACGTCCAAATCGCACAAAATCTGCAGAAACTCACATCTGGTCCAAGCCCCTGCCAAAGAGCTTAGAATCACCAAGAGGTGACACTCAATAAAAGGTTCCACTGCAACAGCAGCGCCCAGCGATTCCGCCATTCTGGAGTGAAAGCTATCGGCCGTCCATTGGATCTTACTGCTGTCGCGATGGCAAGCAGATGCTTTGTTTTTTATTTATTCATTTTAAAAAGTGCATCAAAGCTGAAATACAACCTGAAAGACGACGATACAACACTTAAAATCATACACTGGTGATTATCAGCACTTTTAATAGTTTATTTTACAGACTTAATGTTTAATATTTTAACCATACTTGTTTTCTGTTTTCTTGAAACGGTCACTTTTAGGTGAAATTACTTTAATTTAATAGTTTACTCTCTGGCATAATACATATTAATACTGACATATTAAATTAAAATTACATGACTTTCAAAATGGGATGTTGATAACAGATTAATAACAGTACTTTTTGTTGGAGTATTATATTATAATAGTACATAGTATTTTTTCCAGTGTTGTCTGTTAAAAAAAGACTAATAACTTTTTTATTTAAAAAGCTACTTTCTCCAAATTTATTTATTATTTTAATATATTTTTATTCATAATTTTTAATGCTGTCATTAAGATAATATAGATTTTGTTGTGTATACTCATTTTTCCTTCACTCTAATTTGAGTAAAACAAAACAAAAAGTAAGGTGGGTAAGGTTTATAATCTAATTAATACATATTAAATTTCTTTAACATTATTAAATGTACATGCTAAATCACGTGTTTAGTTCTAATGTTCAATTTCAAACTGTTTATTTTATTTTTTAAGATCTGAGGTGAACTATCTGCTGCTGCTTTTAGTATATGGCAATAAATGTCATTTAATATAGCATTCAGACTCACATCATTAGCATTCAACATTGAATAAAGCACATGAGGTGTACCTGAGGTGATCATAGTCAGTTTTCTGTTGTCCACCTGTGAGAAATAGAAGCCGTTTCTAATATATCAATTTGAGATGTTGGTTAGGACAAAACTCCTTTTAATATGTAAAATATTCCTTCTATCGGGTGCCGTTGCTTTTATTTAGAACACAGTTTAAATCACTCGCTCCTGTCCTCAATCTGGCAACCTGCGCTTGTGTTTGCTTTGATCCAGGAGTGCAATACCTAGTTCAACCACTGAGTGTCAAACTTACATACTGCACCTTTAATCTACAGTTTCAGCTTCAAATGCTTAAAAACCTTTTGAAGCCACTCTAAATGTCTTGAAATGCCTTTTTTTGTATTCCTTAACATTTTGCAGTGCACACTGAGTCACAGTGAAAGAAACTTGCACACTGAGTCTAGTGTGTATTAATGAATCCATTGTGCGAAACGAAATCTTCACATTGTGATGCTTGTGTTCTCTCTCTTCAGAAAAAGAAAGAGGAAATATTGTCCATTGAGTTGAATTGGTACCGAACGGAGACTGACAACACACACACACACACACACACACACACACACACACACACACACACATACACACACACACACTCACACAACAAACAGAAAGGCCTGGGATTGAAATCAGCATACAGTAGGCTACAGCAGTGGTTTTTAACCATCCACCACAATCTATCTTTATTTTCCGAACTTGCTTGTCATAAAGTGCTCTGTGCTGCGAGATGAAGTGTAATAATTTGTTAAACAGCATTCTATATTTTGGCTTTCACTAGTACAGTCGCTCTGAACTGTTAAAACACTTGCTAGGCATGCGAAAAACTGAAAAGAATCAAAACCTGGTCTGAATTTTGTATTTATTTATTTCATTTTTTATTTTTTTGGCAGACAAAAGTTTCTGAGGCAGTGTATAAATGTGATTTGCACAACGTGAGGTCATATTTATTTTTTAACGTGAGAAGATTTTGGAAGAAGTGTGCATGAACTTAAAAAATGCGTTTTACAACATTTTGGGGGGCTAAAATTGTGTTCCTGACACAACCATGTGGTCACAATGTCTGTGAAAGGGTTCAGACAGTTGGAACATTAGCTTATCAGATGGCTACAATATCATTAGTTGGACTAGAACATTTTAAAGGTGAATTATTGTGCAACATTTAAAAGTGTTGGTACTGTAGTCTCTGCATCACTTAAAGTTGAACTCTGCTTAACCTTGTATTCCTAACAGTCTCTGCCAGCCGTGTCTCCTCAAATCACCTTCACTTGCTTGATGACTTCTAGTTGTCAGTGTGAACGCATCCTAAGACATCAACTGGCATGGTTTTATTTGGAAATGCAAAACACAGTAAGATGTTTCTAGAACATATCTGGAAACAGTATAAGCTTCTTTATATTTATTCTATATGTATATATTTATTCTTTATAATGACGAGATGATCCCAAGGTTTCCATATCCTGGACCAGGCCGTATCCTGAGCAGCTACTGTTGTGGTCATGGAGGAGTGGAGAACATGAGATTCTTGTGACGCTCCAGGGACAGACGAGTCTTCGCTGAGGCCAGCTTCCAGCCTCCACCACTGAGACTGCAGCTCTGCACAAGACGTTTGGCCAGCGGAGAAATTAAAATGGTCGTGCCCATCTGAGTCTGGTTTCTCTCAAGGTTTTTTTTCCTTCACCTCGCCAATTAGTGAAGTTTTTTTCCCTCTCCGCTGTCGCCACTGGCTTGCATGGTTCTGGATCTGTAGAGCTGCGCATCGATGGATTTGCTCTTCAGTGTTTGGACTCTCAGTAGTGATTATTAAACCACACTGAACTGAGCTCAACTGAACTGAACTTAAACACTACAAACTGAACTACACTGTTCCAATTTACTATGACCTTTTATGTGAAGCTGCTTTGACACAATCTACATTGTAAAAGCGCTATACAAATAAAGGTGAATTGAATTGAATATTTCTGAGTAGGTTCATGTACTGTCGTTTGTTTAAGGAAAACTACAGCGTGCAACCATAGACTGTCAAAGATATGGACGAAGTATCCGAGACGTCATCCACAGGTTTCTGAAGAATGCAAAAGAAGCTACAAGTAGGTGTGGCCAACCTGCGGCATTATGTTCGCGCGTCATCGCACCAACCATGGGATACCAAACAAGGGCAGAGAGGCAGAGTATGAGCGGAGCTACAGAGGCCTGCTAGCATTTTGCTTAGACAGGCTTTTCTTTGAGAGAAATACTTCAATACCTGTGACTCGTTTGTGTTCTGACCACATGTGCTTGGTTGTACACTATATCAATAAAGTGTTTAGACATTTTAAAACGATGTTGTAACACATTGAGCCACTAAACATTGTTTTTATGATGTTTTTCTACAGGAGGAAAACCTGAATTACTTCCAAACACTTCAAATATAGTCTGTGTTAGTAAATACAAGGCTATTGATGAAATCAAGGCAAAGAACTGTATGACAACGTTTCAGATGACTGTTTTATAGCATACAGCTGATCAATCTGTCAGATTCTAGAGTGCATTACAGGTCTAAAGAAAAATATAAATGATCTTGAGTAAAACAAATACATTTATAGAGATGGTATATAAGTATATAATTTCACTCACCTGGGAAATGGAGGCCATGTGAATGGTTTGTGAGCACAATTAAGTGCACACAGCATGCTTAATCATCTGATAATTGTAAGAATTAATTCCAAAAGGCAACTGATTGTGTAAAGCCACATGAAATAAAACAAAAATACGATGTATATGCCGAGTTCAGTGGCTAAGCAGCCGGAATCAACTGAGGTGAAGTGACCGCGACCAGCGAGACCTAGCTGTCGCTCAAGTGGCCCCGCCCTTAATTATGCAGACTTAATCAAACCTAGTATAAACGAAACGGATGAGTCACAAAAAAAATTCACCCCCCTCACAGTTGTCATAAAAGGCCATATTAGCTATATGAACCAAAATCGCTCTTTGTACCAGGCTGTAAACACCTTTTTTCTGCTTTAAAGTTGGCCATTTTAACAGTGAAATCTGCTCTATTATGGAGCCAGGACTAGTGGAATTTTGATGAATTGCAGTTTCAGTTACTTCCTTATTAGCTTCATGAGGGAGAGTGGGAGGTTGCCGCTTGTGTGCAACAGACTGATCGATCAGTGAATAAATAAGAAAAGGCTACAACTTCTGATTCTTTTCTAGTCAACTAATTTCTGTTCTCTCTGTCTTCCTGTGCCACCTCTCCACACTGATCTTCTTCTTCTTCTGCACTCCTCATCCTTTGTGTCCTTTCTTTTTGCTGAGAATTGGAGTTTTCTGGAAGAGACAGCTGGAGGTCTATGGCCCACTGATTTCTTACCCACAATCCAATCTGCCCACAGACCACTGAACTCTCTCGCTCTCTGTCTGTGCGCTGAAATTATGAAATAAAAAAAAAAGCTTTTTTGCTCTGTAGGTTTTGATGATACGCTTGACCAGCAGAAAATAATAAACTATATTTTGGTTGAATACACGCTTAGACTATGAAATTGAAGCCCGAAATATACAGTCATCAAAACATTCATGAGCACTTCAATCATTATTATTTATGTTTTTGCCATATCAATTCAATTCTTCTTTATTTCTATAGCCCTTTTACAATGTAGATTGTGTCAAAGCACTTAACATAGAAGTTCTTGTAAATTGAAACAGTGTCAGTCCAGGTTTCAGAGTTGACGTTCAGCTTAGTTCAGTTCAGTGTGGTTTAATATTCACTGCTGAAAGTCCAAACACTGAAGAACAAATCCATTCGTGAGCAGCTCCGCAAGTCCCGAACCAAGCAAGCCAGTGGCGAGGAACAAACTTCACCAATTGATGAATGTGAAGCTAAAAAATCCTTGAGAGAAACCAGACTCAGTTGGGCACAACCATCAGTCTAGGCGCTGAAAGCTGGAGAACGTTAGACGTCCATTATGGAGAAGCTGCGGGTGTTCAGGCTGGCCCATGTCTTATCTGTCACTGGGGTTGTTCAGGAATCAGTCTCATGCTCTCCACTCCTCCATGACCGCCACAGCATCTGCTCAGGATACGGCCTGATCCAGGATTATGGATACCTCTAAGGCCCCTTTTTAGTTTTAAAACGCATAAGTTTTGCTACGGTTGAACCTTCCGTCCACACTACCCCGGAGTTTTCAAGCCCCGAAAGGGGGGTTTTGAAAACCCTGAAGAGGCCATTTTGGTTTTAAAACGCTGCTGCTCCGTGTCAGTGTGGATGGGGGAAACGGAGACATCTGAAAATGGAGACATTCACCTATGTGATTGGAGCACAAAGTTGAAGTACATAAAGTTCAGTCTTGCATCCTCTCCTTGTAAGTTCAGACTTCACAAGTTTGATATGGAAAACTCCTGAGGACACGTAGAGTAAATCTTCAAAGGGAACAGTGTATCTTATAATGTCATTCACTTCACCCTGGCTACGTTGTTTCACTATCTCAACAATAAAATGAAAACATGATATAAGGAACTGCCTATTTTCATCTTGATATTAACAACTGTAACAAACACCAAAAATGTTGAGGCGTCGTGTAGCTACACATTTATATGACCGTCATCTTCACTGTATGCATATTTATAGAGTCTATAACATAACTTTTAAAAAAATGAACATACCCTGTCTCTTTTGCTGAAAATCAGTTTTAATAATCAATAATGGCAATCAATAATACAATAGGTTTAACCAATATAGAAAATAAAGGCAAACAATCAGTCAAATGTGCATAACCAGTGTACGTGGTTACATAAATTAATAAATTAACTTATCTTTGCGCTCAGCCAAAACACGTTAGCTGAGAGAGTACTTAGAAATAGATCAAATGAATTAAATCTCACATTTAACAACTATAAGTGAGATGAAATCCAGCAGTAGATCCTTAATGAACTGTCTGACATGCGCTGCTCTCACCTGGGGAGGTGTGCTCAAAACCCCAGCATTCACTGCAGCACATGGCAGAGTGTGTGTAGTCACATGATGTGCATTTTCAGTAGTATAGTGTGGACAGAGATCTTTACAGAAACACTAGATGAAACACCAGTTTGGACGTGAATCATTTTCATTCTAAACACTGTTTTATAATTAAAATGTATTAGTGTAAACAGGGCCCAAAAGTTCTTGGTTGTCATCTTCTCTTCACAGGTCTGGAATCACATCAGTGGCGCTGCACAATCTCTAGAGGCCTCGTGATGAGCATCCCCAGGTGGAAATAGAGAACAAAGAAAATAATTAGCGTAGCTGCTGTTCATAGTGTAGTTAAACAAGAGATATTAAATATCAATGCAAAAATGAAGTGCTATAAAGGAATATTGCTGATATATAAACTAAAATGTAAAGCATAGGAGTGGTTTTAACAAAATATCTAGTGCATTAAGACGGAAGGAGTGTGTAAATTCTGTAAATATCACTGGCCCCTGACTACCGTTCACAGAAAGTCATGATTACTTTAGCTATAATTAAATTAAATCTAAAGATTTCAGAAAGATAAGTCTAAACAGTGAAGAAAACTGCTCAAATTAAGTAATTTCTAGGGGTTTTTCAAGGTAAAAAAAAAGTTGGAAGTGATGACTGGGAGCTACTTATTAGTGAAGTTAAAAAAATTTTATGAGAAACTCATTTCTTACAGTATAATTAATATCTCATTGTTGCGTATGATGCAAAAGTAAGGCAACCGTGTTTTAATGAAGATGTATTTCCTTGAATTAAGGTCATGCTAATTAACCAAGGACTAGCTAAAATACAGCTAGACTGGCTAATGCAGTCACTACCGATGTTTTTTTTTTTTTTTTTCATGGCCACATGAAAACATGAAAACGATGCCCTAAACATCACTGCTTCTTCCTGGCTTTGAAGACGAGTAGGCCTTCAGGACTCTTTGGAAGTCTCTGTGGAAAACAAGTCAGTGTAATTAGAGATATATTATTGTAAAAATAAACAACCTGCTATTAAGAGGGGTGTCTGTATAGGTACTATGATGATTATTAGAAACGTATTAGTTTTGTTCTGAGCCCCAAAATATGCATGCTGAAAGCTTCCTCTGAAGGAATAGAGATGATGTGCTTATTAAAATCGAACATTTTACTGAGTACATTATTGACTCTCTGCTACTCCTTCAGTGAGGACTGGAAAACCCTGCAATGCACCAGCCGAGGATTGTGTGTATGTCTCACTCGGTTTCTTCTCATGTTTTCAACCCACTTTAACACCAGAATTAGAGACTTAATTCTATGGAAATGTTGCCCACTATAACTGTGACATGATTGTGATTGAATCAGAAATCATTTAATGAAAAAAAACTGTCCCTTGGGACTTCATTATATTCATAGGGACTCGATTGTGTGGTGAAAAGAAGATGGTTGTGTGTAAAATAGGAAGAAACCCCGCAAGGTATTGCATTTGGAAAAAATTGAGGTGGCACGTGAGTAATGGGTAGCACAATCGCCTCACAGCAAGAAGGTCGCTGGTTGGAGCCCCGACTGGGTCAGTTGGCGTTTCTGTGTGGAGTGTGTATGTTCTCCCCATGTTGGTGTGGGTTTTCTCCATGTGCTCCCGTTTCCCCCACAGTCCAAAGACATGCGCTATAGGTGAATTGAATAAGCTAAATTGTCTGTAGTGTATGTGCATAAATGCAAGAGTGTATGAGTGTTTCCCAGTGTTCGGTTGCGGCTGGGAGGGCATCCGCAGTGTAAAACATATGCTGGATAATTTGGTGGTTCATTCCGCTGTGGCAACCCCTTATTAAAAAAGGGACTTAGCTGAAAAGAAAATGAATGAATGAGTTGTGCAGCCCTACTTGATCTGTTTTTTATTTGATTATTGTATTTGGTATACTAGACAATACAATACTTTTTCTGTAATGTTAAGTATTGCCTTTAGAATATGAATTTAATTCAAAATTAGCTTATATTTAAAATAAAAAAGAATTAAATGAGATTTTCAGCCATATTGACAGCCCTGTCACTGCAATGTTTATATTATGCCATTACATTTGTAATAGCGTAAGAGAGACGTTTTGCCTCTGTCTGCTGGAGATTATTTAGGACGGGTCTATTTCAGTCAGTTGGGATGTTTGCCATCTGTTGTTTGGGATGTTGTATCCAGGTGATTTGTATGCTGGTGGTTATGGGACTGGGGTGTTATGGACCTTGAGGAACTACAGAGACTAGATTTCTAGGAATAGATGCTCTAGAGCAACTCAAACTCAGTGAGCTGAACCAAAGTGAACCACTAAAGATGTTCTTCTTCACAATTTGTGGAAAATAGCAATGTGATGTAAATGTGAAATGCCCTAGTCAAATTTGGCCAGAAGAACCTTTTTCAGAACTGCTGTCCAAAACAGATAGAAAATAGAGATGAAGTCTTGATATATGCAATGTAAATACATACATATAACAACAGCTACAGTGCAACAGTGCAATGAGAGTTCACTAGCATGTGACTAATTTTGGTCAATCTACAAATATTGCCATAAAAACTAACCAAACCAAGAGCATATAGTAACGTTAGCTGAGTTTTCATCACCCTGTGTTAATGTGTATTTTGAAGTTTCAGATGAAAAACGAGATGAAAATGTCAAATTTAGAATAGAAATTTGTTTTTACACTCACTTGAGGTGATTTTGGGCAAAAGGGTTAATGTGAATAATGGGAGATTGAAACTCATTTGCAGAATAAACTGATATAGCAAACATTACACCCATTTGACCCACTGTCTTCAGTGCTTATGCTTGTCTTGTTTACTGTTGGTTGCTAGGTTACCAATACTACAGTCAGCCGCTCAACTTGGTGGAAATGCACCTCATTCATGTTTGGGAATTTCTTTTTTAATTTATTTAAAGATTCACACTTCACATTTGAATAGAAACCCAGCTATTGTAACAGTTTTAAGTCCTGTTTCTGAACAAAGCAAATTATCTACATGTGTGAAAACACCCTATGGGACCAAACCTAGAATTATTAGAATTATCATAAAGTCATACAGTAAGGGGCCGATTACACTGAACGTGCTTTTCATTGTGAAAACTCGAGGCGCACCATAATGCCTTTTTTGTTGACAAGAAATAAAGAAGTGCGGTGGGCTTTTTATGTCGCTAGCCAACGACTGAATCAGCTGCGTATTGTGTGCGAGTGTTGCTGTTGATATTAATGTCATTTTAAAATTTCATAATAATGTGATATTCAAGATTTGTATAGTCATACAACTCTAGATGACTCTAAACAGTAACCGCTAGTCTCTCCTCTATCTACAAAAGTCTCCATAGTAGTCTTGTCAACACACACACTGCTGTCCACTCAATGAAAACCCCACCTCTGCTTTCATTTGATGAAAGAATGAAGCAGACGCCACTGACGTAGCGCACTTTTTCTGCTCATAGTTGACTTTTTTTCAACTGTGAGCACACAGGGAGCAACGGCATGAACGCAGGGTGCAGCAAGCAGTTAAAATGCGAGGCACACAGGCTGCATAAGCAGCACTCAAAATGTTCGCGGCTGTTACCATTCAAAAAAAGGCTCCTCTCAGTGCAAAAAGCAGGTTCAGTGTGATCGGCCCCAAAAGTCTGATTCATACTTTTGCGTTGTACTTTTCGGCGTGACCTACGGCGCATACCTTGCGCGTAGCCGTGCATTTGTCCTTCTGCACACTGTTTGTGTTGCTCTGCAATAACACTTCTGAAACGCTAGCTGGCAGTAGGTTTTTATGTTCCTCTGTGTCGAGTTTCTTCATGCATGTTTTGTTTTTTCTGACCGCTATAAGTAGCTAAAACTCGGTCATTCAGAGGCAGGAACCGGCGGATGTGCAATCAAAATCATAATCAGTGCCCACACTCGTCACCGCTACCAAGCTGACCAATCACAGAGCTTGCACTATGCATTGTTGCGATGTGTTACATTTTTTGAAAGGGTGTCAGCGTCGGTGTCAGCCACGATGAGGGCTATGCGACCGTGCGAAGGCTGCGCGGGACCATATGCGTGCACTTGATGCTGGAGTATAAATCAGCCTTTTGTCTTCTTTTTTTGGTGTGGTGGGGGGTTGTTTTTGTTTTACTTATTTTTTTATTTTTTGGTGACACATTGACTGGGCATGCAGTGTTTGGCCACCTTTTTCAGCATTGCTGCTTCCAGAAGTTAGTTTTTTTTTTTATTAAAAAAAATTTGTAGTAATTTCCTGAACTGTTATCTGACAGTTTTATTTTTATTGTGTAATTCACAGTCAGTCATGGGATTTTATACTTCTTAGTCTTGTACCCATGTCATTTTAATAGAAATTAGTTTGTAATCTTGTGATTTGCTTGGTTGGTTTGATCCATGGCTTACAACTTTGCTTTAACAAAAGATGAATGAGAAAAAAGTTCTCAACCAGAAGAATAAATTTCTAAATCAACAAACTGTATCGATCCTAAATAGGTTGTTTTCACATGATGTCATTGATGACACGTGAAATTACAGATGGAGGGCAGGAAGTGATTCTTCTACATAGGAATCGCTATCATAACATCAAAATGTTCCTGTTTAATGTTGTTTATAATTGTTTAAATCGGCCAAAATAAGAAATGCTGAACAGCTTGTATAGACTTCTAAAAGTTTTTGCTTATAAAGGGAAAAAAGTTCAAGAAACTGGCTGAAAAACGGAAGAAAAAGTCACAATGAACATTGATTCAATACATCCATCTGTACAAAACTTTTTGGAATGCCATAAATCGTTTGACAGCACCAATAAAGAATATATACAGGCCTAGCTGTGTGTATAAATATGTTAATGTGTTTTATAAAAATCAGATACAAACTCCACCACACTTAAACAAAATCCAGGAGAATATAAATAACCCCTGCTGTAATGAAATCTCCGTCTTGTTTTGCAATAATCCAAGTCTTTACTGGTGTTTTGGTGGAATAAACAACTGTAGCGTTAAACATCGACATGCGCAGCAGCAGTGAACGTTTGTTGGTAAACTCATCATCAGAACAAAAAGCAAATGCATCCCTTGTTACAAAACTAGGTTATTATTCTGGAGCATTTTTCCCCCTTACAAAAATCAATAAATAATAACATAGACTATGCTTATACGCTTCTGTATGCTTTGATCTGTTATTTCGAGAGGTCTGGAAGATATCCGCTTGGGGAAAAAGCTATAGTAATTTGCAATAAACATGTTTTTGAACCACATAGTAAAGTGTATAATGTCTACAACTCTTTAATGAATGCTATAGGATACAGTAGTATAGTAAACTGATAAACTGTAATAAATACTGTAATGTTAGTATAAACTGTGGTGTATTGTGATGGTGTATAATTATAGAGCCTATTGAATAATTTGTTTATTACTACAGGGGTAGTAATATGTCGCACCACAGCAACAGTATAATAACTATGACAGTTTAATTCAAGTAATTATCTATAGTATGTTTCCAAATACTATAGTATTCGCTATTGTATTTTTTCATGTAACGGCTTATACACCAAACAAACACACAACATTGCCTCAACGTAACGACCTTCCTACAATGTTGTACCAATCTTTTAAAAAGGTTGAGGATCTACATTGTTGCTGTGGTTGTCACAACAGTGTCATAATGTTGCCATTTAAACAGCCATTGCTTTAGGTTGTGTTTAGGTGGCATAGACGACCACTGTACAACATTTACTCGTCATCAATGAAGCAGTTTAAATTTCAACAGACCATTCGGCGTCTCACTCAACAACAACCGAGGAGACGTGAATATTTCTTCTTGCTAAATAAGTCATCAGTGGTCATTGTGCTGTTGTGTCAAGCTCTGATCTGTCCTCTCTTTTTCACCGCTTATTTTGACTTGTGTCTGCTGTGGATCCATCTCTGAACTGGATTCTCTGTTTGATTTCTTTCTCTGACTGCTTTCTACTAACCAACAACTACACCTGGTCTTCACCGGTCTGCTGTCCAGAGATTCCAGTTCAGAGATTCAATGTAGTGTCAGCGTTTTTATTTATTTGTTTGTTTGTTTATTTATTTGTTTATTTCATGCTTTCTTGTTTACTTTCCTTGTTTGTTTACCTTTTCAATTGACATTTTAATTTAGCCTGCCCTTTTAGTTTAATTATGTATAGTTAAGTATTTAATATAATCTAAACTTTATTTTATACTCTTTGCTAATAATTAGATGTGTACTGTATGTGTTAAATGTTGTGACGTATATAATAAAAAAGTTTGATTATATTAATTTGTGTGGCATTTTACAGTTCAAAGTTTACACATGCAGTTTTAAAAAAGAAAATGAATGAACAATATTTAATATTAAGCAATAATGGGAAATTATTACTGCTTATCCTGTATTATTCTAGGCAGTATTGATAAACTGCCAGGAAAAAAAAAATGTATACATTTAGCAAGAGCGTCTTCTCATGGTTGCTAAATGTCACACGACAACGTTGCTACAGCCTTCCCACATCTTGTATATCTACGTTGTTACAATGTAGCGAGCACGTAAGTGGTAACGTTGCCTTTAGAAAAAATGCAACGTTGTACAGACATCGCTACAACGTAGATGTGTTTGTTGGGCAGTATATACCGCCTCAGTGAAAGGCAAATATATTTTAGTTCAGTAGAAAACTCGGCCCTCTTCATGATATAAGAATCATTCCCAACATATGTGCTTATTTTCTTATTGTATCTCCTTTGAAATATGCTATAAATCATAAAAATACAGATTTTCCTCTATGTCTCCCATTTATTTTTAACTTCCTGTCCTCCATCTGAATTTCGCGCGTCACCAGAACTACCTGATTGAAAACAACCTATATTACAGATGGCGCTCATGTACTTTCTCTCTCTTTTTTTCAATACTGTTAACAAATACTCTAATTAAATACTGAAATGTTAATATAATAGAACAGGTAGCATCTATTTGGCATTCCAGTAATTTGCATAAGATTTGTCATCCAGATCTTATGTTTAATGCATTACAATGCAACTTTTAGCAGCACAGTCATGCCGAAACTCAGATGACATGTTCACAAACCAGACTAAACACTGCTTAGCCTCTCCCCGAGGAGACTTTCTGATGTGTTTCCATGAAGACAACTGATATTTTCGCTCAAGATTGTGGTAATTGTGGAGTTACAGTAGCTGGGGGCAACAATACTGAAGGGTTACGCTCATCCACAGTAGGCTCATTGTTGGGGTTTTTTAAGCTAGATGCTGAATAACATTACGTAACCTGTTCTGACGCGGCGGTGCTGTAAGAGGCCGCAGCATGCTGACTTTGTTTTCTCCTGTCATTGCAGATCTCGTCATTAGCGCGGCAAAGGATAAATTTGGAGCCATACAATCAGAGTACCAGAAGGTAAGTGCATGTGACCGTGCCTACCTGCACCTCCACGCGATTACATGCTCCGCCGCCACAGTTAAGTTGCAAGGACGTTGTCTCAGCGCATCTATTATGAAGCATTATTTTAATTGCATATGAAAGCCAAAGAGTGAGCCTTGCCCTATTATGTGCTTCTTCTGGAACAGCTCTTAATTGCTTTTGGCATTATAGCCTGTAGTAAACAGAGGAAGAAACTATTTGTTGCTTTTTATTAACAGTGTTTAGTAATTAATCAACAGCTCTTGCTTTGAAGTTCCAGCATCCAACTCCTGGGAACAAACAAACATATGGGGCAAAACCTAATGAACAACATTTCTTGTGTTGTTGAGAGGAAATGTGAGCTTGGGGACACACAGCCTCCTCGTTGTATATTTTATCAGATTTATTTCTAAGCTAATTTGTCCATATACAGTTGAAGAATTATTAGCTCTCCTGAATTATTAGCCTCGGTAAGTTCAGTTTAACACATTTCTAAACATAATAGTTTTAATAGTTAATTTTTAATAGCTGTTTTCTTTTATCTTTGCCATGATGACATGATTGCCATAACATTTGACTATATATATATATCAAGATACTAGTATTCAGCTTAAAGTGCAAATTAAAGGCTTTACTAGGTTATTGGGTAATTAGCCAAGGTTGGGTAATTAGGCAAATCATTGTATATAACAGATGTAGACAATCTGAAAAATATTGCTTAAGAAGGCTAATAATATTGACATTAAAATGGTTTTTAAAAAATTTGAAACTATTTTTATTCTAGCCAAAATAAAACAAAAAAGACTTTTTCCAGAAGAAAAAATATTATCAGATATACTGTGAAAATTTCCTTGCTCTGTTGAACATCATTTGGGAAATATTTAAAAAAGGGGAAAAAAAATCAAAGGGGGGCTAATAATTCTGACTTCAGCTGTGTGTAATATTATAGGAAATACTGTGAAAATTCTTGGTCTGTTAAACATCATTTGGTAGTTATTTAAAAAAAATAAACAATAATTTTAACTTCAACATTACATAGGGTAATCCGCTTGTGTTGTGAAGTGAATTTGATGGTCGAATGAGGCGAGTAAACTCAAAATGTTCGTGCGTCTATTTACATGCGAATATCGCGTACCGCGTCTGGTGTGAACACAGCATTAAACTTGCAAGAAAACCGTCAGATTGAGCTATTCACACATCTTGTGTAACTATATATGATATCGCAGAGAAGTAAAGTATCGCATTATCACATTTTTTCAATATCGTGCAGCCCTAATGTATATCAATATTTTGGGTACATGAATGTGGTTTTAAGCATGTGAATTTGGCTTTCCATGTGGACGTCATGTCTTTTGCTTGAATTACTTTTGAGACTTTTCTAACTCCATAGAAGAACAATAATTTTAAATGGATCATCTTTCAGCCAGTCAGCCTGTAATTTTCTTCACTCTTCAGTTTCAGTTGTGTTCAGTTTTGCTGTGACACTTAAGAACATGAAGAGCTGGATATTTGGATTTGACTGATGCCAAATCCATGATTCCCTCAATCTCTGGGGCTGTCAAAATGGGACTGGTTCCCATTACAGACCACAAGTGTTCTTCCTAGTTCTTAAGTGATTTTATTTGCCATTTGTTTGATTGTTTATCTGATTTGGCTCACCGTCTGTTCTGTATTTTTCTGTTCTGCATGCCTATCATCATCTGGCGCCTCCCAGCCAGAAAACATTGTTCTGACGCTACAGGTAACTTGTGTGTTTTGCTAGTAGCGTAAAGAGCCAAACCTGACCCAAATCTGACCATCCTCATTCCTTAGTTGCACTCTAACCTCACAAACCCCACCCAAGCCCTGCACTCATTCTCTTCAGTCTTACTCTCCATCGTAATCTTGACTGTGGTTGTGTCATCTGTGTGCAACACTACATTAGATTGAATAAAAATGTAGTAGACCTAGAATTATTTCATTAACATTCTGAAATGTAAATGTATACACTTACCCTAAAAATTTTTCGGAGAGATATGTTCAATATACATAAAAAGCCTAGTGGTGTAACGGATCACAAATCTCATAGTTCACTTTTTGAGTCACAGATCGGACCATTTTAAGGACAGGACAGAGAGCTTTAATAAGGGATAAGGGGATTCAGTCTTTTTCTCTCATATGGTGGCATGAGGACACGTATTGTGCTGCTAGGTGGAGACACTTTTCATTTTCTCCCAAAATATAATGGAGTTTCTCCATATTTGTGGCTTGCTGGAATTGTGGTAGAATTAGAGATATTTCTCTCTCTCTCTCTCTCTCTATCTCTCTCTCTCTCTCTCTCTCTCAATTCATTTCAGTTCAAATCAAAAGAGCCTCATTGGCATGACTTGTCAAAGTATTTCAGATTACTTAAGCAATGAATAAAATTGTAAAGTGATTCTATAATGCATGAATACATACAGAAAAGGAAAAAACAAACACACAATTAGAATTGTTTTGAATTTGTACACAAAAAAAGAAAGAGAAAAAGACTATGAGGATTAAAAATAGAATGAAACAGAAAAAATACACAACTGTACATTCATTCAGATGGTTTGCAATAATGTTTCTGACTAGTTTTGTCTCTCTCTCTACAGTGTGTGTGTGTCTTTGTCCGTGTTTGTGTGTGTAAACTGCTATTTGTGTTCTTTTGAGGCAGTTTAGAGTGTCTATCTGAGTTGATATTAATATATATATATACAGTGGGGGAGGGGAATATTGAACACATCATGTGTTTTCCTGGGAATAATATTTCTAAAGGAGCTGTTGACATGGAATTGAACCAGATTTTGGTAAAAACCCCAAAATAAAACAAAACAACAAAATATTTTTTTAAATGTTTAATCACAATGAAATGACACAAGGAGAAAGTGTTGAACTACTGAAATGTGTTTAATACTTTATATAAAAGGCTTGTTTGGTGATGGCAGCCTAAAGACACCTCTCATTTGGAGAATTAAGTCATATGCGCTGCTCAGGTGTGAGTTTTTCACAGAATTCAACAGAGTGTAAAAATCTTGATGGTTCTGTGGGTCTCGTCTATCCAAAATGATCTTTGTTTTGTATTTTCTATTGGATTCAAGTCAGGAGATTGGCTGGGCCATACTACAGCTTGATCAAACTTAAAAATACAAATAAATAAACATAAAATGTCAACATCTCACACTGTGCTAAAAGCCAAACTGAACAAGTGGGTTTTAAGAAGAGATTTAAAAACAGTAATGGAAGAGGCTTGTCTAATGTACAATGGCAACTCATTCCACAATTTTGGTGCAGCCACAGCAAAAGCCCGATCCCCTCTGAGCTTTCGACTGGTCCAGGGCACACCCAGGAGGAGCTGGTCGGCTGACCTGAGTGAACGAGAAGGTGTGTAAGGACAGAGAAGCTCAGAGAGGTAAAGGGGTGCAGTACCATTTAGACACTTAAAAACAAACTTAGTAACTTAAAAGGGTAATAATGGTAATGGTAATATTGGTAATAATGTTAACTTAAGTAACTTAAAATGGTAATAATTATAATAACTTAATCCTGCTAATGTAGATGTTGGTCTGAAGCAGCTGATATTCATTTACACTGAGGAAGGGCAGAGGGTTGCTTAAGAACTACTGAGAGATTTCAGCTGCTGTCTGGGCTTTCACTGCCTTTCTACAGTTCCCTTTCTTCATGTGTTCATCACTTTTTTTTTATCTGTGTAATTTCATTTTATTAAACATAACTTTATTTGTAAACTAATTAGATTTGTTTTCTTTTTATATACGTATTTCTTTAGCTGTTATCAACATCTGGTTAAAATTTCATGTCAAAAGCACCTTTAGAAATATATTTCTGAGAAAAACAGTGGTGTTCAGTACTCTTTTCCCCCAATGGATTTCAGTATCATATTATAACTAGTATATAATCTATTAAACCAGTAGTATTAGTATATTGGGAGTACATTGTTACACTTGAAGTTTTTCAAGATGTTACAAGTTGGATTCAGTTGATCAACGTTTTAAGCACCACACAGTGAGTGTCTCGACTCCAGATGAACTTTACACTTAATGCCATTTTAACACTAGCACTGTGTTCATTTTACTTTTCTCTTTGCCATCCTGCATTAAAATCATACTGTAGGTATTAACTGTCTCTTTCACCTCTATGATTGCTAAGATATTCACAGATACACCCACATTTCCTGGTCTTAAGCTGTCTGCCATTTTTAGCTCAGCCATGACCCAATAACAAGAGTGCGACTGCGCTAACACGGATGATGTCATCAGTAGATGAGCCCGTCTAAAGCTTGAAAATGCTGATACCAGAGGAGCTCAGCGGGAATGACCGCTCATCGTAATACGGCCAATAACCTCATGCCCTCTGTGCTATAATAAATGTGCGTGATAGTCTTATAGCAGCTAAGCTTTCGTCTCATTTCAAACAAGTATTTCACTCCTTACCCGCACAGGCATGATGGGAAATGAGCTTTTAAACCACTTTAAGAGAGTATTAAATATGGAAAGGCTCTACCCTTGAGGGGAAGTGAGGGTACTTGGTGACAGACAAAGCCTCTGGTTTATTCAGAGGATTAAGCTTATCCACCGGCTAGCCCGAGGAGAGCCCTGCTCATTCAGAAGTGTCCATAATGCCATGGGACGTGTATGTGGAAGGGGGAAAAAATGTTTAACATTATTCCATCAAGTTATGCACAGCATGGAAATTTAACAGAGCATGGTTTAATTTCCCTCATTTCTAAAAGCCCCTTTCCTGGGTGGGTTTAGAGACGAGGATATTAGTTTTACATTAAAAATAGTGCAGAAGCTCTTCCTCTAGCAAACATTTTGCTCGTCTTGGTTAGGCAAGGGCGGCGCAGTAGGTAGTGCTGTCCCCTCACAGCAAGAAGATCGCTGGTTCGAGCCTCGGCTGGGTCAGTTAGCGTTTCTGTGTGGAGTTTGCATGTTCTTTTCCTGCATTTGCGTGGGTTTCCTCCGGGTGCTCCGGTTTCCCCCACAGTCCAAAGACTGTCCTGCTGCGCCACTGTGCCGCCCACTATAAAATTATACTGCAGTCAAAAGATTATGTTTGTTCAAACTACTTATTTACAATGACCTGAAACAACACAATTCTTGAGGTTTTTTTGTGGGACAACTTAATTATTTTATGTTCAATCCACTTAAATTTGTACAAACTAATAAGTTAACTTAATTCCTTCATGTCGCCCCAACACAAATCGATTGTGTGGAACCCAGAATTTTTTACAGTGTATATAATTGGTCTTAAATTTAATTCAGTGTGATGTTCAGTGTGAAGTCTTAACTTTTAAAAACATGCAGATATCCTGATCATCACTGTCATGTGAAAAGGGTCCATTCGTTGCTAACTAGGCCCGAACTGCATCAAGAACTCATCTCAATTATAACTCCGTATTAGTTGATATGCACGTATTAGTGATTTCAGGATTTTTAACCTGTGTATTTGTGTGTTGTGTATAGGTGATTTATTATGAGCTTGGTTTTGTGGTGTGTGCGGCACTGGGCCTGCTGTTCACCGTGCTGCTGCCACTGGTCGGGCTTCTCTTCTGTTTGTGCCGCTGCTGTGATAACTGTGGAGGAGAGATGCACCAGAGACAGAGGAAGAACGCAGACTGCCTACGAGGACTGCTGACCACACTCTTACTCACCACCACCTTCATCATCACGTACGTTTTTATCCCTACATTAAAATTTTGATGGTTTCCAGTGGTGTGTATAGTAGTGTTGTCAAAAGAACTAAAAAAAAAAACTTAAATTAGCAGTTTTCCGTATTTTTAGCTTAAAAAAAACCTTTGACTTGCTCAAATCCAAATGTTGCTTAAACTCATTGTTTAATTGGTTTTTGAGTATTGCTTTGGTATTAAAATTGGTAATGAGAACCATGTGTTTATATTGGTATTGGTAGAGAATATTGAAATGTTGGTACCGTGACAACCCTAGTGTATAGTAGACTAGTGTACACTCCAGCAAGGAATACATCAGGATCACAACAATAGCAGGAACTCCAGGATAGCGGTGGGAATCTGAATGAAGTGTTTGATGTTTCTCTGCTTTATGGATTCAGCTGGCTGCCTTTTTATTAGGTTCCACTGCTGGGAGATGGATGTGTCTCCTCATGTCACAACCTCCTGGGGTTTAACCTTCATGATTCTGATGAAAGCGGAACAGGATTTCTCTATACTCTTCTATCTTCAGGAGTACATTAAAGAGAGCTGGTTTGTCGGTGGGAAGTTGTTCTGTGAGCAATTGTTCTGAGCAGACTCTTTGTCAGTAGTTTGGTTTCATCATCCTGTGTTAATACTATAGGTGGGCATAGATAAATTTTTTTTTTTTTATCTAGATTAATCTCGGAATTAATCTAGATTAAAATGGCTCATTTGAATTCTGCCGAAGGCATTCAGAATATGTGTGCTACCCAAATAATAAGTCTTTGAGAACAGGTGTCTTTCAAGCTAGGTGGCGCATTAGACCAGGGGCTCATCTCCTATTTCCAAAATGCATCACAAACTGCTTGAGAAACTGTTCTACTATGATAATTGGTGATGAAAATAAATGATGTTCAATAAGATGTACCTGTGTTTACTAACTGTTTATTTAGTTAAACACAGCGGTTTTTGATTACCTTAATCCGACTAAAGTCATAACTGAACTAAACAGAAATGGAATTAAGACATGTGGAGTGTGCTTATATTAGTGGCATTACTGAAGTAAACACTGCAATCAAACTATTACCATCATGTAGGACTTTTCGCCATATTTTCATTGCATCGCTATGTGATGCAATCTCAGCTTGCATCATAAAGGCTGCATCCATATACTGATGATATTTTCCGACAAGATCCACACACGCCTCTGTCAGTAAAGGAACGCACACAAACACACACACATCGCGAAATGCGGAAGTTTTTTTTATTTCCATTTGGCGTATGTTAATAAATCCCATAACACTCTCACCAGCCCTTGCTCCTTATTTGCATCTAATGCCCCAGTTTGTCACGGGGGCATGAATGAAATGTTCATGAGTTAAAGTGAAACTGCCGAGCCACAGGTCAGGTATACATCCACGCTGAAATATCAAGGTAAAAGTTGACATAGCTTGCGTAGAATAGACCCAGCTCCCAACCCAACTTTGAGAATTAATGCGCTGACATTAATTCCTTATGAATTAATGAATTATTTATAAATAATTAATTCACCGCCGCATACCACAACGATACCATCGTCCATCGCAATGTTTCACATTAGACATTGTACGATGCCAAATTGGTCAACATCGCCAAACCCTACATTACACCCACGTAATTAATCAATCTTCATTATGCTTGCCTTGTTTAATGTTGGTTGCTAGGCTACCAATACTACAGTCAGCCACTAATGCTGGGTTCACACTAAACACAACTAAGTACTAAGTACTGTGAATATATTGCATAAAAAGTCAATGCATGTATGTGAATAGAGGCAAATTATTGGCACAAATTACACCAAATGTTCAATTTTTTCAATTTCAACATTTTGCCACAAACACCTGAATTTGCCTCAATCACAAACATTCTTGCCCCAAACGTTTTCTTATAATGGGCCAAAAACTAAACTTGATTGAGAGTTGTGAGCCAAAGGTAAATATAACAAACTGTATTTCAATAAAGTTGCCAATTTCCTAATTTATTTCATAATATATAAAAATAAATAGCAAAAATGTATTTAATCATATTCCCTAATGCATTATATCTTTTGACATTTTATAATTAGTTATGATAAAAACACCAGTGTAGTTACTGCTATACTGATGTATACACTAGTCAAGTTGCCGATGTCTTGCGCGTCTTGCATCTTCAAGTGACAGTATTTACAGTACATAAAAAAAAAACTAAATTTATTTACAACATTTAATTGAAACATTTAATTTCCATTAGCTTTTTTGTAGATTAACAATAAGAAAAACAAAATGTTAAGTTACTGTAAATCGGAAATGATAATATCTGTTAAATCTATATGAATAAATACATGTCATTAGGTCTGTCACAATAATCAATATATTACTATATCAGTATATTACTATTAATATATGACTTATCACACAATACATTGACATGATCTCAATTATTTTTGATGGTGCAATACATATCACCCTTACATAAAAACCAATTCTTGCAACATTTTAGCTTATTACACAACCTCTCTATCTTTATTGGAGGTGTCAGTGTCAAAATAACACTATTTTCATGTGGGTGCCTGACAACTGACAATAGATCTGGTATAGCAGATATCGCAGCCTCTGATGCTTTTTACCTTTCACTTTTTTGTTAACATTTATTATTATTTATTTAGGATATGCACTTTCACATTCTGATTCCAATGCCTATAATTAAATTAAATATTTTTAAGAATAAAATGTGTTCATGTGTTCCTTGGAATAGTGTGCTTGCATTGTGATGATATTATATTGTCATTCTGGCATTATATAATGAATAAAATGGTCTTAAAATGACAATAATATCACTTATCGCAATATATTTTGGAGCAATAAATCGTACAAAAAAAAAAAAACAGATATCGTGACAGGCCTAGTCATTCTCTATCTTCTCTCAGATGGGACGGTGGGCCAAATCAAAGGTTACCATGAGCCAACTATGGCCCACAGGCCCTAGTTTGGGTATCTCCGACATAAATTACTGAACTCAAACAAAAAAATATCCAGATTGGGTGATGCAGAGTTTCGCATTTGGTGTGAACCCAGAATAAAAACTTAATGGAAACACATCTAAATCTCATTTGGGATTTTATTTATCTAGTTTTGTTGAAAACCCGGCTACAGAAACACAGCGGAAGAGTTTTTGAGATGGGCTCATGGGTGAAGGTTATGAGACGGACATGTTTAGATTAATTTGAAATGAATATTGTTTTTCTTGGAGACTGGGATCAAGCCAGGTCACATGTTCTGTCATTTTACTGACCCATATTGTCGTTTGTCTTTTCCAAACTTCAGTGTAATTGCTTGGCGAACTCAGGCTGATTTCTGAAGGCACTGTTGTTTTCTCATAAATCATTGGGCATAATTAAGGCCTGATGAATAATTAAAGAAGTGACCCAATTCTGACAAGAAAATTCCTCATTAGTCCCATCTCACTTTTAAGAGAAATCCAGCATTTCTTTGGGCCGCTGTCAGCCCAGTCATGAGCACAATGGTGTGATGGTCAGGAAACATAACAGCTTGAGGCATGTAATGATTGTGTTTTCAGATTACAATTGAGTAAATTTGAAAAGGAATGCAATTATGTCATGCATATTTTCTGCAGATATTACTCTAGCCTTCAGTGTTTCTCAGTTATAATATACACTCACCGGCCACTTTATTAGGTACACCTTTCTAGTACCAGGTTGGACCACCTTTTGCCTTCAGAGCTGCCATAATCCTTCATGGCATAGATTCAACAAGATACTGGAAATATTCCTCAGAGATTTTGCTCCAAATTGACATGATAGCATCACACAGTTGCTGCAGATTTGTCGGCTGCACATCCATCATGCGAATCTCCCGTTCCACCACATCCCAAAGGGGCTCTATTGGATTGAGTTCTGGTGACTGTGGAGGCCTTAGAATAAACCGAGACTCATCAGACCAGGCAATGGTATTCCATTCTTCTTTTGTCCAATTTTGGTGAGCCTGTGTGAATTGTAGCCTCAGTTTCCTGTTCTTACCTGACAAGAGTGGCACCCCGTGTGGTCTTCTGCTGATGTAGCCCATCTGCCTCAAGATTGGACATGTTGTGCGTTCAGAGATGCTCTTCTGCAGAGCTCAGTTATAACGAGTTGTTATTTGAGTTACTGTTGACCTTCTATCAGCTCCAGTCTGGCCATTCTCCTCTGACCTCTGGCATCAACAAGGCATTTGCCCCCACAGAACTGCCGCTCACTGGATATTTTCTCTTTTTCAAACCATTCTCTGTAAACCCTAGAGATGGTTGTGCGTGAAAATCTAAGTATGACCAGCCCATCTGGCACCAACAACATTGGTGTCTCGTTCAAAGTCACTTAAATCCCCTTTCTTCTCCATTCTGATGCTCGGTTTGATCTGCAGCAGATCGTCTTGACCATGTCTACATGCCTAAGTGCATTGAGTAGCTGCTATGTGATTGCCTGATGAGAAATTTGCATAAATGAGCAGTTGGACAGATGTACCTAATAAAGTGGCCAGTGAGTGTATGTGATGAGGCTCAATATTCAATAAAACATGGTGCATGTTTTATTCTTTACTATATATGTGAATATTAAGTTCCTTGTGCCATTAAGCCAAAAATAGTAGCTGTTGCCATTATTTCCAAATGACCGCTCCCATAGATTTGTGTCCTCATTCTGGAGAAAACTGCCCTTTTAAACAGTGATGCAGTCACACTTTTGAATGCTGTTTTATTTTAGATCTGTTTAATTTTGTATTTGCGTATATGTTTAATCAGCCCTAGTTTAATAGTTTAAAGAAACTTGTATCATGAATTTTGCATTGACATGAATACGACCTCAGGGTGTACGTACATTTAAATTAGCTGATTAATTCATTAAATGTATTCTCGTTAGCTGTGGTTATAAATATGAAGTCACACACACATTTACAGAGAGAATATGCTCATTAGCTGTTGTTTTATTAAGCCTAGGGGATAATGTATCAACTTTTTCTTTAGATGTTTTTTCTCAAAGGCAGCACGGTGGCTCAGTGGTTAGCACTGTTGCCTCAAAGCAAGAAGCTCGCTAGTTCGAGTACCGGTTGGTCCAGTTGGCATTTCTGTGTGGAGTTTGCATGTATTCCCCGTGTTGGCGTGGGTTTCCTCCAAGTGCTCTGGTTTCACCCACAGTCCAAAGACATGCGGTATAGGTGAATTGGGTAAACTAAATTGGCCGTAGTGTATGTGTGAATGCCTAAGTGTCTGGGTGTTTTCCAGTGCTGGGTTGCAGGCATCCACTGCTTAAAACATATGCCGGAATAGTTGGCGGTTCATTCCGCTGTGGTAACTCCTGATATAATAGGGACTAAGCTGAAGGAAAGTTAATTAATGGATAAACATTAATCAAGATAAAATAATTACTCACATGAACCCGTGTTTCTTATGAACAAAAATAAAAGTGAAAACATAAACGGAGCGGTGTGGCTCTTAAAGCAACAGTACACTACAATTCTGTTGCTGACTGTTTTTATCATTATTAATCAAACCAAAAAAGGCAAGGACAAAATCAATCCCAGCTCTCGACTTTTGTAGCTTTAATAAGAAACGAATCAAGTTTCATTCTTACAGGAAATATGCTTGAAGCAGAGTCTGTTTCATTTGTATATTTTATTCTATTGTATTTATTTCCCTTCTGAAACTTTTTGGACATGTGGCCCAGTGATAATCATTTTAAAGTACAAATCAAATCAAACCATATTGTTAGCTCACATTGCCAGTTTTGTGGTGAACGATTCGTCTGTGCATGTCATTAAGAAACTATAAATAGTTTAACTATGTATATACTTCAACTTAAATCTGAAAAGGCACTTCCGTTTTTTTTTTTGTTAAATTGTCAGATTAGGTCTGTCTGAGATGGTTTTGGGCATGGCTAACATACTTAACCAGTAGGGGTGTAATGGATCATGGTTGATCCAAGTTCTGTTTGTTAAACCAATGGTTTTTGCAGTAATGTTTTTGTGTTTTGGTATAAATGGAAAGCAATTCACATTTGTCTCATTTTTGCTGATCCAAGAAATAGTCAATCCGTGACTCGAAAACCGTAGTGTGATCCAAACCGTAGTGTGATCCGTTACATCACTATTAACCACACCCCTTCAGCTGTCAGTTTTGACAACAAACAATAATAGTGAGCAGGAGGAGTCTGTTAGGTTGTAGTAGGTGCGTTCGACATTCAGAGTTCATACGGTCGAGGAAAACCTGGAAAAGTCATTGAATTGAAGTTTTGAAAAAGTCATGGAAATTAGTTTAACAAATATCTGTAAACTTGAATTAGGGCTCAGCTATATTGAAAAATCTGACATTACCATATTTTGTACTTCTGTGATGTATATTGTGATGTGAATACAATTTCACCACATGATTTAATAGATTTATTTGCATTGATTGGGGGGATTTTGTAGAGTTGTGAGTCTCAAATAATATATAACAAATAAATTACAAGCATAGATAAATAAAATATAGCAAAGACAAAAGTGAATTATAGTTTTCAGGTACAGATATTGAATAATCAATACTGCATAGTATTCATTGTACATTATTTAATCTTTATTTAAAAAATGACTTGTGACCGGATGTTTTAAACTCTGAAATATTGAAATGTTCACACAGTCACAGGCCTTAAAGAAACAGTTCACTCAAAGTTTAAAATGTACTCACTATTTACTCACACTTCACTTGTTTCAATACTATAGGAGTTATTCAATTGTTTTCTTTTTGTGTTCTATTTTTTAAAAAAATTAAGTGTAGGTAATGAAAATGGTAAGTCATTTAGTCATTTTTGGGTGATATCTTTAAAAATGCATGCAGAGGATAAACTTTTACTCCATTAGGATTAAACTCTATGTTAAACTATAATCCCAATTTAACATTGCATATCCTGCGATGTGACTATTGCGAATGCACACATCGATGCTGAAACGATATATTGTGCAGCCCTAACTGGAGTCATTGGCCAAAAACTTGCTCACATTGTTAGTGCTGTGTAAGCATTATCAAAAATCTATTTTACATAGATATAAAAACAAATGTAAATAAAATAGATTGTTGTGTGTTCTGTGATATGCTGTAATGAAATTGAACGTGCATTGTTTTCCTTATTATTTACCATGTATACATAAATATTACATAAATCAATAGGTCATGAAAATGTACTTGAAAGTTCTGGAAAAGTCATGGAATTTTAGTAGTAAAAATGTGTATGAACCCTGGACACAGCTGCAGCCGGCAATCAACAAGATAAGCACAAATTCTAGGAGTTGAAACATCAGTCTTTAGGCTACTAGATGCTAAATGGTATGTCAATACTGTTCAAAACTGGGGATACTCATCCCGAGGCCGTCAGACTATGCAGCGCCACTGATTCAATCCAAGACCAGCGACGAGATGATCCCAAGGTTTCCATAATCCTGGACCAGGCCGTATCCTGAGCAGCTACTGTGGTGGTCATGAAGGAGTGGATAGCATGAGACTGATTCCTGTGATGCTCCAGGGACAGATGAGTCTTCGCTGATGTCCAATATTCTCCAGCCTCCGGCACCTAGACTGCAGCTCTGCACAAGACTTTTGGCCATAGGAGAAATGGTCATGCCCAACTGAGCCTGGTTTCTCTCTCAAGATTTTTTAATTCTTCACGTTGGCCAATTGGTGAAGTTTTTTTCCCTCTCCGCTGTCGCCACTGGCTTGCATGGTTCGGGACCTGTAGAGCTGCGCATTGATAGATCTGCTCTTCAGTGTTTGGACTCTCAGTAGTGATTATTAAACCACACTGAACTGAGCTAAACTGAACTGAACTTAAACACTACAAACTGAACTAACACTTTCAATTTACTATGATCTTCTATGTGAAGCTGCTTTGACACAATCTACATTGTAAAAGCGCTACAGAAATAAAGGTGAATTGAATTGTTCCAATTCTTATTTGAATATGCTAAAAAGGGGTTTACATTTATTTACATTTATAGATATAAAACTTTCCAATATATATTAGTGTAAAACCCAAAACAAGGGGTTTTGATTAAGTCTGAAACAATGATTGAGATTATTTTGGATAATGAAAACATTTTTAAAAAGCACTTTAATCCAAAAAGATTGAACAAAAAGACCAAAAGAAATGAGCTACACTTAGTAGAAAATTCCCAGAAAGAGCAGGTACATCATTGACAGGAAATTAAATATTTTATTATCATATATTTTTATATGTAATAAAATATTTGTTTAACTTAATTTGTTAATTAACCTTTATATGAGCGTCAGGATCAATGATGATAATTATTTCATTACAAGTCTGTAAGACTTATTTGAGTTAATATTCAGGTTATTCACTAAAATAT